>NC_022026.1:22730372-22733625 GCF_000317375.1 Microtus ochrogaster
GGCCCTGCATCTTTTTTTTTAATACTATGTGTTTTGGGGGCTGGTCTTAGGTTGTTAGTCTTACTCAGCAAGTGTTTTATACCTAGTGATCAATCTCTCAAACTTTTTCTTTCTAGTGGCTTTTATTGAGTTTTTTGTAATTCATAAAATTTACCTTTCTTAAGTAGACAATTCAATACATTTTAGTAAGTTTAAGGAATTTTGCAACCATCACTATAATCTGATTTTAGAACATTTCTAGCAGACTAAAAGATCCCCTGTTCTGTTCTCTGATCAGTCTTCATATAGAGAATTCTAATTAGTATTAATAATAAAAACACAGAGTTAGATATTGGGGTAAATGCTGAAAAATCAGAGAAGGAGCCAACCCACTGGAGAGACCTTTTACCTCTACCAAATCCTCAGACTAAATTAGACAAGATTCTGTTTCCAAGAATCCTCAGACTGAATGGCTTGAGCACCTGTCTCCTTCCGCTTTATATTCTTCTCTCTCTGCCCAGCCACATCCCTTCCTGTCTCCACTTTCCTAGTGTTGAGATTAAAGGTGTGAACCAACACCGCCTGGCTCTGTTTCTCTTTGAGACTGGATTAATCTAGTGTAGCCTAGGCTGGCCTTGAACACACGGAGATCCGGAGATCCGTCTGCCTCTGCTTCCCAAGTGCTGGAATTAAAGGTGTGCGCCACCACCACCTGGCCTCTATGGCTAACTAGTGTCTTGCTGCACATTCTGATCCTCAGGCAAGCTTTATTTGTTACAGCACAAACAAAATATCACCACATGTCTTCCTTACCAATTCCTTGACCTAGGCCACCATTGATATGCTTTTCTCTATATATTTGCTTTCTTCTAAATTTCACACGAATGGAATTATATACTATACAGTTTGTAAAATATGACTGTTCTCAGTTGGTATTAAGTTCTTAAATTGAGATATATTACACATCTCACAAAATTTACCATTTAAAAGTATAACACACCAGGTGGTGGTGGCGCACACCATTAATCCCAGCACTCAGGAGGCAGAGGCAGGCGGATCTCTGTGAGTTCGAGACCAGCCTGGTTTACAAGAGCTAGTTCCAGGACAGGCTCCAGAGCTACAGAGAAACCCTGTCTCTAAGAAAAAAAGTATAACACTGAGCGAGGTTTAATGTCTTCACAAGGCTATACAATCATCTCCACCATTAATGTCCTCTTTCCTCTCTTCCTTCCCGCCTTTCCTCTGGGTCTCCCTTTATAGTGGTTTATTATTTGTGGGTTTTTTTTTGAGACAGGGTTTCTCTGTAGCTTTTGGAGCCTATCCTGGGACTTGCTCTGTAGACCAGGCTGTTCTCGAACTCACAGAGATCTACCCTGCCTCTAATTGGCTCAGCCATTAAAGGATAGGCTCATAACCAAAAATATATTATTTGTGTTTTAATAAAGCTTGCCTGAAGATCAGAGGGCAAAGCAGCCATACTAGTCAGCCATACAGGCTAGAGAGTGGTCGCACACAGTTTTAATCCCAGGACTTGGAAGACAGAGGCAGAGGGATCTCTGTTAGTTCAAGACCACCCTGGGCTACACAAGATTGAATCTGTCTAAAAGAGAAACAGCTCACACGAAGGCGGTCCCAGAAACACATGCCTTTAATCCCAGCACTAGGGAGGTGCAGACAGGAGTGATATGGCTGGGCAGAGAGAGGAATGTAAAGGGGAAGACACAGGGACTCAGTGGAGTCTGAGAACTGTGGTCTAGAGCACTGCTGGATCACCCCTTGTCTGAGCCTTGGTAGAGGTAAGATCTCTCTAGTGGCTGGCTGCTTTGCTTTTCTGATCTTCAGCTTGAACCCCAATATCTGCCTCTAGGTTTTTATTATTTGTGCTACATCCCCCCCTTCTTTTTGAGAAAGGGTCTCACTATGTAGCTCTATAGGCCAGTATTGTGACTACAGGTAACTGTGATGTTGACTTTTTCTGATTATAGGACACTAAGTTTGCTGCCTTTCAACTTCCCTGGGAATGGGACATTTTGTGATCATTCCTGGTCAAGTAATTGCCCTCTGGCAGCTACGTTGCTGTTTTTTGAGATGCCTTGCCTTGTTCTTGTACAGTTAGCTCCAGATACCTAGGATGAGAGCTGCCTCTGGGCTAAAAACACCATAGTCTCCTCTTTGAAAACATGGGATTCATAGGTCCTCTTAAACATTTCTTAATTATTGTTCTGGTTTTAGGTCCTAAAATGATTGTTTTTGACAAATTTGTATAGTTTTATCATTTTTCAGGAACAGGATTTTCTTGATTCCAGAATCCCTGCCCAATCTATGTTTTGAGAGACAGTCCTTAAGTGTCCCTATGAAAAATGATATGTGAGAGGGTCCCCTGGCAATTAGCTTGATTTAGCCGTTCTACATTCCACGATATTTCAAAACATCGTATTTATACCATAAATATATAATTTTGTCAGGTTTTAAAAATATAATCTTTTCAAATTTAGATTTAGTGTGTGTGTTGCACACATGTTTGCACGCCATGACCTGTGTGTGGTTGTTGGAAGATAACTTTCAGGAATCATTTTTCCCCCCATGTGGGCCCCGAGGATTAAACCTGGGTCATCAGGTTTTATGGTAAACACCTTTATGCTGTTCCGCCTCATCAGCCCCCAGAAAAAGATCATTTTGACAGCAGTAAAGGCTAGATTGTGTGGAGGGAAAGCTGGTAGGCACAGGTATAAGATTCACTTAGCACTACTTTGTAGGAATGGCTAATACAAGGGATTGAGTTTTGGATGGGGATTGACATGGTATGCTGGGAAGGAGCGGAAGTCCCACTGTCCGTGGAGTCTTCCCAGGTAAAAGAAGAAATGAAGTCCACCTGTAGAATAAATTAGTGGGTGTTGGTCCCAATGGTGCAGTCCTGTAATGGGAACTATTTGGGAGGCTGAGACAGGAAGACCCATGCCTAAGGTCATCCTGGGCTACAGAGAATACGTAAGAGGAGAACTACGTGCATGCCTGTAATCCCAGCCCTAGGGAAAAAAGAATAGGTAAAAGGGTGAATGGATTAAGGACCTTGAGAGGAAGTTAAATGGTGAATTTAAGGACATAAAGTATAGGAAAGGCAGGCAGAAAAGAACTGCTGAGAGCACACTCAGTGTTCAGTTTTAGAGTAGAGCCATCCCCATTGTCACTACAGAAATCAATAATCAGTAAGGTCATGCTCAACTTCCTTAGCGATCAGGGAAATGCAAATCAAGACAACTTTAAGATACCATCT
>NC_022026.1:22735449-22738929 GCF_000317375.1 Microtus ochrogaster
ATTGGTGTGAAGGTGTCAGATCCCCTGCAACTGGATCTTCAGACAGTTGTGAGCTGCCATGTGGGTGCTGGGAATTGAACCCGGGTCCCCTGGAAGAGCAGTCAGAGCTCTTAATCACTGAACCATCTCTCCAGCCCCAATGGCTACCTTTCTTGATGTAATATTCAATTTTTCATTTTAGCAGCCATCAGAGAAAGAGCTAGCAAAAACCTGTGCCTTATGCATCCATCTCTTCTTTTTGAGCTGTGATACTGAACTCTTGGGAAGTTAGAATTCCAGTTCATGAGGCAATCTGTTTTTTTTAATTAATGTTTTTAAACAATCTTTTCTCATTTTACATACCTATACCAGTTTCCACTACCTCCTCTCCTCCCACTCCCCCCTATCCCCCATCCAGTTCTCAGAGAGGGTGAGGCTTCCCATGGGGAGTCAACAAAGCTGACATATCACTTGAGGCAGGACCAAGGCCCTCCCCCACATATCTAGACTGAGCAAGAGATCCCTCCAAAGAGAATGGGTTCAAAAAAGACAGTTCAAGCACTAGGGATAAATCCTGGTCCGACTGCAGTGGCCTCAAAGACTGCCCCAGCCACACAGCTGTCACTCACATTCAGAGGACCTAGTTTGGTCCTATATAAGTTCCCTGTTGTCAGTTCAGAGTCAGTGCGCTCCCACTAGCTCAGGTCAGCTGTTTCAGTGGGTTTTTCCATCATGGTCTTGACCCTTTGCTCATATTATCACTCCTCCCTCTCTTCAACTGGACTCAGCCCAGTGCTAGCTGTGGATCTCTGCCTCTGTTTCCATCAGTTGCTGGGTGAAGGTTCTATGATGACAATTAAGGTAGTCATCAATCTGATCACAGGGGAAGGCCAGCTCAGGCACCCTCTCCACTATTGCTTAGTCTTAGCTAGGATCTTTCTTGTGGATTCCTGGGAATTTCCCTGGTGCCAGGTTTCTCCCTAGCCCCATAATGGCTCCAACAATCAAGATAGCTCTTTCTTTGCTCTCCCTCACTGTCCTCCTGTCTGTTTGGACCTGGTGGCACCAGGTGAATAGTCTCTCTGGACTAGTTATATAGGACCTGACTCTCTGAAAAGGATGAGAAAGAAAAAAGCAAAGAAGGAAAATATGAAAAAATATAGATAGCAATCTTAGGCCTCAGAGAAGAAGTAAAGGCCCGGGACACAGAGCAGAGGGAGAGGGAGAGGGCCCTGAGGGTTTTGGGGGAATCCTGCAGAGTGGTTTCATGCACTATAAGAACTGGGAGAACTGAATCTGTTTTGAAATCTGGCTGGACTTCAAGAATGAAGAAAACTAGGCTGCACAGTAATAAAAATATCTGTGAAGGCAAGGTTAAATAGGAAGGAAATATGCTTTGAAGTTAAAATGGGCAGAAGTTGATAATTATAATGAAGTCTCTTTTTCTCATGAAATGCTAGCTAGAGATAATAATTTTATCTTTAAGACTTAGAAAAGTTACCTAGCTTTCTTTTATCTATACATTGATAAGGCTTATATGGTTGTCGTAATAATGAAATAAAAAGCGTGTAAATCATATTGCATTGTGTCCGACACATACTCAGAGCTCAAAACATCGCCACTATCATCAGGCAGTGGAAAGAGTAAGCACAGTAGGCCTGTCAGAAGATGAACCACTCACAGTAGATATGCAGTTAGCTATTTCTTCTTGGAGCATCTTGGGGAGCTTTTAGGGTCAGAACCTCTTTGCAGACCGGTCTACACTTAGGGCGAATTTGGCCCATTTGAAAGAAGGTAATCAGATTTGTTTCCTGAGTTTGTAAGAAATTAGACTAAAAGTGTAGCCAGCACCTTTAATCCCAGCACTCAGGAGACAGAGGCAAGTGGATCTCTGTGTTCGAGGTTACCCTGGTGTACAAAGCAAGTTCCAGGACAGCCAGGGCTACACAGAGAAACCCTGTCTTGAAAAAACAAAAAGAAATTAGGGCCAGTCAGTGGTGGCGCGCACCTTTAATCCGAGCACTTCTGGGAGGCAGAGGCAGGTGGATCTCTGAGTTCGAGACCAGCCTGGTCTACAAGAGCTAGTTCCAGGACAGGCTCCAAAGCTACAGAGGAACCCTGTCTCTAAAAACAAAGCAAGAAATTAGATCGTTTATGGTAATATTCTTTTATGCTGTAGCTTGAATCCAGGGTCTCTTGTATATTAAACACAGTCTCTACTGCTGAGCTACATCCCCAGTCCCAGAATGGTATTTTTTTTTTTGTAGAGCCTCATATAACACAGGATGGCCTTAAACACACTGTGTAGCCAAGGTTAGCATAAACTCCTAAACCTCCTGCTTCTATCTCCTGAATGGTAGGATTAAAAGCATGTGCCACTATGACTGCCAGAATATTTTGAAGGCTTATATTTTTAGTTAACATTTACTGTGTCTTTTAATGTTTTTGTGTTTCTCAGAGCTTGAATTTTTGAGAAATTGACAAAGTGGTGGACAGATTAAGAAGCCAGATGATATTGGTTGAAAACAGAGGTGATTATTAGAGTATACAGTCAAATTTCCTCAATAGGCAGTACAGATCACGCTTTGGCTAGAATTCCCAAGTTCGAGGCCAGCCTGATCTACAAGAGCTAGTTCCAGGACAGGCTCCAAAGCTACAGAGAAACCTTGTCTCGAAAAAAAAAAACTCCTATTCCATATGTTCCCTAAAGCCCTTACAACTACTAATTTTCCCTGTTTCCATGGTGTTAATATGGTATTTTAAATATTTTTATTAGCATATGTTAGTTATATGTAATAGGTTTCATAATTATATTTAATGCATGTACATAAATATTTCAACCATATTAATCCCCTGCTGTCCTGATTTGCTAACCTCCCACTCCTGATCCCCTGTCTCTTCTCAATTAGCTCCCCTCTACTACTTTTTTTTGACATGGGGTCTCACTGTGTAGCCTTGGCTGCCCTAGAGCTCACTGTGTAGACCGGGCTGGCCTTGAACTCAGAGAACTCCCTGCCTCTATCTCCTGGGTGCTGAGAGTGTGTAAAGGCGTGTGCTACCACACTGTTAAAGTTTTTTCCATTCATGTGACACTTGTTTGCAGATACTCATGGAGGCAGGAAGAGGGTTTTGGATCCCCTGGAGCTGGAGCTATAGGCCACTGTGAACCATCTAATGTGGGAACCAAAGTCAGGTCCTCTGGAAAGCCCAGAAATTCTCTTAACCACTGGGCCAGCTCTCCAGCTCCTGAATCATTCTGAAGAACTGGGCTGTGAGCTATGGGAGAAGAAGGCAGGGTTCTCTTTTCTTCCTGTATGAAAGTCCTCTAGTGTGTGTCCTTAGAAAACATTTGAAATTACATACCTGCAGTTCTAGCACTCAGGAGACGTGGGTAGAAAGAAAGTGGCCAGCACTCGGGAGGCAGAGGCAGGCGGATCTCTGTGAGTTCGAGACCAGCCTGGTCTACAGAGCTAGTTCCAGGACAGGCTCCAAAGCCACAGA
>NC_022026.1:22739657-22740419 GCF_000317375.1 Microtus ochrogaster
CCTCTTCCTTTGCATCTGTCTACTACTGAGAGACTATGGAGACTGTGCTGGCTAGTTTTTATCAACTTGACACAAATCTAGAATTACCTGGAAAGAGGGGATTTCAGTTAATGAATTACTTCCATCAAATTGGCTTGTGTGTTTGTCTGTATGGTGCATATGCGTGCATGTTCATGTGAGTACGAGCACATATGTCACAGATACATATGGAGGTCAGAGTACAAACTTGGGTGTTGGTTGTCACTTTCCACCTTGTTTGAAGCAGAGTTTCTTATTTTCACCACTGTGTGTGTACCACAGGCTAGCTGGTCCATGTGCTTCAAGGAAGCTCCTGTCTCCACCTCTCGGATCAGTGTGCGTGCACTGGGATTATCCATATGTGCTACCATGTTTGGCATTGCACAAGCTCTGGCCATCAGAATTCTTGTCTTCATGCTTGTGTGACAAGTGCTTTACCCTCTGAGCCATCTCCCCAGCCCCGTCTATCTTCATCTCCTTCCTCTTTATTGTCACTTTCCCCCATATCTACAAATATAGGCACGCCCTCAGTGCGGAAGCAGATATCCTGACTTTTCTTTATAAAATTTTTTTAAATTGTATTTCATGTGTTTGTCCGTTTTGCCTGCATGTATGTCTGTGTACCATGTATATGCCTGATCAGGGATTTTCAGGGGTGGTCAGGTGGATATGTCCTGGGGTTCAGGTACAACTTTTTTCTCTCTCTCCTTTTCTCTCTCTCCTTTTCTCTCTCTCCTTTTCTCT
>NC_022026.1:22740535-22741023 GCF_000317375.1 Microtus ochrogaster
AAAAAAGTAAAGACAGAATAAAAACAAAAAGTAGTTACATTTTGTTAAGACAAAATATCCTTGAAGGCCTACATCACTGGTCAGTGTTTAGGTGACAGTTAAAAGGATGGGGACATAGAGATTGCTTAGTCAGCTTATGGATTACCTGGAAGAAAAGGCAAAGATTGGAGTCCGAGGCTAATGTTTAAAGGTGACTTCTGTCTTTGGTTCTTTTGTTTTCTCATTTAGTATTCTCCATAGGAAGGATTTTCTGTACTCATGTTTTTGAGTGTTTTCTTTTAAGATTCAATTTAGTGGTAGAGTTTTGCCTGAGTAAGGCACTGGGTTCAGTTTTGGTATGAAAAAAAGAGTCTCAGTATACTATTTCTAAGGACCAACTGGACTCTTGCTTTCTAAATCTCCACACTAAGTTTCTCTTCTCTTCTCTTCTCTTCTCTTCTCTTCTCTTCTCTTCTCTTCTCTTCTCTTCTCTTCTCTTCTCTTCTCTT
>NC_022026.1:22741163-22743068 GCF_000317375.1 Microtus ochrogaster
CTTTTCTTTCTTTTTCTTTTGAGACAGGATTTCTCTGTGTAGTCCTAGAACTCCATCTGTAGACCAGGCTATCCTCAAACTCGAGAGCTGCCCTTCTCCCCGCCCCACCCCTGTGCTGGAATTAAAGGTATGCTGCCACCACACCCGGCTGAAGTTTTTTTTTATGAAAGTCAGTGCTTCAGCTACTCCAAATACCAACATCATCAAGACAAGATACAGCAAATGCCTTGTTGAACATCTGTTATATGCTTGCCGTTATTCTCAGTGCTTACATGTTTTGATTTATTTTCATGAAGTGTTACAATAGTTACCTCCATTTTACAGATGAGGAAACTGGCACATAGAAAGGGAAATAATTTGCTTGAAACCACACAGCTATGAAGTGATTATGCCCAGATTTTAGCCTAAGCAGTGTGGCCCAGTACTTATTAGGCAAGAATATTAACCACTGTGTTCATTTCTTTGCCATCCCTCCCTCTCTCCCTCTCTTTCTTCCTTTCCTTTCCTATTTCTTTATTTTATGTTACCTTTTTTTCTTTTTATATAACATATGTATGTATTGATTTATATATAACTACTCAGTACTATCTGATAAATGTATAAAGATGACTACACATATATAGTTCTCATCTTTTTGGACTATTTCAGCATAAAGATTGAGCAGCTAAACAGTAAAACTAATTATAATACTTTGGAGATAACCTAGTCAGGAGAAGTACTTGTGAGCCAGTCTACTTGTTGAACTACAGACCAATGAGAGGCCTCTCTTAGCAAAATAAAGCAAACCCCCAAATGAGATGATGTCAATTGTGGAATGACACCTGAGGTTACCTTTTTTTATTGATTTTTATTGAGCTCTACATTTTTCTCTGCTCCCCTCCCTACCTCTCCCCTCCCCACTTCAAGCCTCCCCCAAGGTCCCCATGCTCCCAATTTACTCAAGATATCTTGTCTTTTCCTACTTCCCATGTAGATTAGATCTATGTATGCCTCTCTTAGTGTCCTCATTGTTGTCTAGGTTCTCTGGGATTGTGATTTGTGAGCTGGTTTTCTGATTGGTCATCAAAAGAACAAATAACCCAATAAAAAAAATGGAGTATCGACCTAAGCAGAGAACTCTCAATAGAGGAATCTAAAATGGCTGAAAGACACTTAAGGAAATATTTAACATCCTTAGTCACCAGAGAAATACAAATCAAAACAACTCTGAGATTCCATTTTACACATGTAAGAATGGCCAAGATCAAAAACACTGATGACAACTTATGCTGGAGAGGTTGTGGGGGAAAGGGAACACTTCTGCATTGCTGATGGGAATGCAAACTACTACAACCCCTTTGGATGTCAGTGTGGTGATTTCTCAGAAAATTAGGAAACAACCTTCCTCAAGACCCAGTAATACCACTTTTGAGTATATATCCAAAGGATGCTCAATCGTGCCACAAGGACATGTGCTCAACTATGTTCATAGCAGCTTTGTTTGTCATAGCCAGAACCTGGAAACAACCCAAATGGCCCTTGACTGAAGAATGGATAAGGAAAATGTGGTACATTTATACAACAGAGTACTACACAGCAGAAAAAAATAACGATATGTTGAATTTTGCAGGAAAATGGATGGAGCTAGAAAACATCATTTTGAGTGAGGTAACCCAGACCCAGAAAGACAATTATCACATGTACTCACTCATAAGTGGTTTTTAAACATAAAAAACAAAGAAAACCTTTATTTTTTTTAAATATAGGGGTTGGCCTTGCATTTGGTGTGTAGGTAAAGATGACCTTGAATTTCAGATTCTTTTGTCTCTCTACCTCCCAAGAGCTGGGATTGTAGGCAAGTACCACCATATCTGTTACCTTTAGCTTCTATAGCATCCCACACTCTCAGTTTTAATTATTTTAATC
>NC_022026.1:22743723-22745836 GCF_000317375.1 Microtus ochrogaster
GTAGGCTAGGCTGGCCTTGAACTCAGAGATCTTCCTACCTTTGCATCTGTTGTCCTTAAAGGCATCCATCAGTACCTGGCTATAATTTTTTTGCCATGATTTGGATGGAGCTTAAGGTTTTGTACATGCTAGGTAAATATTCCACACTGTGATACACTTCCAGCTCTGTGACTGAAGTTACACTGCTATAACTCACTACAGGAATAGAACAAGAAACTGGTAGATAATATAATTGGATAGCCAGAGGTCAGAGCACAAAGAGTCTCACATGCCTTACTGTGCCGCATGCCTAATTGGTAGTTGTTGCAGAGTGTGTGTGACTGTGGAGGCCTCAAGAATATGCCAGATGCCCTGGAGCTGGAGCTACAGGCGGCTGTGAGCAGTCACATGTCTACTGGGAACTGTGTCCTTTGGAAGAGCAGCAAGTACTATTGACTGCTAAGCCGCATCTCCAGCACTCTCCATCAAGGTGTTTTAAAGGGAAAGATGAAGTACATGTTAGATACCATACTTTGGGTATGGTGTGAAAAAAGAATGGGAATAGAAGCATCAGAGGTGGAGATTTTAGACAGCGGCCTCTCAAGGAAGAATGGTGGGCCGGAACAACAAAAGGCAGGTGCTCAATCCCCAGAGGTAGTTCTTAGGGGCAATGTGTGCATGTTTGCGAAGTGAGCATGGGGAAGGCAAATGGAGTTGATAAGACCTTAAAGCTGCTAGATAGCGTTGAAATGGCTTCAAACTTTAAAGGGCTCTAGTTAGGAGCATAGATCAATGAGGACACCACTAACTTCTAATGAGATTACCAGCAGCCAAACAAGTGTGGAGGGAGGTGATGGTGCTGATGCTGAGAACCTTCTTCTCACAACAAGTGACATTTTTCTTTTTTCTTTCTCTCTCTTTCTTTTTTTATTAAATGATCACCATTTTTATATTAGAATTGAAGAAATTGACACAGATCAAGGAGCTAGTAAAGGAATATTGTCATGTTCATTAAATAATATGAATTTATATACTCATCAGTTTTGGAAAATATTTACTTGGGTTCTTTATGCACAGTGCTCAACAAGGTAATTTGGGGCCAGCCATAATTTGAGATATGTTCTGTCCTCAAGGTTATTTTAATTAAAAGAACAGTAAATAGCTAGGACTTGATTAAGACCCAGAGGTCCATCATAGGAAAACATTTTCAGAAGTAGAAATAGTATGGAGAAAGGCTTGGAGATGGGAATGTGTCTGGTGTGATCCAGGAAGCATGAAGGATTAGTTTAATTGTCATTAGTTGTAATAACAGATACAAGCATGAGAAGAACAGAAAATGGGGGGAGGATGATAGGAGAGCAAATCATGGGAGCCTTTAAAAACCACGCTGCGGATTTTTTGACTCAGTGAAGCTAAAGAGCTGCTGAGGTTTCTTGTGCAAGGAAGAACGGGTTACCAGATGCGTTAAGAAGAAACAGTAGTGGTGCATCATAGTCTAAATAGCATCCCACACTCTCAGTTTTAATTATTTTAATCTTCTCTTTGGTTTTATTTTTATTTTTTTTAAAATATTTATTTATTTTATTATATATGTGCACCAGGTGTGTACTTGGTGCCCATGGAGATCAAAAGATGGTAGGGGATCCCCTGGACCTGGAGTTTTGAATGGCTGTCAACCATCATGTGGATGCTGGGAGTCACATCCAGATTCTCTGCAAGACCAAAAAATGTCCTTGGCCACTGACTGAGTCATCCCTCTGGCCCTCTCTGGTTTTCTAAGCTAGAAAGTACAATGTCATGTTGGCTTACTTTTGTTTTCTTTCATTTTTTGTTTCGTTTTTTTGAGACAGGGTTTCTCTGTGCAACAGTCCTGGCTGTCCTGGAATTCAGTGACCCACCAAGCTCTGCCTCCCTCCCAAGTGTTGAAATTAAAGGCATGCCCCACCATGCCTGGCCTTAATGTTTTTTAAACAGATTTCTTTTATGTGGATGAGATTTGCTTGCATATACATCTGTGTACCATGTGCATGCCTGGTGCCTGTGGGAAAATTATGTATGTACATGAATATGTTATTTATTTTGCTTTATTTAGACAGGGTTTACTGTGTAGCCTTGGCTTCCCTGGAACTTTCTA
>NC_022026.1:22745936-22762244 GCF_000317375.1 Microtus ochrogaster
TGTTCTGTTTACTCCTCCCACCTATGTTTTAACCAATCAGGGCCAAGCAGTTTCTTTATTGCTTAACCAATGAAATCAACAGATTGATATATGACACTCCCACATCATGATGCATTTAAAATGTTACTATCACAGCCAGGCAGTGATGGCACATAATCCCAGCACTCAGGAGGCAGAGGCAGGTGGATCTCTGTGAGTTCAAGGCCAGCCTGGTCTACAAGAACTAGTTCCAGGACAGGCTCCAAAGCTACAGAGAAACCCTGTCTCGAATAACAAAACAAACAAACAAAAAATACTAATCCATAGAGCTTCTGAAAATCTGATTTTCCAGGCGGTGGTGGCGCAAGCCTTTAATCCCAGCACTTGGGAGGCAGAGGCAGGTGGATCTCTCTGAGTTCAAGGCCAGCCTGGTCTACAACAGCTAGTTCCAGATCAGGCTCCAAAGCCACAGAGAAACCCTGTCTCAAACAACAACAACAACAAAAAGCAAAATGTTACTATCACATATTTAAATGGTATCAATGCTGTATTTCCATGACTTAGTAGCAAAAAATAATTGAAAGCAAGTGATAATTTGTATATAGTGTTCTCTTGTTGAAGTAAAGGTTGTATTTTGAAGACAATAAAAAAGAAAAATGTAAAGGTAATTAATAATACATTTATAATTTTCCAGATTGAAATGGTAAAATATGACATTTCAGGTTGACTTAAAGAATAATTTAACTTAATTTTGTTCTATTACTTACTCATTAAAATGATAAACTATACTTTAGAGACTTAGAGAAAAGAATAAAAATTAGAAAACCAATTTTATTATTTCTATTTTTAGGGATAACAAGCTGTATTTCAATTTAGAAGGAAAAACATTAAAATAGCTAGTGTATAATTTACATGCAGTATTTCCTTGATAACATAACATTTCAATGACTTAGAAAAGAGAATGCAAGATTAGTAATTTATTCTTACTTTTCACACTGAATGTATTTTCAAATCACAATGCAAAGCATTTCAAAGACCTTTTGAGATGTGAGAGTAACTATTTATATTGCTTCCATGTTCAAATTACAGTACTTGCGGAATTTTCGGTTAAATAAAGTATATTATTAAAATCTTTCAGCGACTGGGGAGATGGCTCAGAGGATAAAGTACTTGCCATGCAAGCATGAAGACCTGAGTTTGGATCCCCAGCTCCCATGTCAAAATCCAGGCTTGGTAATGAGCGCTGAGGAGAAGAAACAGATGGGTCTCTGGAGCTTGTTAGCTAGCCAATATAGTTGAATTAGTGAGTTCCCGGTTCATCCAGATACCCTGTGCAAACAAAGTTCAATAACACACATTAAAAAAAAAGATATTCATGGGCCGGGCATGGTGGTGCACGTCTTTAATCCCAGAACTCTGGAGGCAGAGGTAAGGGTATCTCTGTGAGGTCAAGGACAGCCTGGTCTACATAGTGAGTTCCAGAACATCTGCATAGCAAGACCCTGTTTCAAACAACATAAAACCCCAAGAGCATTAACCATAATCAAGTATTTCAGAGATGTAGATATGGTTCAATATATGTAAATCAATAAATGTTATAAATTTAATAAATGAACTCAAGGAAAGAAATCACATGGTCATCTTGATAGTCCAAGAAAAGACTCTTTGACATAGTCTAACATGCTCTCATACTAAAAACTCGAAAGAAACTCAGAATAAAATATAAATGTATATTTATATACGTAAGAAAGGCTATGTATGTGTACTGGGTGGTGGCAGCATACACCTTTAATCCTAGCTCTCAGGGGACAGAGGCAGGTGAATTTCTGTGAGTTTGAGGCCAGCCTAGTCTACAAAGCAAGTTCTAGCTCAGCCACAGCCACAGTAGTTACACAGAGAAATACTGTCTTGAGAAACTTAAAAAAATAAAAAGAAAAAATGAAAAAAAAAAAGTAAAGGCTATATGTGACAGACATACAGCCCACCTCATACTGAAAGGAGAAAACCCGGAGCCCTCCTACTAAGTATATACACTGTTGTTGGGAGTGTGAACTAGTGTAGCCAGCATGGAAATGAGCATGGAGGTTTCTAAAAAAGCTACAAATTGAACTACCATATGACCCAGTTATACTTGGGCATATGCCCAAAGGACTTTGAGCCTTATAACAGGGATATTTGGACATCCACCTTCATTGCTGCTCTATCTACTCACAGTAGGTAGGAAATGGAGTCAGCCTAGATGCCTATCGACCAGTGAATGCTTAGGGAAAATGTCGTATGTGTACACAACAGAAATTTATTCAGCGATAAAGAAAAATGAAGTTTGCAGGAAAATGGATGGAACTAGAAAAGTCATCCTGAGTGGGGTAACCCAGGCCTAGCGAGCCAAATGCTGCATGTTCTTTCTCATATGTGGGTCCTAGCTTCACATTTTTATATTTGCCTGTAGGTCAGGGAACTAGAAAATGATGGGACGAGACAGGAGAGTCGAACACGTGGAATTAAAGAGGGAAACTACTGGGGGCTCAAGGTTTAAATGGGGATGAGGGTGGGCGGTAGGGGAGGAATTAGAGGATTGATTAACTAAAACCAGACATATGAAAAAGCCTTATAGAAACTGCTTTTTCTAGTTTCAGTTCCATTGTACTTTTTCTTTTGTGATGGTAGATAAGTGAATAAAAAAAATGGAATGTGGAAAACCCTAAGTGAATTCAGTCGCCATTCTAACTGTATGGAAGTTCCCTGAGATGGATGAAATTTGGGATCAGGCAAGTGTCTGAGCGGTTTCACTAAACCAGCTGTGTGATGTTTTCATTTGTAAGCTAATTAGAAAAAAGTAATTTTATTTATTAAAAAAAGGAAAAGAGAAGCTGGGTGGTGGCACATGCCTTTAATCCCAGCACTCAGGAGCAGAGGTAGGTGAATCTCCAAGTTCATGGCTAACCTGGTCTGCAGAGCAAGTTCAAGAGAAACCATGTCTCATTAAAAAAAGAAAAAGAAAAGCAAAAGAAAGAAAGCTAGTGTTTTGTAAGCTAATTAAAAACTACAATTGAAGGGGCTCGAGAGGTGCTTGAGTGGTTAGAAGGACCTGGCGCTTTTCCAGAGAGCCCCAGTTCAGGTCTCTGCGGCCACTTCACCTAGCGGCCAGCTCTAACTTCAGCCCCAGGAAATGCAGTGCTTCTGGCCTACATGGTTGCCTTCACATACACGCACCCACGGCACCGCCACATAGTGAAAAATGAATCTTTAAAAATATGGTTTAGAAGGGGAGTTTGGGGGCTGGAGAGATGGCTTGGCAGTTAAGAGCATGGGCTGCCCTTTAAGAGGACCCAGGTCTATCCCCAGCCCCCACAAAAGGAGTTTTAATGGAGGTACCATGCCTGGATAGGCATTGCTTCCCCCAGAAGACATGGGTTATTGAATGAAGTTCTCAGTGCCACTGTGGATTACCTTCAGATGCGTTATTCATCAGATGGGCCTCAGAGACCACCAAAGTAACACAGGTATGGGGAACAGCTGGAGTTCTGAGGGCGAAAAGTCCTGAGGGAATGTGTGTTGACACAGGCTTGGCCAGGGCAAGGATCCTGATGCTCTCAACCCATAGGAATGACAAAATCTTTCCTGAGGTAGGCTCGGGGAAATGGATATCCTGGCCCGAGCACAAATGTTGATAGTATGTGCATAAAATGTCCAGTATAGCTACACCCATGCTAATGGCCCCACGTTCTAGACCGCTCATACCGAGATTAACAAAACGTGCCTCCATGTTTGGCTGTATGCAAAAACCCTGCTTCCCTGTTCAGCTGTCTGTGATCAAGATGCTGCTCTCAAGGGCAGACGCCACTGCAGCTTCTCCACCAGAGCTCAGTCCACTCTGCTCAGCTCTTCTGTGTTGGTTATTTCTTCATGCCCTTGTTGTTCCAGTTGTGTAGTGATATTTTGTTTGTGATCTAACAACTAAAGCTTGCCTGAGGATCAGAGTGCAGAGCTAAGCCACTAGAGGCCAGGCACTGGTGGCTCAAGTCTTTAATCCCAGCACTAGAGAGATGGAGACAGGAAGGGATATGGCTGGGCACTGAGAGGAATATAAGGTGGGAGGAGACGGGAGCTTGGATGCAGTTTGAGGTTTGGTGGAGACAGTTGCAATCCGAAGATGCAGTCTGGAGATGCAGTCTGAAGCAGGCAGTCGGAGGACGCAGTCTAAGGACAGGATCGCCCTTTTGGTCTGACCATTTGGTAGAGGTAAAAGGTCTCTCTAGTGGCTGACTGCTCTGCTTTTCTGATCTCTCAGCTTTCACCCCCCTAATATCTGACTCTGGGTTTTTATTAGAATTCATGCTACAAGTTAGGTCAGTCCCTGGAGGTGAGCAGGATGTGGCACGCAGGCTGTTGGCATTGCTCTTGATTGCTCACCATCGTCAAATGGTGCGACCTACTTGCTGAAGACAAGTGCTCCTGGGCTGTATAGGAAAGCACAGTAAGCAGCACTCCTCCATGGCCTCTGCATCAGCTCCTGCCTCCAGGTTCCTGTCCTGTGTAAATTCCTGTCCTGACTTCCTTCAGTGATAAACAGTGATGTGAAAACGTAAGTAAAACAAACCCTCTCTTTCCAACTAGCTTTTGATCATTGTGTTTATCACAGCAATAGAAACCCTAGCTGCTACAGTCATCAGTGGGGCTGCCTAGTGGTAGAACGTCACACTTCCTAATCCTTTCAAATAGTGCCACTCCCTAGTGACCAAGCATTCACATCTATGAGCCTATGGGGCATTCTTACTCAAACTGTAACACCCTCTCAACACTGTTCAGAGAAGTGGGCAACGGTCAGCGTAGAGACTCATAACTAAAGTGCTGAGACAAGTGACAATTGAGTGCTCAGCCCTACGGGGGACATTTGTATCAACCCTCCAAGACTCCGGCGACATCACAGAGGAGAGGGAAGAAAGAATGACAGAGCCAGAGGTTGAAAAGGAATATAACCTGGCTGCTGCGTTTAGGAATACACAATAATAGCTGTAAGTTCCTACAGGACCTACACAAGATCAAGCCAGTCAGTGTTCCATCGTGGGAAAGGCTCCACCCCCGAGGAGATATTAGCACTTGATGACTGCTAGGAAGAAAAACTATCTTTCTTTGGGTGTGGCTGCTTGTAGGTTGCTCGTGCCCTGAATGGCCCCATACCCATGTGCATGTAGGCAGAGTTAATTGGACTCAGTAAGTTATACAAAAAAAGGAGAAGGCATGAAGGTGGGAAGAGGAGTTATTGGGGAAGGGGTATCCGGGTTGGATACAATCAAGATAGATTGAAAAAAATAAGCTTGAAGGCCAGGTGGTGGTGGCACGCACCCTTAATCCCAGCACTCGGGAAGCAGAGGCAGGTGATCTCTGAGTTTGAGGCCAGCCTGGTCTACAGAGTGAGTTCCAGGAAAACCCTGTCTTGGGGGAAAGAGAAGAAAAGAAAACAAGCATAAAATTGTTAAAGAACGCTTCTTTTTGTTCTTTTGAGAAAGGGTCTCATTATGTAGTCTTGATCGGCTTGGGAACTTGCTCTGTAGACTAGGATCTTCCTGCCTCTGCCTCCTGAGTGTTGGGATTAAAGGTATGTACTACCATATCTCCCTTATCGAACAATAAATTTAAGATTCTGAAAAAGAGTTTAAACATTTCTTTAAAGTAAAACTTGAAGGTGAAGAGCAGCTGAAGAAGATGCCCAGTGTTAACCTCTGGCGTTCACATGCATGTGTGCATGCACATACTCACATGCATCTCACAGGTATGTGCATATACACAAACATACATATATACATACCTAAGGAAGAACACAACATAAAATAGTTTTAAAGTACATAGAGAATCTTTAATGATGTAGTAATGTGTTTTAACTTTATTTTTTAAGCAATAACAAGCTACAACAAGACTTTTGAGGGGAACACAATCAGATCTTTGTTCAGCATGAAATTGTGAATTCCTTATGGACAGTGGCCATATGTTATGTGGTAAATAATGGGCACAGTTGGCATTCTGATAGTGGACAAAATACATGAAGCCATAATTCAGGGAAGGAGAACCTGGCTAAGATCTACCGTTTTTAATTGGAAAGACAGGTTTCAGAATTCATTCAGTTAAGTTTGATGGCTAGAATTCGAAGGGGAGATCAAATATGCCTTCCTGAGATCTACAGTATTCAGGGAGTGCCTCAACACATGGGGTAATAACACAGGAGCAGGGAATGAACCAGAACGGGGCAGAGCTGAGAGTGGAATGTACAGGGCATTAGTTTGAGTTCTTAGAAGGATGTCACCTTAAGAGTGGGGACAAATTTGCTCTAGGCCAAAGGTTGCTCTGGCCGTGTTTAACAAAACTTAAAAGCAACTTCAGAAGAAACTGTTTCTAAGGACCTTAACTGCATCTCAGAACCAACCTCAAATATATGTAAAGAAATAGTAAAGAAAAATCAGCACTGAAAACCATAAAATTCATTGTTTGACATCCAGTAACAAATTATTAGGTATGCAAAGCAAGGGAATGTTTCCATAATTATAAGTCAAGTGAATTAATAAATTACCCAGGAAGAAAATTCATGATTG
The DNA here is from genome assembly GCF_000317375.1 of Microtus ochrogaster. NCBI lineage: Eukaryota > Metazoa > Chordata > Mammalia > Rodentia > Cricetidae > Microtus > Microtus ochrogaster. The sequence continues at coordinate 22,752,503 of NC_022026.1, forward strand.
AATCAGCTGACCATAACATTGAACTAATTATGAATGTGTTCCATATGTTAATAAGGTACAGGGAGACGTGATTATGAGATCATGCTGAGGAGAGACATGGAGGATATAAAATATAAATTAGTATAAATCAGACTTCTAAAAGGTACACAGTAGTAAACACCTGTAGAAGCAGAAGGGTTAGCCCTGGCTACATAAATGAGTTCAAGGTCACTGTGAGCCATAAGAAACCCTGTCTCAAAATATCAAAACCTGCCGGGTGATGGTGGAGAACACCTTTAATCTCAGCACGTGGGAGGCAGAGGCAGGCGGATCTCTGTGAGTTTGAGGCCAGCCTGGTCTACAAGAGCTAGTTCCAGGAAAGGCACCAAAGCTACAGAGAAACCCTGTCTCAAAAAAAAAACAAAAAACAAAAAACAAAAAAAATCAAAACCGAACAATCAAAAACCAGCTTCTAGAGATAGTGAATACCGTGTCTGAGGAAAGTGATATACTTGGTGAGATTAGCAGATTATATGCTACTGAAATAAAGATGGACAACTTGAAGTCAAGGAAATAGAAAAGAAATAGAAAGAAAATAGGGGTCAGGAGAAGGCCCCTCAGATAAAGGCACTTGGTGTTCAAGCTTGGTGAGCTGGGGTTGATACTGGGAGCCCATGTACACGGAACTCTACAAAGTGGTCCTCTGAGCTCCACTTGTGTTGCTATGGCACGTGCCTTCTCTTCCCCACACCATACCCAGTGCAAACACTACAAAGAAAAGAAGCTAAGGGAGACCGAAGTTCTCAGGCAGGTAGAGGGGTAGGGTGGCTGCTATACAGGCTACCAGGCAGTCTGCTGTGCTGGGAAATGTCCAAGAGGCTTGGCTTTTTAAACGGTTATTGAGAAAAATCATAAGAAAAATTTAACAATAAGAAGCTGGTGACTAGCCGGGCAGTGGTGTCATATGCCTTTAATGCCAACACTGGTCAGGGGGTGCGGGGGTGCGTCAGAGGCAGGCGGATCTCTGTGAGTTTGAGGCCAGTGTGATCTATGAAGCGAGTTTCAGGACAGCCAGAACTGTTATACAGAAAAACCCTTGTCTCACAAACCAAAAAAAAAGAAGTCGGTGAGTTTATGGAGCAGTTTTATTGGACTGGTCTGCCTTAGAGCCCACTTTATGTGTGCTGGAGAGGATGGTGGAAAGCCACCAGAAAAGAGGAGACCGATGGCCTAGACTGTGATAAGTGCTTTTTCTGTGCCGGGGTCATGCTCAGGACCTCTGCCCTCTCTATCCTGGCGCTTCATCTCTAGCCCTGGACTGTGTTCACCATTATACACAAAGTCAAAAGGTCAAACTTACTTTAGATTTTTCAGAGAAGTTTAGGTTTTCAAAATTACTGATAAAGACTTTGGGGTCCTGCACAACTAATTGAGAAAGCAATTTGACACCTACTGGGACAAAAGTTGGCTATGTCTTCACCCTCTCAACCAACTAATTCCATGCCTAGTGCCAAAGAACCCGTAGAAGAGTGTTCATGACAACACTGCTTGCGCCAGGGAGAAACTAAAAACACTAATGTTGATTAGACGGTGAACAAGTTGTGACATATTCAAATGAAGAAAGTTAGTGTCACCTGAACTACAGCTGTGTATATAATCGTGAAATGTCTAGTGTGGTGGCGCACACCTTTAGACCCAGCAGGTAGATCTCTATTGGTGTCAGCTTGATCTACATAGGAAGCTCCAGGCTAGCTGGGGCTACACAGTGATACCTTGTCTCAAAAAAACAAAAAACCAACAAACAAATCACAATATGATATATTTAGTATGATTCTACAGAATAGAGCTGAACCACCTCCGAATCTAGCCACAGAAAACATTCGTTTGCTCAAATTCTGCAGATAATCTTAAGTAGAGCCGTCTGAACATTTCTGTTGCCATGGCAGTCAGATGGGGGCCGACCGATTTACTAGAACCTCGTCTGTATGCATGAACCTGTTCCTACGATGGGAACGTTTTAAAAGGGCAAGCCCTGACAAGTGCTTTTCCAGCCTAGGCAGGCTTAGCATTTGCAGACATCTCATTGGCCAAAGCAAATCACATGACCAGCTACAGCGCTGGCAAGGAACTAGACTACTCAAAAGTGTGGATTCAAAGACTTGTAATTCATTGGGAGCCTTCCATGTCTCCCATAACTACATATTGTTTTAGACATATGTACTACAGGTGAAGTTTAAAACAGAACGTGCGCTTAAATAAGTAGGAAAGCCTGAGAGTGGTACTCTCTGGGGAGGGAGGGAAGAGGACCAGAAAGGAAAAGTTCATGGGAGGCTGTCACTTTTTTAGTGGTGCTGGGAATTGAACCTAGAGCCTGGCATGTGCTGGGCAAGCATTCTATCTTTGAAATATATCTACAGTCTCAATTTTGTTTTAATTTAAATAAAAATAGCAGCAAGGGACTGAAGAAATGGCTCAGTGGTTGAGAGCACTGGTTACTCTTCCAGAGGACCCTGCGTTCAATTCCCAGCACCCACATGGCAGCTCACAACTGTCGGTAACTTCAGCTCCAGGGAATCTAGAGGCTCTTCTGGCCCTTTTGTGTGGCCATCATGCACACACATAGTGCACACACATACCATATATAGTTCAGGCAAGGAATTCATATACATGAAATAAAAATAAATCTTTTAAAAAACAAGAATTAAGGGGAAACTGTGGTCAGTATGTAAAATAAATGAAGAATAGTAAATAAAATTTTAAAAAACAGGAATGAAATTTGGTAAGCTGTTACTATTGGCAAACTAAACTGTATGCACATGAGTATTTTTTATTATATTCTTTGCTATCCTTTTTGTTCATAAAGTATTTCCAACTTCTGAAACAATCGGGAGGTATGAAAATACAGATTAACCTTTGAAGAAGTTTGGTAAAAGGAAAGGTTGATAGGAAAAGCAGGCAGCGCCTAGACAAGAGGGCGTGGTTGAAAGAGCATGAGTTTTTAAAAGCTGGGCAAAGGCTTGAGAACATAAATAGGTTGGAGAGGAGGGGTCAGCAGGCGAGGTTGCTGAAGTTAGTCCAAGAAGCAAGGCTCTAGAGAAAGACCCTGGTCCATTCTGACGAGCCCTGCATATGAACTCAGTTTAGTCAGCAGACAGTGCCTATAGGTGAATGAATATTGAAAGGATACAGCTAGCAGGGGGGGGGGGAGCAAGGCAGCAAGCAAACATACTGGCAGAGAATGGTTTTAGAATTCATTTATTTGATGACCTTTATGAACTAAATGCATTAGGATGCAAACATTAGTAAGACTTTTTTCTATTTCTGTGTCTTGCAGTGTCGTGGGGGTTGCTATCATAGAAACAGAACATTCTCTGCTGCAAATGTAATGCAGTGCTAGAGTATTTGCTTAGCACACACAAGGCCCGAATTTTCATCCCTAGCATCAAAAAAATTGGGGGGAGGGGGATATTATAGCCCAGTGTGGTAACTCATCAGAGGGAAGTAACCAGAGAGCTAGGGGCTGCGGAAAGCAGGGCAGTCCACTTTCCCTGTGGCACACTGGCAAAAGTTCAAGTTTTCAAGATAGCTGTAAAAATCCTTCCACTTACTAGATGGAAACTTGATTAGCCTCCTAACACTCTGGCTCCATTTGTAAAATGGCCACCCGACGGTAATTACCTCACAGTACTGGTTGAAGATTAAATAAGTTAATGAGCATAACTTACTTAGAAAAGACTGCTTGATGACGGCTAGGCTGTTTGTCAAGAAGGCACATATTAAAGGATAAGTGAAAATAGGCAGAAGCTGATTCTAAGAGGCAGGGATGCGGTATGTGGAGATGCGGGGTTGCGGGATGTGGAGACAGCAGGGATGCGGGATGTGGAGACAGGGAGGCATAGAAGAGTGTGGAGTGTTTGAGCACTGGTCGGGAAGTTGGGCTTCAGGGACCAATAGCCGTTATGTTTGAAGCTCACAGACGTGGCTGGATCCTAACCTGCTAAACCAAGGAGTCTGTTTTCTGGTGGGCACCGAGAATTCAAAAGGGTGGGTTTGGTTTTGTAATAAGTAAATCAAAGATAATTTTGAAAGCAGTTGTGGAAGTTGCCTGGGAGAAGCTTGATGGGTAGGACTGCTAGTTAGCAGATGTTGTCCAAACTCAGAGCTTCAACCAGGGCACGAGGCAGGCTTGACAGAATGGCGCAGGTTCCAATAATTAGGGCGGTATGCTGATTTGTTGCATGTGCAGGGTTATAGAGACAGGGTAGTTGAGGCAAACCCATGACCTAGCTTGAAAAAAAGAACACAATTGGAAGTCTCATGGATTGTGGAGAGAGAAGACTAAGCTGGCCTCAGATTGGTGGAGCTTGAGCTACCTTTGTAGCCTGTAGGTCAAGATGCTTAACAGTTATTTGGAAATGTCTGGAAGTGAAGCAAGCATTTGGGGCTGTTATTAAACATTTTGCAATTCGTCAATGTTAGACAACAGTTGAAGCTGTATAAGCAGTTGAACTTTGTCCCGTGTGCTTGGAGAAGATAAGTAAATTGCCTTAGATTGTTGAGAATGGGATGGAAGCAGGAAATAGGCAAAAGGGAAGGAGACCCAAAGGAACAAGTCTGCGCTCCCGTTCATGCTAGAGAAGAGTTCCGGTGCACTGCGAAGAGCCCTTCCTTACGTCCTAAAAGATGTTCACTTCCATGCCTAGTGGAAAATGCAGCTATGTATGCACCCTTAGAAACAACCATTTTGGGGAACTTTAACTGTTTAGATTGTTATCACATTTGTTTTACAAAATTTTGGGAACATAACAGAAAAGAATCCAGGTTTAGTGGGCATATCTGTAATCTCAGCAACTGGGAGGCAAAGATGGGTGGGTTGGGTTTCAGCCAGTCCTGGCACAAAAGAAAAGTAAAGACAGAAAGAGGGGAGCCCGGGAGACCGATACTATCCGTTTCCTAAGTCGAGGTTTTAGCAGCATTTGTTTGGTGGTCCCAACAGTGGGTTTATCTCTGCTAATAGCATTTACCGTGGGACTCCCCAAGAAGTCTTACGCTTTCCTTTTCCATCTCCCTAGGTTTGAGAGCATGGCCACAGCTATCTGTTTCAAGGATTTAATTTTTTTCTTCTTGCTTCTCCATCTGAGCACCTAATACTTTTTGCTGGGAACTGTTTAATGAGCAGCACAGAGCTTTGCTTGGTGCGCTAATGAGTATGGCAGGAAGCTAAGAACTTGGAAAAAGAACCGCATACTGACATTTTAATATCAACTGTCAGCTAAGAGCTGAGATTAACTACCTGTAGAAGTAATTTTATTTTTTGCTTGCTTGGTTTTTGTGTTTTGTGTTTGCTTTTTTGAGACAGGGTTTCTCTGTGTGGTCCTTGCTGTCCTGTCCTGGAACTCGCTCTATAGATTGGGCTGCCTGCCTCTACCCTCCTAGTGCTGGAACTAAAGATGTGCACTCCCACCACTCAGCTATGTAGAAGTGATTTTTAGAGTTTATATTTGGCTAATGGTCTTCTTTGACAATTTCATACGTGTACATAAAGCATCCTATTACACTCTTAGCTCCCTCCTGCCCCGTCACTACGCCCCACCCCTTGCATTCCATCTGTCCCTTTCCAAGAATCACGACTTTTTGTTTTGTCTTATGACCTGTTTAATTTAACCAGGGCCATCTTTGACCACTGCCCTGGGGCTGTATGTACTTCAGCCAGGTGAATTCATCATTGGGCACACAACGGAAGGCCATGATTCCCTTCTCCCCGACTCTGTTGTTAGAAAATAGCGCAACAGTAAGGGGTAGGGAGTGATGATTGATTATAATTGGAAAACAAGCTAAACTAGAACTTTAGACTTAGAAGTTTTGTGGTTTACAAAACATTTATTTATGAACCAGGCAGGGTGGTATAGGCCTTTAATTCCAGCATAGTCAGGTGGATCTCTGTTTCTATATAGTCAGTTCTAGGCCAGCCAGGGGTACATAGTGAGACCCTGTCTCAAAGAAAAATCCCATATTTACTTATTTATCTGTAGGTTTATTTTTGTTTTTCATATATAAGTGTTTGGTTTGCATGTATGTATGCGTACCATGCACATGCCTTGTGCCTGTAGAGACTAGAAGGTGTTGGATTCCCTGGAAATGGAGTTACAGACAGTTGGGAGCTGCTATGTGGTGGTGGATTTGAACCCAGGTCTTCAGGAAGAGCAACAAGTGCTCTTAACCACTGAGCCATCCCTCTAACTCTCAAACCCATATTGTGTTGATTGATTGATTGATTGATTGAGTGTGTGTGTGTGTGTGTGTGTGTGTGTGTGTGTGTGTGGTGGGGAGGGTTCAGGTGGTTTGATGCCTATGTGGCAACTGAAGGACAATTCCTGGGAGTTGGTTCTCTCCTTATGCCATATGGGTTTTAGGGATCAAACTCAAGCTCTTAGGCTTCCAGCAAGTTCCCTGACCTGCTGAGCCATCTCAATAGCCCCTGTCTGTTTAGTTTTGATACAGTCTCACTGAGTATAGTACAGGCTGAAACTCATAGTCCTCCTGCCTCAACTTTTATATTACAAGCATATGATACCACCCTGTGTATTACATAAGAGTGTATAGGAATAATTTCATCTCAGTATATATAGGGATTCCCTCAATTTTTGTGATAATATGACTTTGACAAATTTCTCAACTTTATGGTTCTTTTGTTAAGGATTGGCAAATGAGGTGTGTCCTTTGAATAGACTCCTGCGTATGCAGTTCAGGGGCACTGAAGCCCTCTCCATTGTGGCACAGCCCGGAATCATTCTCTCTAGAACTTGGTCACTATTCTTTCCCAACTTTACAGCCACTCCTTCATTAGCTCAGGCGGCAGAGCAGACACCCGCAGGGCCTTTCTAGCCCTTCAGCAGTAACTTCCCGTTTCCTCTCAGCTGCAGAAAGTACTGCGCGACTTTGTGGGATAAATTGGACTGTTTTGGTTACTCATTTAAGCGGAATCATACAACATTTATCCTTTGTTCTGGGTTATGTATTTAGTTTGCTTCATTTAGCTCAATATCTTTAATGTTTATCCATGCTGCACTAGAGTTCCTTCCTCGCGTCCGTCTGTTTCTCTCTCCCTCCTCCTCTCCCCCATATCCACCCCTTCCTGCCTCCCCTCTTTCCTTCCGAGTGCTAACCTCGTGATGGTCTCATTCAGAGCCTCCTATTTGCTAGCGAGCAGTCCACACAGAGCCGACCTACCTCTAGCCCTCCTTAAAGAAAAGGCTTTAAAAAGTATATGAGAAGATTGAGGGGGCGAAGGCGCCTGTAGCCAAGCCGAACCCTGAGTTTGATCCCTGGTACCCACACGATGGAAAGAGAGACCGACTCTCAGAAATTGTCCTCCCCCTGCCACATGCGCACTGTGGGTCATACATGGTCCCCTCCACAAATAAAGAAATAAAGGTAAAACAAATTAAGAAAAAAATCAAAGCCAAATGTCATTCAATTGCAGGTGTGCCTCTTTTATTGTCTTACTTGGGTTTCTTTCTGTTGCTGTGATAAACACCAGACCTAAAGCAGTTTGGAGATGAAAGCGTTCATTTGGTTTACAGATCCTGATTACAATCCATCGCTGAGGGAAGCCAAGACAAGACTTGAGCCTGGCATGATGCTACAGACAGGGGCTGAAGTAGAGGCCATGGAAGAACGATGCTGACTAGCTTGCTCAACCTTTCTTTAACACCCAGGACCACCAGGGGTGCATTGCCCACAGTGGGCTGGGCCCTCCCACATCCATCATTAATCAAGAAAAGTGCCCTACAGTCTTGCCTAGAGGCCAAACTGATGAAGGCATTTTTTCTCAGTTGAAGTTTCTCTTCCCAGATGACCCTAGCTTGTGTCAAGTCGACAAGAACTAACCGGGACATTTATTCTAGCCATTCATTGTCAAGGACATCTGAGCTCCTCTCGCCTTTTGATTGCTGTGAAGAAGGTTGCTGTGAAGAGGTGTCCTAATACCTGTTTGCATCTCGGGTGTGTGTTTAGGGGTAGAATTGCTACAGTAATTCTGAGGGATTGTTTTCAGAACCACACACTGGTTTTCACAGAACTGTGACCTTTACCTTCTGCCAGCAGTGGACAGAGTCTCCAGTTTTGCCACATACCTGCCAACACTTATCATATTTTGTTTTTAAAAATAGCTCATTGGATATAAAGTGGTTTTGAATTTGCACTTCTCTAATAATTGGCAATGGGTGGCCCTATTGGTTGTCTCTGTATCTTGTGTGCAGAAGTGTCTGCTTAAAGTCCTTTCCTATGTAAATGGGCTTGTTTTGTTGTCGCTTTAAAGTACATACTGATTTATTTTATATGTCTGGTGTCTTGCCTGCATGCAATGGCTATGCATCACATGTGTGCCTGGTGCCTGTGGAGGGCGGAAGAGTGTATCAGATCCCCTGGGACTAGAGTTACAGATGGTTTAAGCCACCATATGCTGTGAGCTGCACTCAGATCCCTTGCAAGAGCAACAAGGGCTCTTCTTAACCAGTGAACAACATCTCCAGCCACTGTTTGTTTTTTTTATTATGGTTGATCTTTTGCCATGCAGCTCTGGATGGGCTGAAGTGTGCACCAGGTAGTTCCAAACTTGAGATGATCCTCGAGCCCCTGCTTCCTGAGTGCTGGGGATTACAAATGGGTGTTGACATGCTTGTGATCTTTACCTTCAAAAGACAGTGTCAATAGAGAATTCTGTGTTGGTGTGTTTTTCTTTCAGGATATCAAATACTTTAGTGCCTGTTTTCCAAGAAGTCTGGTATAATTTTAATCCTTGCTCCTTTACGGATGAGGTTTTTTTTTAAATATTTATTTATTATGTATACAATATTCTGTCTGTGTGTATGCCTGCAGGCCAGAAGAGGGCACCAGACCTCATTACAGATGGTTGTGAGCCACCATGTGGTTGCTGGGAATTGAACTCAGGACCTTTGGAAGAGCAGGCAATGCTCTTAACCAGTGAGCCATCTCTCCAGCCCCCCGGATGAGGTTTTTTTTAAAAAAAATATTTATTTTACATCCTTACCACAGTTACTCCTCCTTCCTCTCCTCCTAGCCCCCCCTCCCCTTTTGTCCCTCCACTCCTTCTGTTCTTTCTGTTCAGAAAAGGGCAGGCCCCCCATGGATCTCAACAAAACATGGCCTAACAAGTTGTAGTGAGACTAAGCAACTCCCCTTGTACTAACCATGGGCAAGAAAACCAGTAGGAGGAGAAGGGTCCCAAATGCTGGCAAAAGGGTCAGAGAGAGTCTCTGCTTCACCGTTAGGAGTGCCACACTGAAACTAGTATGCAGAGGGCCTAGGTCAGCCCCATGCAAGCTTTCTCGTTCTTGGTTCAGTCTCTGGGAGTTCCTATGAGCCCATGTTAGTTGATTCTGTGGATTTTCTTCTAATGTCCTTGACCCCTCTGGCTCCTACATTAAAATGCTGATTTCTTCCAAAATTTGTTTTGCTGTGGTTTTCTGAGTTTGACTATGGTATACCTCAGTGTAGGCTGGTTTTTTTTTTAAAGGAAAGAGTGGGTTGAAATTTAAGACTTTGTCTAAAATTCGTATTATTATTTTTTTAAAAAATATTTATCATGTATACAATATTCTGTCTGTGTGCATGCCCGCAGGCCAGAAGAGGGCACCAGACCCCATTACAGATGGTTGTGAGCCACCATGTGGTTGCTGGGAATTGAACTCAGGACCCCTGGAAGAGCAGGCAATGCTCTTAACCTCTGAGCCATCTCTCC
>NC_022026.1:22763315-22807067 GCF_000317375.1 Microtus ochrogaster
TCTTTGAATATCTGCTTTTAATTCTTTTGTTTATACACATAAAATGAAATTGCCAGGTCTTAATGATAATTCTTGGTGTAACTTGTTGAGGAGCTGCAGAAGTCCTTGCCAAGCAGTTGTACCATTTTATATTCGACCCGCTATTTATAGAGTCCCATTTCTCTGCGCTCTCACTTAGCATCTGTCTGGGCATAGTCACCCTAGTCGACATGAGCAGACTGTAATTGTACCTTGAATTTGCATTTTCTTAATGGCTAGATGTGTTAAGGATCTTTTCATGTATTTCTTCAATGTTATTATATCTTCTCTGGAGAAAAAAATTGCTTGCGAAAGTTGACTTGATGTACAAAATTGAAACTGGATCCCTATTTTTCAACCTGTATGAAAATCAACTCAAAATAAATCAAATACTTTAATGTAAGGCTTGAAACTTTTTATGCATAGACAAAAGGGATTTCCTTTATTAAGTTCTGATTTTAAGACATATAAATCTGTACTCATAAGGGGCACACCACTGAAAACAACAAAAAGATTGATGCTTATCCCTACTTCCAATATTCATACCAGTTTAGGATGGTTCCAAACGGACGTAAATGTAAAAACAACATGTACAACTCGTCATCACATTTTCCAGTTAGTTGTTTTTCCTAAATGGTACTTTTAAGATGCAAATTCCTGGGTCTAGAGATGGTTCAGTGGTTAGGAGCATTAGCTGCTCTTTCAGAAGACCTGAGTTCAATTCTCAGTACCCACATAGCAGCTCACAATTATCTGTAACTCCAATCAGGGGATCTAACACCTTCTTCTGGCTTCCATAAGCACCAGGCATGCACATAGTGCAAAGCCATGTGTACAAGCAAAACACACATACAATAATGACATTCCTAACTATATCTAAGGGTTTGAAATGCCCAGACAACATATGGGAAACTCCCAAGAGCTAGGCATAGGCAATGACTTTTTGAATAGGAGCCTGATAGCTCAGGAAATATTAGCAAGAATTGCCAAAATGGGATTGAATGAAACTAAAAAGCTTCTGTACAACAAAGGAAACAATTAACAGTGAAGAGACAGCCAGCAGAATAGGAGAAAAGTTTTGCTAGCTACACATCTGACAGAATAAACATCTCGAGTTTATAATGACCTCTAGGAATTTCACACCAAAACTCCTGGTTCGTTCCATTGACAAATGGGCAAAATAATTTTTCAAATGAAAAAGTAAAGACAGAGTGGTGACCCAGCCACAGAGGAAGCAAGATGTGACTGCCTCACTGAAAAAGGTACCAAGCCACGTGGCTAACATAAACAAGAATTATGGGCTAATATAAGAGTTAATAAGAAGCCTGAGCTAATGGGCCAACCAGTTTATAATTAATGTAGACCTCTGTGTGATCCTTTGGGACTTAAGGACTGCAGGACTGGGTGAGACAGAAACCTCTGTCAACAGAATGGCACCCATGTGAACAACTGCATTTACATAAAGCCTGAGAGAGCTTGGGAAGTAATTCTAACATAAAATAATAGAGTTAAGCATGGCTTATTGATAGCAGCATTTTCTCAGGTGGGCTCTGTTTGCTAGAGGCAAATGCGTCTCCTTTAAGAGAGGTTTCCTGGTTCAGTTTTAGCTGCAAAAACTTTGCAGCCCTTTTAAGAGGCTCTGCCACAAAACACTTAAATGGTGTTTATAAATAGCCTACAGCATGCTTCTCGGTGGCAGTGTGGACCTTGAAACACCATAGAGTTGTAGCAATAAACATGGCTCTGGCCAGTACCTCCACCATGAGACTAGAATCTCAGAAAACTAAAGGATGGAGCTGGATCCAGCCATCAAAGTCACGGGTTTAATTCTGGCCATATTGCTTAGCAAACTAAAGACTCATGTGGTCAGAAAAAAGAGAGATACAGCAAAGATAGTTTCAGACAAAAAAGCCTCTAAACAATTTACAGTGTGTTTAAAAATATATGTAGGCTTGGGAAAGAAAAAAAAAGGACAAAGTACTTAAAAGAAAAAAAGAGAGTAGATGGGTGTGGTGGTGCACACCTTTAATCCCAACATTTGGGAGGCAGAGGCAGGCAGATCTCTGTGAGTTCAAGGACAGCCTGGTCTACAGAGTGAGTTTCAGGACAAAGATTCACAGAGAAACCCTGTCTCAAAAAATAAAAATAAAAGAAATAGAGTTTAAAATAAAGCCACATAATGATGGAAAACACAGAGTCTGGATACTGTATGTTATTATGTTCTCTTTGAATTGTTTTAATGCTGAGGAAGGAGCAACAGCTGCTAAAAGATATTTGTTTATAAATGCTGCCGGATTAATCCAAGATATGTATTTTGAAAATACCTTGACTTCAAAATTGAAGTCAAAAGGTATGTTACTTTGGAGTAGAGATTTTGCTTTTTTTCCACAGGAAATAAGCAGCTGTGGATTCATTCTTAGTTAAGAAAAATCAGGTTTGATCAAGGAAGATCCCCTGAGAAATCTCTGGTAGGAACAGGTGGCCCAGATGTCTGAGTTCTACATCCAGAGCAGCCTCAAGACTGCTGCCTGAGATGATCAAGCTTCACAGAATACTCCAGTCAGGACTTGATCATAACTCTAAATTTTCTTTAGGTCCCCATAAAATTATCAGTGCCCCCAATCAGCAGGAAGTAGCCTGGAAAACTATGCTCACATTCCCAAAAAAATGGACTATGGATATTTTTCCTTTGTTTAGAATGTTGGTTGGTTACAAGTTGTTATGGATAATGGTCAGGAGGAAAGCTAAACAACGGATATTAGATTCAAAGTTCTTGCTTTAAAAAAAAGTGGGGGAAGTGCTGTATGACAATGGCCTTTTATCCTGTCACTTGTATTATTTTCAATAAAATGCTGATTGGCCAGTAGCCAGGCAGGAAGTATAGGTGGGGTGATGGCAACCAGGCAGGAAGTAGAGAGTAGAGATGTGGCAATGAGAATTATGGGAAGAGGAAGTTTCAGTCTGCAGTCGTGACCCAGCCACAAAGGAAGCAAGATGTGACTGCTTCCGCCAAAAAGCCATGTGGCTAACATAGACAAGAACTATGGGCTAAGTTATGAGTTAATAAGAAGCCTGAACTAACAAGGCAACCAGTTTATAATTAAAAAGGAAAAAAAAGAAAAAGTAAAGATAACCAAGAAACACAGGGGAAAATGTTTCCAGAAAGAACTACCTACCACATTGTCCACTCGGTGTCCACCATCACTGAGTATACACCCAAAGGTATCCAGGTCAGTGCACAATGGAATTACTTTTGCGTTTGTGTTTTTGTAGCATTATTCACTATAGCCAATATATGAAATCAGCCTGTGGTACACATTAACAAATGAATGGATAAAAATGTCATACCCATACACAATGAAGTTCTAATTTATTCAGTTATAAAGAAAAGCAAGCGACTGAGGAGATTGCTCAGTTGGTAAGGTGCTTGCCCCACAAACATAAGAACCTGAGTTCCAGCCACAGCACCCATGTTAAAAAAAAAAAGAAAGTTGAGCATAGTGTCACAGGCTTGTAATCTCAGTGCTGGAAAGGCAGAGACAGGAGGATCCTTGAGGTCCATTGGTCATCTGGCCTAACCTAATCAGCAAGCCTCAGGGGAGAGGGCCTGTTGCAAAAAATCAGATGAATAGCTCCTGAGGAATGATAGCTGATGGTGACCTTTGGTTTCTACATACGTATGCAAACGTATGTATGAACATGGGAACATACACTCACAGACACATGCACACTAAGGGAGCTAGAGAAATGTCTCAGTAGTTAAGAACACTAGCTGCTCTTTGTGGAAGACATGGGTTTGATTCCCGGCACCAACATAGCAACTCAAGACCCTCTGTAACTCCAACACCTTCTTTTGATCTCTGTGGGGGACTGTGTTACATGGTGCAGAGATGTACACACAGGCAAAATAATACATACATAAAAATAAAAACAAATCCTTTTAAATAGTTTTACTTTTTATTTTATGTGTATGAGTGTTTTGCCTGGAGGTATGTCTGCCTACCACATAATACAGAAGAGGCCATTGGGTGTTCTGGAACTGGCGTTACAGAGAGTTGTGAGCCACCAAGGGGGTGCTGAGGACATCTCTCCAAATGATTTTTTTTACAAAGAAAAAGTTGTTATTTTTAGGAAATTGGGTGGATCATCATGTTAAATGAAATAAGCCAAGTTCAGAAAAGCAAATATCACATGCTTTCTCTCACATGGGAGTCTTGCGTTGTCCTCAGAGTGAATATGATCAAATTGCAGTATATGCAATATGATAATGTCATAATGAAGTCCATTATTTTATATAATAATTATATGCTAATATTATAAAATGTTACATTTATCTATCTATTTAGTGTGTGTGTGTGTGTGTGTGTGTGTGCGTGTGCGCATGTACAGGAGCATGAATGTAGAGGTCAGAGGACAATTGTGCCACAGCTGTGGGAATCACTTCTCTCTTTCCACTACGTGGGCCCCAAGGGCCAAACTCTGGTCTTCAGCCTTGACAGCAAGAGCATTTACTGCTTAAGGCATCTCTCAGGTCCTATATGCTAATATTTTGTGTGTGTGTTACCAGGCATTAAATCTAGGGTCTTATGTACACTAAGCACGTACTCTATCATTGGCCTACATCCTCAGATATTTTTAATGTTGATTTTAAGACAGGGTTCTTCTCCATTACTCAGCCTAGTCTTAAATTTATTCAGGTTATCCAGGCAAGCCTTGAAGTTGTGGTCCTACTGCCTCAACCTCCTAAGTAGCTGGGATTTAGACTTGAGCAAGCAGGCCTGGCTCTCCTTTTAAAATTACTTTCCCCTCTTTGTTATTCAGTAATTGATCTTTATTTTATTTTTTAATGTAAAACTTTCACTTATTTCTTTCTGGCAGGCACGTGTGTAGAGATCAGGAGACCGTTTGCAGGAGTTCCTTCTCTATTTCCTCCACGTGGATTCCAGGGACAGAATTTAGGCCATCAGGTTGGTGGTAAATAGCTTTATCTGCTGAGTCATCTCACTGGGGTTGTATTACTTCTTAAAAATCTCTTTATGAAGCCGGACGGATGGCTCAGGGATTAACAGCTCTTGCAGACAATCCCTTTGGATGTCAGTGTGGTGATTTCTCAGAAAATTAGGAAACAACCTTCCTCAAGACCCAACAATACCACTTTTGGGTATATATCCAAAGGATGCTCAGTCGTGTCACAAGGACATGTGCTCAACTATGTTCATAGCAGCATTGTTTGTCATAACCAGAACCTGGAAACAACCGAATGAATTGCCCTTGACCGAATGCCCCTCGAACCGAATGCCCCTCAACCGAAGAATGCATAAGGAAAATATGGTACATTTACACAGTGGAGTACTACACAGCAGAAAAATAACAACATTTTGAATTTTGCAGGAAACTGGATGGAGCTAGAAAACATCATCTTGAGTGAGGTAACCCAGACCCAGAAAGACAAATATCACATGTACTCACTCATAGGTGATTTTTAAACATAAAGCAAAGAAAACCAGCCTACAAACCACAATCCCAGAGAACTTAGACAACAATGAGGACACTAAGAGAGACACACATGGATCTAATCTACATGGGAAGTAGAAAGTAGAAAAAGACAAAGTCTCCTGAGTAAATTGGGAGCATGGGGACCTTGGGGGAGGGGAGAGGCAGGGAGGGGAGCAGAGAAAAATGTAGAGCTTAATCAATATCAATAAAAAAAAGAGCTCTTGCAGAGGACTTGAGTTTGGTTCCTAGGGCCCATGATAAGCACTTATGACTAACTGCCTCTGACTCCAGTTCCAGGGGGTCTGATGCCTCTGGTCTCCATTGGTCCCGCACTCAGGTATACGATTTATACAAATACACATCATTTAAAAGTTTTTTTTTTATAAAAAAAGTTTTTTTATAAAAAAAGTTTTTTATAATTTAAAAAAGTAGGTTTTTTTTGAGACAGGGTTTCTCTTTGTACTCTGGCTGTCCTGGAACTCGATCTGTAGACCAGGGTGGCCTTGAACTCACAGAGATAGATCCTCTTGCCTCACTGCCTGGCTTGAACTCCTGCACCCCCCCTTTTTTTAAAAGAATGTCCTTGTTGAGGTACAATCTGTAACCATACAGTTCACACACTTCATGTATGTAATTTAGTTTATTTTAGTATATACATAGGTATCATCACCATCACTTTCCAAAATTTTCATAAATCCCCAAAAGAAACTTCATACTTACTTGCAGTTAGTCCCCACTAAACTTTGCTTTTCTTGAAGACAAGGTCTCCTGTATCTCAGGCTGACCTCCAGCTCACCGTGTGACCTTGAATTTCTGACTTTCCTGTCTCTGTTTTCAAGAGCTGGGATTGCAGGTGTTGTGGTACCACATCTGTTTTATGTTGGCCTGGCAGCCGAACCCAGGGCTTTGTCATGGTAGGCAAGCACTGTCCTGACTGAGCCACACCCTTAGACATTCAACTTTTCTGAAGTTTTATTTCTTCTTGTTGTTCTGTGAGGAGTGCGCATGCCAGGCGCCCTTGTGGAGTTTGCCTTCAGCATCCGGCTTTCTGTGGGTCTGGGGATGAAGCCCAGGTTGCCAGCTTTGTGCTACGATCACTATCTCACTGGCCCCTGAGCTGTAAGGTAGATTTTGTTTGGCCTACTTGTGGTTGGCCTTTAGAATAGTGGAGCTCTACAGTTATGGTAAAGCTGTCTGCTTCCTAACATCAGGTGTTCAGGGCTACCCTCAGCTACACTGGGAGTTCAAGACCAGCCTAGGCCACATGTGACCCTGTCTCAAAACAAAAATAAAAAAAAGACATCATGCTAAAGGAGATAAACCAGGCCTTTCTAACCGGCCCCGTTTCTATATTGAAACAGTCATGTAGTGTTCTACTCTTTTCCAGGTGACCACGGGTAATGCCTACAAAAAGGAACATATAGTAACATGCAACACAGATTGCCTTTAGTGAACATCCTGTCCTTGGCTCTAGGTTCCAGACTTTGATCTTTCCATCCAACTTAAAATTTGAGAGTATAGTCATGTCACAGTCGACAATAGTAATGCAATCTGAGAAACGCGTCATGAGGTAGGTTTGTCATTATAGTAACATCATGTACTTCCACGAACCTGCCTTGCAGAGCCTACTGCGGAGGCAGGATGCACAGCACATCCAACATGCCTGCGTCTCTCAGTGACTGAAATAGCACTTTAGGCTGCACGGTGCTAAGAATTTCTGCCAGGGATGTTGCAAGACTTGAAGATAAAAGTTGAGCAAGACGTAGTCCTTGTCCAGGAAGGATTTATGATTTTGTGGGGAGGGGGCATGTGTAAACAGATAATGACTATGTTATGAAATGTAAGCCTTAGAACAGGGGTGCTATGGGGAAGGAAGCAGGCGAGCTGGAGAGTGTCCGAAGATTTTAAAAATCCTCAGAGAAAAATTATTTGAGCTATTTTTGGGGGGGGCGGAAGCAGTCAGCAGTGGGACAGAACCTGGGGTCGTGTGCATGTTTGACAAGTTCCCCACCACCAAACTATGTCCTTAGCCTTTGAAAAAGGCTTTAAGACAGGGTGTTACTAAGTTCCCTGGGGAGGTCTTGAACTTGTGATCCTCCTGCCTCTGCTTCCTGGCTAACTAGAATAACAGGCCTGTGTCCCCAGGCTCAGCTTTGAGCAGAACACTAAAGCATAAGCTATTTGGTAGGCAAAAATTGGAGAAAGCAACATGAGGACAAAGGGGAGAGAAGGAAGAAAGAATACAGGGTGTTTGGGAGCTGCCTGGAGGCTTTCCTAACCACAGGGCACACTCCTGATGGCGCAGCAGAAAGGTAGGCTGGGACTACCATGCAGTTCCTATCCTATGCCGTCAAGCAATGTTTTCTAAACTTCACCCACTCTCTTTTGCCTCCACAGTTTCACACCGTACCTTTGGAGCCGGGAACTTACGATATGTTTTATTTATATTAACACTAAAGAGAAGCTATTAAAATAATAATAGTATATGTATTGCTATACTTCATATACACTGACATTTTTTAGAAAGCTAGTACCGAGTGCACTATTGAAAGATTATGTGGGAGATCACATACATTAAAGGCTATTGAAATACTCAGAGACGACAACATTCTAAACTGAAAAAAGCTTTATTGGCAAGGGTGGTGAAGAAGGGAAGGGATTTTCAAAGAGATTTAGGATAGGATTTATGATTAATTAGAGGAAGGTAGGGCTATTTATAACTGGAGTCGGGATTTGGTGACGAATTAAGAAGGGTGGAAGATTACAGGAGGGGCGACCTAGAGTTACAGGTCCCTTGGCGCAAGTGGTGACACTATTACTAAAGCAGAAAAGAGCGAAAGTGTGTTTGTGAGGAAAGGTAGGTGTTTCTGTTTGTTTTTGTTCATTTCGATTTTATTTCTAATTAAAAATCCAACATATTCTCACTGTAACAATCAGAACAACACAAAGACACAGGATGACCGAGTTAATATTCTCTTTCCTTCTTTGTTTATATAGAGCGAGACATGTAAAAGACAGCTCGTGTGTAAAATAAGATATTTTACACATCTCCCACAGTTATTTCAGTGCATAAAGGGGACAGGAACCAGGAAAATATGTGAATAACCAAATAAATAAAATAGTATAACACCTTCATGAAGGTTTCACTATAGAAACAGAGAAGATTATAAGAGTCTTGTTTATCTCATTTAGCGCGATGTCTCTTATTTTATTTGGTTTTGAGACAGGGTCTCATGTAGCCTAGGCTGGTTTTGAACTCCCAGTGTAGCTGAGTGTAGCCCTGAACACCTGATGTTAGGAAGTAGACAGCTTTACCATAACTGTGCTGAACACAGCTGGGTTAGGCTTCCTTAAGCAGCTCCAACAAGGAGTCCTACAACCCCAGGGACTTTTTAACTACTTTTAACACCTCACTAACAATTTACAATATCTTTATAAGGACAGAAAGAATTTTATCAAAAATTCAGCAAAGCAACCCGGTGTGGTGGCACACACCTTTAATCCCAGCACTTGGGAGACAAAGGCAGGCAGATCTCTGTGAGTTGAAGACCAGCCTGGTCTACAAGAGCTAGTTCTAGGACATCCAGGACTGTTACAGAGAACCTTGTCTCAGGAAAACCCAAAAGAACAACAACAAAGAAACAAGCAAAAAGCTCAGCAAAATGGTAGCTTGAGAAATGCGATCTCTACTTTGATGTGAATCTCCTTGGCACTGTCTTCAGCTTATTTATCCTGATACAAGCCACTGGAAATTCAGAACATTATTTGACTCTGCCCGTCATGATGGCACATGCCTGCAATTCCAGCACTCGGGAGGCAGGGGTAAGAGATTGCTGCAAGCTCCTGGCAGCCTGCTTTATGTAATAAGTCCTTGCCTCAAACAAAAAAATGGCTAGTGTGCTCCTGCTTACAGAGCGACAATAGTCACAATTGCCACCATCACCATGATGTCTTCCCTTTCTTTTTTTTGTTTTTTTTTTGTTTTTTTGTTTTTCGAGACAGGGTTTCTCTGTGGTTTTGGAGCCTGTCCTGGAACTAGCTTTTGTAGACCAGGCTGGTCTCGAACTCACAGAGATCTGCCTGCCTCTGCCTCCCAAGTGCTGGGATTAAAGGCGTGCGCCACCACCACCTGGCTGATGTCTTCCCTTTTATATCCTCCTGCCATCTGCTTGCAACATCAAGGGGCCTTTGACATAGTCGTTGCAAGTTTGTATATGCATATGTAAAAAGTCTGTGATCTTGATAATGGGTATTTTCTTTTTTAAAGACTTGCTCTCTTTTTATTTCTGTGCTTGTGTGTGGATGTAAGTGCAGGTGCCCATGGAGGCCATGGTTCCCCTGCTGGAGGTATAGGCAACTAGTAGTGAGCTACCTGGGTGCTTGGAAATGAACCCGGGTCCCTGCAAGAGCAGTCAAGTGCTCTTAATTGCTGAGCCATCTCTTCAGTCACAACAATGGATATTTCTCTTATAAAAATGAGGTTATTTCTTTTATATACACACATGAAATAGCCTGCAGCCTGACTTCCTCAGCTGACCATACTGCAGTGGATGAACTCTGGGTCATTATATACCAAGTTAACCCACACTTTTCTGTGGGGTACAGCTCTTTGTTCCTCTTTTTTCAAACTCACTATATTGCATTTAAAGTGGCTTCCCAGCAAATGGCATATTTGGCTGGTGATTTTTTTTAATTTAATCTATCAATTCTGTATTTTAATTTTGCATTTGCATTGAGGTAATCATATTGGTTGCTGAGACAAGAGCCATTAAATGATAAATATTTATCCTGTCACACTTCTGGAGCCTGAGTTGTGTGCAGGGCTGTGCTCTGCCCAGAACCTCTGAAGGGAGGACCTTTCTTTGCCTGGTCCCTGCTTCTGGTGGGGTAGCCCCAGGCGTTCCCCTACTCGCAGCGGCTTAATTGCAGTCTCTGTCCTGTGCACACGGGCTGCCTCTCCTCTGCACGTCTTCACATGGTACGCTCCTGGCATTTTCATACTCATTTCCTGTTTGTTTCTTCTGCTTCCTGTGGATTTTTATTTTATACAGGGGCTTACTATATAACCCAAGATGGCCTCAAACTTGAGAACCTTCTGCAACTTCCTCCCAAGTGCTGGATTCCAGGCATCTATCACTCCATCTCGCCTATTTATGATGGTTTTTAATTTGAAGTTTAAATGAATTATTGGTGTGTAGGTGATAGGGTGCTGGAGTGAAGGTACATGCAAGCCACAGGCCAGAGGACAGCTTTCTCCAGAGGCTAGCAGTGGTTGTCCTAAGTCGTGTTCACTCTCCACCTTATTCCCTTACACAGGGTCTCTCCCAGAACCTAGAGCGAGGCCGGAGGCCAGCGGAGGCCAGCGGAGGCCAGCGGAGGCCAGCGGAGGCCAGCAACCCTGATTCCACCACGTACAGCACCGGGGTTACAGGCCTGTACAGACTGGCCTTATCCTGGGGTGGTTTGAACTCGTGTCCTCATGCTTGTGGAACTAGCGCTTTTGCCTGCAGAACCATCATCTCCTTAGCCCTTAGGGTCCCGTAGCTTTTATCTGTTGTTTTCCATCTGTTCTGAGATGCTATCCAGAACAGCTCAGTACCGTCAGTCCCCGTGTTTCCTTGGCGCCTCTGGATTGTGACCGTTTCTCACACATTTATTTTTAAAACCTTGATGCTTTCAGTGACTTCTTGTCAGTTGGTTTGTAAAATAATGGAGTTTGTCTGATGCATTTGTCATGATTCAGCTGAGTTATGGACTTGGGGAAGACTACGTAGGAAGACAAATTTTCACCATGTCGTGTCAAGGATACTTCCTTTCAAAACACCCCAGCACCGTCAGTGTTGATCTTTCTAGGCTGGCCGAGGTAGTGCTTGCCCGACTTGACTGTCTTCATAGTAAAGTTACTCCCCCCCCAACTCGATACCAGGCTTTTGGAAGCCAGTACGTACACCTCACGTGAAGGAATAGAATCGCCACCACTTCTTTGAGGGAGGGGAATCTCTAGATATTATCAGAATGGAACTTTTGTCTCTTCTCCCTCGTGCATGTATGTGTGTATGAATGTGTTGGTCTGTCTGTCCATTGGTCTGTTCAGGACAATCATTATTTTTTTATCAGCAGGGACTCATGGGTATGCATTTTATACTTTGGGTTATAATTTCACAGCCTTTGTTTTCTTGCTCAGATCATTCCAGTTTGGCCGTGGGAGCTCTTGTTGCCGCTCTTAGCCCTTTTCACCTACCCTTCTCATTTTCTGAGGGTGCAGTTTCCTGTATTTGGGCACAGTTCTAAGTTCATCGTGTGGTCTTCTGCTGTGTTCTGACAGTTCATTTACTCCGGCGCTTGAAAAACATCCCACTTCCTTCTGTCCTGCGTGGCTGCAGGTGAGAAGCGTGCACTCGTTCAGATGGGGAGCTCTGTAAGTATTTCTCTTTGAGTTACTTCAAGACTGTGTCTTTTGTTTTGTGAAGATTCATGTCGATGTGGCTTGACATGTGTTTCCTGTAATAAAACCTTTATTGAAGATTTTTATTTATTTCTGTACCAGCTGGAGATAGGGTATCCCTGTGTAGCCCTAACTGGCCTGGATCTCAGAAACAGCTGCCTGCCTGCAGCACCACACCCAGCCCAGATTTCTTCATCTTATTTCATGTGGATCAGTGTCCTGCCCACATGTATGTATATGCCCCTGGTGCCTGTGGAGGTCACACGAGGGCCGGAGATGCTCCGGAACTGGGGTTATAGACTGTTTTGAGCCACTGTGTGGGCACTGGGAGCCAAACCCAGGTCCTTTGCCAGAACAAGTACTCTTAACCACAGAGCCATCTCTGCAGCCCCTGAAATTGACTTTAAAAAGATTATTTAACTCACTTATTTTATGTATGTGTAAACGTGTCGCTGTGAGCGTGTGCATGTGTTTGTCTGCAGACACGTGGCCAGTGTGTGGCCATGGAGGCTTCTCTTCTATCGCCCTACATTTTTCTTGGAGGTAGGGTCTCTCCTGGAACCTACAGCTCACATTCTGTCCTAGGGCTGGAATGCGGCAAGCCCCAGCGACGTTCCTGTCTCGGCTGCCTCAGAGCTGGGATTACAGGCATACTCCTAATGCTGGGCTTGTTAGATGGAATCTAAACCCCAGTCCCCCAGTCCTCATGATTGGGCAACAAGCCCTCTTCCCAACTGACCCATGTCTCAGCCCTCTCTTTGTTGTTTTGGTTTTTGAGACAGATCTCATGTAACCCAGGTTGGCTTCAGACTTACTATGAGGTCAAGGATGACTTTGAACTCCTGATCCTAGTGCCTTCACCTCCTGAGTGTTGGGATATGTTCCACCATCATCACTTTCTACATTGCTAGGGATCGACTCCAGGGCTTCCTGCAAGCTAGACAAGCTCTCTATCAGCTGAGCTACAGCTGCGGTCTCATGGGACTCTCTAGTAATTGCGTACTGTATTATAGGTGAAGATACTGCAATTTAACATCTGTGCTGTAGAAAGAAAATTACCAACAGAAAGGCAGCAGTATTGTCACTGACAAAACTTAAACTGTAGGGTCAAAGATAACATGTTATTAATTTGGACATTTCCCCAGTGATGCAGGCTGAGTTAATCATATTCCTCAATTTATAGCATAGTATTATTTGCCTTCCATTTTCTGTTGCCACAAACATATTTGTACATGGATGCTTGAGGTGAAAGTATGTGTAAGCATGTGCAAGTTTGTAAGGGATATATGTAGGCATTTTATTTAGTTAGTTAGGTTTTTTTGAGACAGTATTTCTCTGTGTAACATCCCTGGCTGTCCTGGAACTTGCTCTGTAGACCAGGCTGGTCTCAAACTCAGAGATCTGCCTGCCTCTGCCTCTGCCTCCTGAGTGCTAGGGTTAAAGGCGTGTGCCACCACTGCCTGGCATATGTATGCATTTAGACTTTAATGGGAATTACCAGATTATTTTTCGAAAAGGATACAGAGGCTCATATTTCTATCACCAGTGTAAAAATGCCTGTCTCCATGAATCTTCCCCCAATGCCGGATATTATCATTTTCATTAAATTAGTGAGGAGCACTGCGGTATTGCTTTATTTCTATTTCCTTAGTAGGACAGATGTCCACACCTTTGGCAACTTTCTTCTGTAGATGACCTTGTTCAGAACTGATTTAGAAACACACTGAGTTTACGGTAATTATAGGCTAAAGAAGCTCATGTGAGGATGGGGCCAAGGAAATCATGGTGACTGAAGAGATAAGGGCAGTTAAAGGGAAGGCAGACACTGCACACCGAAAGGCTTGAACTCATTTGAAACACCAGCTGCAAAACAAACCCCCTCGTTCTTTTCAGCTGCTAGGCTTCTGGGCAGGCTAAACACTGACCGTGCTTCATGGATGTGTCCCCAGACCTAATTGTTTCCCTAGGTATGGTATTATAAACTCAGGTGATGACCCGGGTCTGATTTACTATATGACCATCTGCTGCGGTCATATGATGGCGAACATCTCAGTATCATTAAGCAATCACGAGAAGCGTGACAGTGCAGCTGCTGCGATCACTTGCCTAGAATCGGTTGTCCCGACTAAGGAATGTGTAGCCACTGTAGGGAAACGTGAATCCAGTTGCAGGTGAGGGAATTGTAAAATGACTGTTTTTCTTTTTCCGAGGTGATTCTGATATCAGAAGCACGCCAGAACAGATTGCTAAAAGGTAAACCATGTGAAAGTGTTAATTTGCTTGGAGAAAACTTTCCAGGGCTTGTTAAAGAAGTAAAGGAGAAAGAGGGAGAGCATGCTTTGATAAGAGAGCTCTGGAGGGGACGCTGTTTACACAAACAAAACGAAACAAAACAAAACAAACCAGGGCCAGGCACACCCCCAGACCCGAGCTTCTTTTGGTAACTAAGAACAGTCTGTTGATGGCTGAGTCCTCTTCCCCACAAGACCTGACAGTAGGAGGGAGAGCCACGCCCTGGTCCTCTGCGAGAGCAGTCAGTGCCTTTGACTGCTGCCATTGACTGCCGAGCCATCTCTCTGGCCTAGACCTAAGTTTTAAATTAAATTATTTCTGTTTTAAATCAGAGAAATGTCTGGGAAACTTGTTGGGAAGAAGAAGAAAGGGTTCAGTCTGGCAGGTGAGAGTCAGTCGTGGGGGTGAAGATGACACGCATATAGCGACTACTCATGGATACATATGAAACCGACAAATGAAATAAAAAAGTCTAGCAATGTTAGCTTTGGTGCCACTGGGAACTAATGGCGGGGACATTAACAAAACGGCACAGACTGATTCAGGTGGTACTTCTAAATAAAGCACCAATTCTACTGTTCCGTCTGCGTCTCTGGGAAGGAAGTGAGAGGATTAGGTCTCCCTCCATCTAATAAGGGGGAGGAAGAGTATGGTAATGGGATTAGCTTCTGTTTGAAACTGCTGTGTGCTGGAGAACTCACTAACGTCCTCACTAGCAAAGACTGTGTGTGGGCACACCGTGTAGGTGCTCAATAAATATCTGAATTTCAACTGTTCCATTACTCATTTCATCTTTGCAACGACCCTATGAAGTATTTTTACCCACATTTTGCAGATTAGAATCCAAAGATTTAGAGAGTTCATCACCTCCCTTCTGATTCACAGGAATGTGCACACGCAGCTTATCCTCATGGGAGAGAACAGGCCACCCGGGTCTTGGGGTGAGAGATGAGGGAGATGAGGCAGTGGGGAAGAAGAGCAGCTCTTTGTCCCTGCTCCCGTGCTTTTGAGTAGTTTCCAGGACTTGGAACTTGGAACTTTGCAGCCGGATAATTCTCTGTAGAGGGACTCTCGGGGGTTGGGGGTGATGTTGTACAATATCCCAGGCTGTCTCTAAGATGACAACCAAAACTGTCTCCAGACCTTGTTAGGGGTTAAAATCTCCCGATCGGCAACTATGGCTTTAGACAGTGATAGGACAGTGACAGGACTGCCCAGGAGCCTCTTGACCCTCTAACAGAGTGTCTCTTCGCCAGTTTTTACCCCAAGTCAGTGATAATCAGCCTGGTGTGAACACCAACTGACTGTGGCCAATTTTAAGTCAGCCTTTTCCCTGGGCCCTGAATAGTCCTTTAACTCTGTTACAAAGTTCGGTTTTCTCAGGGCCAGAGAGATGGCTCAGTGGTTAAGAGCACTGATTGTTCTTCCAGTTGAACCTGGTTCCAATTCCCAGCATCCACATGACAGCTCACAACTGTAATTCCAGTTCCAAGTGGGCCGACACGCGTGGCAAAACACCAATGCACATTAAATAAATTGTAAAAAGTTCTGTTTTCCAAACAGGTGTGCTGATAATGCCAGCACTTGGGAGGTCGAAACAGGAGGGTCTCCAGTTCAAGGCTAGCCTACACTACATAATGAGTTCGAAGCCCGTTAGGGTTCATAGCAAGACCCTCCCTGAAAGAAATGAATAAACAAACAAGCAACAATTAAAAACAGATAGTTTGCCCTTCCTCAGGTGTCCCCCAAAACCCCTAGCCCTTCTCCTAGATTGCCCACAGTAGTCTTGGTGCGGAACTTTATGAGGTAGGGAGCTGAAGTCACTCAGTACGTTTGAATTTTCTGGTAAAATCCAGATCTCTTCTGCTACTAAACTTTACCCTAGGCCCCGAGGCTGAGTGGCTCTGTCCCCACATCTCTGTTTCTTCGTCATAGGTCATCTCTGTCTCAAGGAGATGACAGTCATATTTGTGGAATCCCATTCTGTCTCTAACAAACAGTGCAGTCGTGACGGTCTGAACTCAAGCCTCCTGTCTCTCCTCTACCCTAGTCCTCAAACGTAATCACAGTACCCCTAAAGGCAAATTTCCAGACTGAGAAAAACAACCAAACAGGAAAACAACAACAACCAAAAAAAAAAAACCAAGGATGTTCTATTAAATTCGAATATAAGTGTGTCCCAGCTGCTACAAATATTTTTGAGTTTTGGTAAGAAATTCATTTCTCACTAATCTGAATTTCAGACTTAACTGAAAATCCTGTATTTTCCCTGGCAATCCTGCTAGAAAGCTTATCAGCACAGAAATTCCTATTTGGTAGATCTGGATGGGGCCTAAGAGTCTGTTTAAGTTGGTTTGGGGACTAGACTCTTTGAGAGCCCCTGGCATATAGGATAAACAGAAAGATAAGGGTGTTGCCTCCCTCAGAGCATCAAAGGTAAAGAGGAGAGTGGCTAAAACTTGAAGCAGTGACTTGTTTTTTTAAGTCCTGGTGCCCCCCCATCCCTGCCCCATCAGGAGTCCATGTGTGAAGGGCGTGTGAATTTCAGTGTTTTTAAGAGTGTGTTTGTGGTGCCCAGAGCAAACCACAGGCCATAGGCCCGCTAGACAAGCGCCTCTCACAGGACCGCAATCCCCAGCTCAGGCTGGGAATTTTAATGGTAACAGTATGGGCTAGCTAGTCAGAGCTACGACTTGAAACACAGACACAAAACATGCTGAGAATCACGTTAGGAAGTGGTTCTTACTACGAACTCATTGTTTGATTGGGATTAGGTCAGGGAAATGCCTCAGTTTATACTCTGAAGCGGTCTTTGTTTTTTTGTTTTGTTTTATGTTTCAAAACAGGGTCTCTCTGTGTAACAGCCCTGGCTGTCCTGGAACTCTTTCTGTAGACCAGACTGGCCTTGAGCTCACAGAGATCCGCCTGCCTCTTCCTCCTGAGTGCTGGGATTAAATAAAAGTGTGCACCACCGCACCCAGCTATTAATCTGAAGGGTTCTTAGGAGCTAAGAAACGTTATTTTTCCTCCTTCCACCCCCTCACTCTCTCGTCTTCCTCCATCTGTCTTTCCTTCAGCATTTTTGCTAGTTACAAAAGTAAAACATGCTTGTTCCATTTCCAACAGGCATTCTAGCGAGTCACACTTTGAAGGAGAGCTCCTCTGCAATGGCAGCCCTGAGAACAGCTCTGTTGACGGCTGCATATTTATATGCAGGCTCTGCACAATCCAATATGTATAGTCTTATTTATTTTATTAAATCAAAATTTGAGCATACTGAACATAGTGTTCTGATGGGTTTTTTTTAATTACTATAGGATTTGGATATCTTCCAATGCCAGTCCATATGGATCTAATTTTTAAAAGATTACTGTTTAGAATTTGTGTGTATAGGTGATTGCCTGAATGTATGTCTAGCTATACACCATATGAGTGAGTGTCTGGTGCCTGGGGAGACAGGAGAGGGTATCAGACCCCTCTGAAACTAGAATTCCAGGCAGTTTTAAACTACCATGTGGGTGCTGGGAACCAAACTCTGGTTCTCTGCAAGAACAGCCAGTGTTCTCAGCTGCTGAGCTGTCTCTCCAGCCTAGATCTAATTTGTAAATTAAAATATTAACACTAACTGGCAATGTCCCCTGTCCTAGCCTTCTGGCCACCCCTACACTCACTCAACTAGCTGATATATTTTATTCTTTCTTCCCCTAAGACATGACTCTATTCTTGAGGCAAGGTCTTACTATGTAGCCTTCACTGTCCTGTCCTGGAACGCATCCTGTAGACCTGGCTGGCCTCGAACTCACAGACATCCACCTGCCTCTGCCTCCTGAGTGCTGGGATTAAAGGTGTGTGCCATCACCGCCTGGCCCTTTCCAGTTGTTTCTTTCTTACAGTTTGTTTACTGAAGAAACTGGGATATCGGACCTGTAGAATCTTCTTCAAGTCTGAGTTTTGTTGCTTGTCTCTTCATGATCTAGATTATCATAGTCTCTGAACTGTATTTTCTTTAACTATTTTCTAACTTTATTCTTTTGGTGTGTGTACATGATGCATGTGTGGGGGCGGGCATACTTGCCACGTGGCACTTGAGAAGGTCAGCGTACCCCTTTGTGGAATCAGTTCTCTCCTTCCCCCTCTGCGCGTTCTGGGCACTTGAATGCAGGTCGGCAGGCTTACTTGACAGGTGAGCTATTTTGGCAGCTCCTGGCCTTTATTTTCTTTTTTTGTTATTGTTTTAAGAAAGGGTCTCACGTAGCCCAGATTGGCTGAGGAGAACCTTGAGCTGATCCTCCTGCCTCCACGTCCCCAGTGCTAGGATTACAGGCATGCACATCATGCCTGACTTGTGTTTTTGTCTTTCTCTTTGTAGTTGATTTGATCAGGCTCAGGTAGGGGGTTGGGTAAGACTAGTGCATAGATGATTTTTGTATCCTCTTAGCAGAAGGCACACGCTGTTTGCTCATCCCTCTCTGCTATTAGGAGCCATTTGTTGCTTAAAGCCTAAATCCATTTATTAATTAAGGTTTGTAGCATGGTAACATTCGAATTCTATTACTCATCGTTTATATTCTTGGATGAAGAAAAACATCTATTATCTGGTTGGCCAATGGTATTGTTTGTTAAGGGAAAGCAATGTAAATGTTTGCCTTTTCTCTGTAATTTTTTTTCAAAATAGTTATTTGGGTTTTTTTTACTCTAAAATGTCAGCAATATAAAAGGCACTCACAATGAACTCAGAAATGGAACAAAATTGGTGCTTCAGGCTCATTTTGTACATTTCCTGGCATAGTCCTGAAATCACTTCTCTAAAAAGGCCTGCTTTCTGTTTTGTGGGAAATGGCACCTGAAGGCCACTGCTGTCTGCATGCTAGCAGCAACCCTTGTAGGTACGGAGTTGATCAGTGTTTCAGACCTTTTAAGGGGAAAATACTACAGGAGATATTGATTTGCTGTTGTTTTCAAAGTCAGGTCTTCAGGGTTTGTCTGAACTGTTTCACCTCCCGATCTCTTTTCGTTCATACTTGAGAATTCACAGCGATAGGAGCTAATAGGCTTAGCTAACCAGGTTATTCTGCACTGGCTTTATATGCCATGCCATACACAGCTGTCTCAACAGAATATTAATGTTCCCACCACTCACAGGAGAGCAAGCCCACAGGACCTGTTGGCTCCCTTGCTGCGCGTGCACTCTGTCTGTAGAGCTTGCAGACTGCGCTTTCATGCTGAGAGACATCACTGAGTCTCAGCTCGATGTGGATCCGTGTGTGTTTATATAGTTTGTTTATCTATTGCTCACAAACAGTCCTTTTGTCCATGTTTGCCTCGCGCTTTTATTTTTCTAGAATGTTTTCTGCAGCAGATTGCTTAGGAAGGGGTCACAAGAGCGGTATTTGCGGAATGAATGCATACTGACAAGCTTGTAGACTTTATCCTTGACGATTATTTAGCTAAGGATGTCATAAAAAACACCAGAGACTGGGTGACGACATAAACAGCAGAAACATATTTCACAGGCCTGGAGGCTAGAAGCCCAAGGGCAGGTGTTGGTGGGTTTGATTTCTCTGAGGCATCTAGCCTTGGTTGGCAGATGGCTGTCTTCTTACAGTGTGGTTGCTCACACAGCCTTTCCCCTGATAGATGCCTTTTGCCTATTATTGTTTGAGACTGGATTTTGCTGGGTAGCTCAGGCTAGCCTTGAAATTTCAACCGGATGCTGCCCTGGCAGGCCTTTGGTGTGTACAAACCACCTCCTTTAAAATGGCTTTAACAGTATGAGGATGGAACCTAGAGGCTATGGAACGCTAGGCCAGCACTGCACGACTGAGCTCCACCCCAGGCCTCCTGCTCTTCCGGACTGCAGGCAGATGAAATGGCCTCATCCGGCTGGACCACCACGTTTACAGGCCTTACCTTCAGACACGCATGCATTGGGAGATACTGGTGGTTAAGGCTTCAATGGGGACTTTTTTGGTTTGTGAGAGGGTGCAATTCAGCTCGTAACAGTTTGGCTACAAATGAAAATTGTTATGTTTTTTAACTTTCGTGTCAGTAATTTATTTTGTACTCTTCGAGAATTTCAAGCATGTGTGTAATGTATTTTGGTCCGTTTCATACCCAATTACCCCTCTCGCCCACTTCCTTCTACCCAACAAGTTCCCCTCCTACTTCCTTCCATGTCTTTTGTTTTGCCATGTTTTATTTAGAGTGTGTGACCCACTGAGGTTTATTGGGGTTGCCTGCAAGAGCACGGATGGGGTTGTTTACTGGATCACCCACAGCTTAGCAGTGGTTGCATCCCAGAAGCGACCATAGAGTGGGGAGGGCTCCGGAGCCCCTTCCCTATCCAAGGCGGAAGTTTGACTGCTTGGGTTACATGTTTTCCTCTACATCAGGAATCTGTTGTTCTCTTTTATTCCAGCGTTAAGTACCGTTGCCAATATATCTGATAATTGGCTCTTTTTCTTTGTTCTCCTCACCTAGATAGAATATCTCCCCCTAAAAATTGAGTCCTTGCTTTTTTAAATATGTTGTTTCAAGTCTTTGTTCTGAGTTATTTCAGGAAACTTTTCTTGTAGTCTTTACTCTTCTGCCTTTTGAAACTTTTAACTTTATTTTTTTGAGACAGGATTGATTACTCTGTTGTCCAGGCTTTGCTGGAACTCACCATATAGCCCTGGCTGGCCTCAAGCCTGTGTTGATTCTCCTGCCTTAGCCTCCCAAGTGTTGGAATTGCAACCCCGGGCTACCACACCAGCTGTTTTCATGTTTCGTGGGTGTGCATCCATTGTGTGTAATGTTGTGTTTTGTACAGGCAATTTCTTTCAACTACACCAAGGGGTTTTGATCATATTCAGCCCCCCTTTCCATCCCCTAAGGCTCCCTTCTCTTTACCCCGGCTGCATTAATTTTCTCCCTTCCCCTAATCTCCAGCCTGCTTTTGTGCTGTATATATGAATGCTTTCCTCAATCACTCATAGCCAGGACTACACACACACACACACACACACACACACACACACACACACAAGAGAGAGAGAGAGAGAGAGAGAGAGAGAGAGAGAGAGAGAGAGAGAGATATGCACACACATATTCTCTCTAAAGGTTCTGGCATCCACAAACAAAACACACTATTCTTCTAATATTTTTATTCTTAAATAAATGGCTTATTTTGTTCCATTTTCCGGTTTTTCTTTTCTCCTCTATATATTTGGTTTCCTTTTTCCTCTTCATTTTTGGAGGGAGGCGGTAGGATTTGAGACAGGGCCCCAGGTTGACAAGTGCTGAGATGGTCTTGGACCTCTAGGTCCTTTTCAGCAATCACTCCACTCTTTCCTTTCCGATCTGTGCTCAGATCTGAACTCCTAGCTTCTAGCTCACACCTTGGGTTAATTTGCTCTTTCTGGCTTAAAATTCATTTTTATTTTCCCTTACTTCCAATTCTTTCATTGGCCCTATTACATCATGCTTTAGTTTTCCAGACCCTGACTTCTTCCTCCTCATCTGTCCTTTGTCTATCTGGGACTTGTCTGAGGTGGGAGGCTGTAGCTTTCGTGCCTCAGAATCACGTGCTTCCCCTGTGCTGTTGATTGTCAAAGTGAGCCGTCCTCGCTGTCCTTTTTCTCCTCATAAATACCGTTGCTCGTTTTCATATGAGTTTTATAGATTCATGTGTTTATTTATTTCGATCTTTCGAGACAAGGTCTTCTTCTGCAGTCCAGACTGGCCTTGACCTTGCGGGTCTCCCGCTTCTGCCTCCTGGGTGCCAGAATGTGAGGCTCCTGTCACCACAGCGTTCTTGAAATCTTTAGAAGAATGGAGACGAGGGTCACAATAGCTCTTCCGTTTTCGTGGCTTCTAGCTCCCTCTTCTGTTGCTCTCTTGTAGTTCTCAAAACTGTGACTTCCTTTCTCCGAGACCTGGGCGCTTGCTCTCTGGTCCCAGTCGCTAGGTCTCTTACTATATTGTCGAATCTGGATTCTGTTTCCAGCCGTGTCTTTTGCTCCTGGCGGGTTAGTGTGGAGAGCTCATAGGGTCCACACTGCTGCAGACACGTTTTTTTTTTTTCCTGTAACCCTTTAGGCCTCACCTGCTACTGGAATATGCAAAATCCTCTCAATTTTAGCCCCTGTGGTTTGTTGCATGTATAGCATCGTTTCCTCCTTGTTCCCACTCACACACTCCTAAGAACACATCTGTTACACAGCTGTTTCTAGTTTGTACCCTTCGCAATATTTGGGCTTAATAATCTTGTTACCTAGATTTATGAAAGTTAGGGTCCATGGGTTTTGGGGTTTTCTATAGCAGATTTTCTGTTTGGGTTGTTGCGTGTTTCAGTCAGAGCTTCTTTATGGAACCCAGGCTAGCCTCAAATTCCTGAGGCTTCTGTACCAAGTGTTGTGGTTCAAGTGTGCATCACGGTGCCTAACTTGCTGTCTGTTATTTATTAAGCCATCAAGGAGTGAGAATAGTTTAAAAACTATACTACCTCCATAAACCTGCTGCCAACTTTCCCATCCATTCATTTTAATTGAAATATTATATTTATAATTTTAAATGTTTTAAAAATAAACTTTGAAAGCCAAGTGCTTTCATGTGGGATTATTCTTATAATCCCAGCAATTGTGAGGCAGAGGCAGGAGAGGAGGCTCCGGAGTTATCCTCAGCTACACAGTGAGTTTAAGGCTATCCTAGGTTACATGATACCCTATCTCAAAATTTAAAAAACAAATACTGGAAATAAAGAAAACAATCCTAGGGATGGTAACATACACCTATAATAGAAACACTCAGTAGCTGGAAGCAGGAGAGTCAGAAGTTCAAAGTCATCCTCAGATGCAGAGCGACTTCTAGGTTGACCTGGGCTGCATGGCAAGAAGCTCTCTCTCTCTCTTTTTTGTTATTATTTAGTTTTATTTCATTCTATTCTTCTTAAAACAAAACAAAAACTACAGGGTCTGGCTCAATAGCTAGGTGGTTTGGTACTCTCTGTGTGGCTCAAGCTGGCCTCAGACCCATGCAACCCTTGAAGCAACTTCATGAAGGAAGGATTCATGGCTCAGAGTTTGAGGATGCCATCACCGCAGCTGGGAAGTCATGGCAAACTGGTCACATGGCATCACGTCAGAAAGCAGAGGCAGAGGAATGTGGGCATACAGCAATTCAGTCTGGTACCCAAGCTCGTGGAACGGTGAAACCCATATTCAGAGTGGGCCTTCCCTCTCTGGAAACACCCTCACACACACGCCAAGAGAAGTGGTTGCACTTGCTCCCAAGTCCAGTCAATTGGATGGTGAAAGCGAATCTTCACAGGAGGATGTGTGGGGGTTTGAACTAGAACAGAAGTAGAGAAAATGGCAGAATTAAGAGAGCTTCTTGCCACTGCCGGTTGTGGTGGCAAGAAGCTCTCTTAAAAATCCTCTCTTAACTCCAGAATTCAGGAGGCAAAAGCTGGTGAATCTTTGAGTTCAGAGCTAGCCTGGACTAGTAGCAAGTTCCAGTCTTTCCCCCCCACCCGGGAAAAAAGTAGGGCCTGGAAAGATGGCTCATCTCTGGAGCGATGACTATGTAATTCTAGTTTCTGCATAGCTCAGTTCACGGGAATCTGACGCCCTCTTCTGGCAATTTTGGGTAATGCATGTATGTAGTACAAGCCCATTGACGCAGGCAAAAAAGAAAAAAAAAACCACACGCACATTCAAAAGGAAGAAATTTTACTTCTTATTTTGGACATTTTGCACTTTTAATATTTTTAGTGATTATTGCAAGACATCTTCCTCTTGCGTTCACATTCATCTCACCTTCATTTTTTTTTAATTTGAGAAGTTCATACATGTATACAATATGTTTTGATCAAATCTATCCTACAATTCTATCAGTTCCTCTCTACTAGGGCTCCTTCCCAACTCCCTGTACTGTTCGTTCATATATCCTTAAGACGAATCCCTGAAGAAAACCGATTCTTCCTCCTCTGGCAGCCATTAGCTGCCGACAGCTCCTCAGCTAGGGGTGGAGCTTTATACCCCCCCCCATACTGGAATTTTGATTGGCATGACCTTGTGCATGCTGTCACAGCCACTGTGAGTGCAACAGGCCTGTTATGTCCAGAAAACACTATTTCACAACAGTCCTGTGATGCTCAGTCTTTCTGCCTCAGCTTCTGCTTTGATCCCTGAACGGTGGTGGTGGTGCTGGTGGTGGGGTGGCGGTGGGGTGGTGGTGCTGGTAGGTCGTGGTGGTGGTTGTGGTATAGGTGCTGCTGTCCATGACTCATTAGGTTTGAGCACTTTGCAGTCTCTTCTTCTCTGTGCTTTGAGCAACTGTGAATCTCTGTATTAAGCATGCTATATTACAAAAACAAGTTTCTCTGTGTAGCCCTGGCTGTTCTGGAACTTACTCTGTAGATCAGGCTGGTCTGAAACACGCAGAGATCCACCTGCCTTTGCCTTCCAAGTGCTGGAATTAATGGTATGCGCCGCCGCCCACCTTGTTTTGCTTCTTTTTAACTGAAGCATTTGATTGCCTTTGGTATTTTCTGTTTGAGGAGAAACGATGTTGCCAGTGTGTTCTGAATATGTGTTAAGTTCCTTTCTGCAGCTCTCGGCATTCAGTCTCAAACCTTGTATAAGCTTGAATTTGCTTGAATTTTCTACACAGTATATCCATTGGTTGAAATCTATTTCATTTCTTTCTGTTCATCTGTTGTTGAGATGGGATTTCACTGGACTCTGGCTGGCCTGGAACTCGCTATAGCCAGACAGTCCTCCTCCCTCAGTATCCTGAGTCCTGGGCTTGTAGACCTGATCCACCATTCCTGCCTCCGATCTGTTTCATTCATTCTTCTGACGCATTCTTTTGGCTTGCTTCCCATGCCATCTTCAGAGCTGTCACCCTGAAGTTTTGCTTTTCTCACTGGATATAAGTCTACATTTTCTTATTCCCCATATACAGTGGTATATTATTTGTGTTTTAATAAACAAAGCTTTCCTGAAGATCAGCGGGCAAAGCAACCACACTAGTCAGTCATACAGGCCAGGGAGTGGTGGCCAGGACACGGGAGACAGAGGCAGACGGATCTCTTCAAGGCCACCCTGGGCTACCTGAGATTGAATCCAGAAACAGATGCAGGTGGTGGTGACTCATACCTTTCATCCCAGTGTTTGGGAGTCACACACTTTTAATTCAAGCACTAGGGAGGTGCAGACAGGAGTGATATGGCAGGGTGGAGAGAGGAATATGAAGGGGAAGAGACAGGAGCTCACTGGAATGTGGAGTCTGAGGATTCATGGAGACAGGATCTTGCCTTTTCAGTCTGAAGATTTGTTAGAGGTAAAAGATCTCTCCAGTGGCTGGCCGTTTTGCTTTTCTGGTCTTCAGCTTGTACCCCAGTATCTGTCTCTGGGTTTTTATTATTCGTGCTACACCCATATATTTTTCTTTCTGGTATTTACCCTGGTTTTGTAAGAGTACATCTTAGTAGCACACACCTTTAATCCCAACACTCAGGAGGTAGAGGCATGTGGATCTCTGAGTTCGAAGCCAGCCTGGTCTACAGAGTGAGTTTCAGGACAGCCAGAAATGTTATACAGAGAGACTCTGTCTCAAAACACCAAACAATAGAACACAAAAAGAGTGCATCTTAAAGTAACATACTTAGAAGAAATAGATGCTCTGTGTGTCTTTTTGTTGTTGTTGCTTTTTCGAGACAGGTCTTTTTTTTTTTTCTGTTAACAGTCCCCAGCTATCCTGGAACTTACTCTGTAGACCAGGCTGGCCTCATGCTCACAGAGATAGACCTGCCTCTGCCTCTCAAGTAATGAGATTAAAAGCATGTGCCACCACCACCTGGCCATGTATTTACACTTTGGAAAATAATCTTTTGTATGCAACTTGTTTAATAATTTGGTTGAATTTTAAATTTAAGTTCAAATTGTAATACTATTAATAAGAAATTTGTGGTTCCATCTTTTTATTTATTTATTTTTTGATTGTTGGGTTTTTTTTTCTTTTTTGAGACAGAATTTTCTTTATATCCTGGAACTCATTCTATAGACCAGGATGGCTTCAAACTCACAGAGATCCGCCTGCCTCTGCCTCCCAGTTGCTGGGATTAAAGGCATGCGCCAGCACCGCCCATTTTAAATTAGTTTTTATTAATAAGTTTCCTTCTTTGATAATTTCACTCGTAGCTGTTGTGAGTTCATCTTTCTTTCTTTCTTCCTTCCCTTCTTTTTTTTTTGTTTGTTTTTTTGAGGTAGGATTTGTCCTGGAACTCATTCCACAGACCAGGCTGGTTTCGAACTCACAGAGATTTGCCTGCCTCTGCCTACCAAGTGCTGGGATTAAAGGTGTGTACCACCGCCGCCTGGCTATGATTTCTTTTTTAATATTTATTTATTTATTTATTTATTTATTTATTTATTTATTTATTTATTTATTTATTTATTTATTATGTACAGTGGTCTGTCTGCCTGCACCCCAGAAGAGGGCGCCAGATTGTTGTGAGCCACCATGTGTTTGCTGGGAATTGAACTCAGGACCTCTGGAAGAGCAGTCAGTGCTCTTAACCTCTGAGCCAGCTCTCCAGCTCCTATTTGTATGTGTGTGGGGGGTGGGGTGGGGTCGAGACAGTCTTTCTCTGTGTAGCCCTGGCTGTCCTGGAACTTGCTGGACCAGGCTGGCCTCAAACTCACAAAAATCCACCTCCCTCTGCCTTCTGTGTGCTGCGATTAAAGTCCTGCGCCACCACAGCCCTGCCTGGGGTTTCCTTTTTATCATCATCATTGTCATTGTCGTCATCGTCATCATTGTGTGTGTGTGTGCTTGCTGCATGTATTTGCCTACATCCCTTGTCATATACATGGAGGTGCGAGACCAGCTTGTGGGCTCAAACTCAAGCTGCCAGACTTACAGGACAAACAGCTCCCTTACCCACTGAGCCATCTTGCTGGTCCTGTGGTTTCCTTTTGTGGGTTCTTAATCTTGTTAAAAATGATTTAAAATGGACTCGGAAGCTTGGGAACCATTATACTAGAATTTGAAAGCAAAACAGCAAATCAGGCAAGCTAGAAATCTTGGCAGCTTCCAGAAGAAGGGCTGTTCAGCAAGGAGAGGGTTTTGTATTTGAGGCGTTAGGGTCCAGAGAAGCCAGCCCATTAGAGCACGCACAGGCTTTTGGCTGGTAGCTATAAGAGACAGAAAGAAGAAAAACTGGGGCTGGAGAGGTGCCTCAGTGGTTAAGAGTACCGGCTGCTCTTCCAGAGGACCTGGGTTCAATTCCCAACCACACGGTGGCTCACAACCATCTGTAGTCGGATCAGATGCCCTCTTCTGGCAACAACTCAATAGAGCACGCATATACATCAAAATAAACAAAGAAATCTTTTTTAAAAAAATGAAAGAAGGAAGATGAAAAGGTGTGCTTCTTTTCAGTTTGAACTCAGAAAGGCAAGCAGGCAGGCTTAGCAATGCCACATGGCAGAAGCTCTGTACACAAGTAAACAACTGGATCCAGGGAGAGACTTCTGGCCTATCATCAAGGAGGGTAATCATTTCTCCCTTCTCCCTAGCTTGTCTTCAGGTGAATGAGCTTTCTTCTGGGGCAGCCTTTTAGTCAGTTGATTGACAGGCCCCGCTAGATTAACACGTAAGGGACAAGGTGACGATATATTATGTTCCAGTCTTTGGAGCAGAGACGGAGCTCAGATTCCATTTTACTTTTTAAACAGGAGGAAGTCACTTTCCCTTAATGGGTCTCAACAAAGCTCCAACACCTTCATCTGTTTGTATGGTACTTTAAATCCTAAGAAGGGACAATTGTGACTCTTTCCCTTCTGTTGTTACCAGGGAGACGAGAGGTGTGGTCTAAAGCAGACGGCGAGAGAGCAGTCCATCTTCACTTTAATGGCTTCTAAATCTGCGAATCTGCTAATCTCTGTAACATTCTTCTCTACCAAAAGTCTAGCCCTTAAAATCATTTAAGAGATGGGCTGAAATTGGGACACAGAAGGGCTTAGGAGCAGAGGGTCTCAGTTCTCCTCCTCCTGTGACCCTTTAATACAGTTCCTCCTATCCTGGTGACCCCCAACCCTACCATCATTTCATTGCTACCTCATAACTGCAATTTTGCCACTATGAGTTGTAGTGTAAATAGTTGTGTTTCTCGATGGCCTTAGGCGACCCCAGTGAAAGGGTTGCTCAACCCTCAAAGAAGCCTCGACCCACGGGTTGAGAAGCACTGAAGGGTCTCCATCCACTCTTGCTGACTTTTAGGCCTTGGACGGTGATCAAGGAATTACATTGCAGAGGAAAAGAGATAAAATGAAGACAGCAATTGAGCACACAAGCATGACGGTTTGAAGGAAAATGGGCCCCAAAGGGAGTGGCACTACTAGGAGGTGTGGTTTGTGTGGCCTTGTTGGAAAAGTAAATGTCACTGTGGAAGTGGGCTTTGAGGTCTCATATATATGCTTGAGCCACACTCAGTGTCTCAGTTCATCCCCTGTTCCCTTTGGCTCAAGATGTAAGACTTCTCAGCTTCAGCACCATGTCTGCCTGCAAGCTGCCTTGTTTCCTGCCATGACGACAATGGGCTAAACCTCTGAACTGTAAGCTGCCACCTCAATGAAATGTTCTCCTTTAGACGAGTTGCCATGGTAATGGTGTCTCTTCACAGCGACAGAAACCCCAACGAAGAAAACAAAGTCCAAAGCTTAGTAGTATATCTACTAAGATTATAATAGATATAGCCCATTTCCACCATGCAAATTCAGATATCCGGTTCCAAAGTTCTTCGAGGGGATGAGTGTCTACATTGGAGTTCTGGCCACACTCACACGGCTTCTAGGCAACTCTGTAAAAGGAAAGGAGGAGAAAGATAGTAAGAGGCCAGACCACAGACTAGAGCCCCCAAACACGTGTGGCATTTCTGGCCAAGGATGTTTTTGGCTTCTGGCCACAGATAAGGATGGCACGGCTTGTTTCTGAGGTCCCTGCTATAAAGCTGCCTGTTCTCACAAGCATAGCTTTTTCCTTTGGGCATGCATGATCATCCTATTACTACCATGGAGCAGAGATAACGTGGGACCCACAGTCATGGCAAATGAAATAAACAGAGCAAATACTGTGGTCACTAGGTCTGTAGTAAAGGTAATGGCGCTTTTAACACTTCCATCCTGCCTCCTACGAGCATGAGACCCGAAGAGGGGAATGCTAGAGTAGACAGGCAGAAGATTAGAGGAGGGCTGCCGACGTCACTTCCTTGATATCAGCACTCATGATGAGGTGAGACTTTTCAGTGAGGCAGCTATTTTTGAGTCGCCTATGCTCCTTTAAGTAACCCCAATAAACTCACTGGTTCACCAAGTTGGACTTCCATGAAAGTGCCACTCTGATCTGTCATTGGTGCCCCATCTGAGGAGAAGAGAGGTTTGCTCATGTCTCCCCAGGGAAAGTCATGCAACTGTTCAGAGTAGTTTTTCCTCCATCCAATGTTGCCAGTGAGAATTCTGATGTTTCTTTCATCTTTTCTGTTGTATAGAGGGTTGAACCCAGGGACTTGGGCATACATCAGGCAGGAATTCTACTACTGAGCCATATGCCCAACCCCTAATTTTTGTTTCTTTAGGGGTAATCAACTTTTTTTGTTTCTGAATGTAATTACAGTTTCTCTTCTTGATTTGGAAAACATTTTTGTTTTCTTTTAAATGACTCTATAAATTATTTATGTATGTATGTATGTATGTCTGCCTGTCTGCCTGTCTGCACATCTGCTTGTGTAGGGTGTGTGTAGTGACTTAAAGGGAGTGTCATTTGGGGCTGCAATTATAGGCATTTGTGAACTACGTGGGGGTTGCTGGGATCTAAACCCTTACAAGTTAGCAGCAAGCATCTTCTAACTTTTTATTGATTCTTTGTGGTTTTCACATCATGGATCCTGATCCCATTCATCTCCCTGTCCCTTCGCATCCCCACTCTGCCTTTGCAACCTCCCTTCAAAAATAAAATAAAACTTAAAAACCAAAACCAAAAGCCCAAAACAACCAAGCAAAAAGAAAACAAAGAATATCTCATCGTGGAAGCGGTAGTGTGGCTCAGTGAGTCACACAGTCTACCCTTTAGTCCAGACATCTTGTAAGTGATCATTGCAGTGAGTCATCAGTCTGGCTCGAGCCTCTGGC
The DNA here is from genome assembly GCF_000317375.1 of Microtus ochrogaster. Lineage (NCBI taxonomy): Eukaryota > Metazoa > Chordata > Mammalia > Rodentia > Cricetidae > Microtus > Microtus ochrogaster. The sequence goes on from NC_022026.1 coordinate 22,793,742, forward strand.
TTCTGCTACGCTATTGAGAATAGCAGCTATTGAGAATAAGCTCTCGCTAGGATTCCTCTTAGACATCCTGTTATTATCCTGTGTCACGGAGAGCCTGTAGCTTTGGATCTGCAGGGCTGGTCTGTTCCTTTCTGTGCTCCAGCAGTTCAGAGATGAGGTGGATGTTGGGGTAGGCTGCCTCATAGACCTGGTTGTGGGCCTGGATGGTAGCTGGGTTGGTCAGCCACCAGCTTTCTCTTATCTTCACTACCTGCCTACTTCAGTCCAATGCAGCCTGCAGCAAGGCGGGGGGGGGGGGACCAGAAGCTCTTGCTCTCATGCCCTTGAGGGCCAGGTCCCCCTCACCCACACCACTAGGGGCTGCTCTACTATCTTTGCCAAGGAGAGATGCAAGGCCGAGCAGCAAATATTCTTAACTCTCTCCAGTCCTTAATTTTTAAAAATTTACTTTTAAGTTAGTATATAACATGACAGGTTTCAACATTGTATCTTCATACACATAACGCTTGTAGTCCTTTGTTCCTTTGTTCTGATTTGTCCCCTTCTCGATGCTAATCCATGTCTTCCCTCTCCCCTCTGGCTTCCTTGCCCTCTGCCTCATCTGTCCCTTAAGAGAGCTTCCTCTCCTCCCTTGACTCCTTTTCTAATTCAGAACACACACACACACACACACACACACACACACACACACACACACCCCAATCCAAGTTTGAAAGAACACATGTAATGTTTGTCTTTCTGAGTTTGACTTATTTTGCTAAACATGGCAATCTCCAGTTCTATTATTTAGCTGCAAATGTCATGATTTCATTTCTCTTTATAGCTAAGTAAAATTCCATTGTGAATATGTACTGCATTTTCTTTATCCATTCATCTGTGGATGGGCATTTAAGAGGTTCTGTTTTCTGGCTATCACAAGCAGTGCAGTGATGAACACGGGTGTCCAAATAGTTTGTGGTATGCTGACTGGTAGTATAATATCATATCATATCTGCATATGGGTCATCCCTCTCCCTGTTGAGCTTAGTAGGCCCTAACGCTAGTCTCCTTTCTAAAGTCTCTGTTCTCTCTGTGGTTAATTCTGTGTTCTCTGTCCTTCTTTCCATGATGTTCTTTATCATTATGCATCCGATGGTCTGGAATTGTCTCTCTATATTTAAAAATGAAAGAACTGGGTGTTGTGGTACAAGCTTAGTTATCTGAGCACTCAAAATGCAGAAGAAGGACCAGGCGGTGGTGGCGCACGCCTTTAATCCCAGCACTTGGGAGGCAGAGGCAGGAGGATCCCTGTGAGTTCGAGACCAGCCTGGTCTACAAGAGCTAGTTCCAGGACAGGCTCCAAAAACTACAGAGAAACCCTGTCTTGAAAATAAAAAAAAAAATGCTGAAGAAGGAACATTCTGAGTTCAAAACCAGCCAGAACTACTGAGCAAGACGAGAGAGAGAGAGAGAGAGAGAGAGAGAGAGAGAGAGAGAGAGAGAGAGAGGGAGGTGGGAAGGAAGAAAAGAAGTTTCGTGTCTGGAGAGCTATTTGTTTGCCAGGTCTCTTCCTGAATAGGAAGTCTGATGAAGATGGTTGCATAACAGGTCAGGGCTTGTGCCAAGTAACTTGTCTTTTGACTTAGTTTAGGGAAGCTGCCTTTGGGCAGGAGCTCCCCTATTCCTGAAATTCCTTCCCCACCCCTCCTCCTACTGCAAACTGAGGTCTGATTCTCCCAGAGTTCACTGTGGGGAACCAATGCCTGCAGTGGGCTTCCTTCCATAGGCAAGAGATTACTTACAGGAGGTGGGAGCTCCGCTGCCCCAAACAAACTGCACTGGGAAGTCTATCTAGTTGGGATGATTTCTTTTCCATAGCTGCATAGGCCCCTCCCCTAGTCCTACTCCACCTACTTCCTCTAGCCCATCTCCAAGACCTAGAGACCACTGTGCAGCAAGGGGAGAAGTGCACAGAGCTGGTTGGCAGGAGTGACTGGATACCCAGGTGAGCATCCCAATATCCCACCTTAACCCCTTCCTTCTGTGAGATCAGGTAAACAGTAAACTGGACCAGCTGTGATGTTTTGAGAGCTGGCCCAGCAGGACTCCTGAAGAGGGTAGCTATTTGGATAGTGTAGGCAGAAGTTTCCTGTCCCAACCACCTGTTCCCAAATAACTGGCAGCCGCTTCCCAAATAACTGACTTGGAGACTTAGATAAATTATAAATGCTCAGCCGATAGCTCAGGCTTGTTACTACCTAATTCTTACATATAAATTAGCCCATATTTCTTATCTATGCCTTGCCACATGGCCCATGGCTTGTTACCTCATTTTCTACACATCCTGCTGCCTTGGTGACTGGCTGCTGCTTCCTCTGGACTCAACCCTTCTTCCCATCATTCTCCTACTTTGGTTGCATGGCCTATAATTCCTGCCTGGCTACCGACCAATCAGCGTTTTATTAAACTAATTTGAGTGACAATTTTTTCTTTTTTATTGAGCTCTACATTTTTCTCTGCTCCTCTCCCTGCCTCTCCTCTCCCCTTCCGTCCTCTCCCAAGGTCCCCACACTCCCAATTTACTCAGGAGATCTTGTCTTTTTCTACTTCCCATGTAGATTAGATCCATGTATGTCTCTCTTAGTGTCCTCATTGTTGTCTAGGTTCTCTGGGATTGTGGTTTGTAGGCTGGTTTTCTTTGCTTTATGTTTTAAAACCACTTATGAGTGAGTACATGTGATACTTGTCTTTCTGTGTCTGGGTTTCTTCACTCAAAATAATGTTTTCTAGCTCCATCCATTTGCCTGCAAAATTCAAGATGGAGTGAGAAATCTTTACAGTGTACAAGAACATTAGTCCACAGCAGGGCAGTTCTGTCCAATGCCTCAAAATGTCACATTAGCTGTGGGACATTAGCCCCTGCACTGCCTTAGCTTTTCTTAGGACCTCCAGGTGGCTTTTACTTTTTTTTATAACAAGGTCTTGTTATGTAACCCAGGAAGGCCACAACTGGGGGACTTTCTGCCTTTGCCTCCCAAGTGTGTGCTACCATGCCCAGTTTATTTTGTTTGCTTTTTAAAAAGCTAGGTAATAATTTGGTTCACTGTGTGAAATATGTGGATAGTGGGGTAGCAGGGAGCATGGGCAGGATTTCACTTCCTGCTTTTCCAGACTCCCTTGATTTGACCTTGAGTACTTGCCAGCTCTAAAGTGGCAGCCTCTCTGGGATTTTTCCAGACATACTTACCCATCCCTTCTGTTTCATCGGCTGATGTATTTCCAATCTTCCAGAAGTCTGTTAAATCCATTTTCTTCTTAAGGGCTTATTCCTTTATTAGCATTTTAATGGGATGCCAGAGGAGACATAGATAAGCACATACCTTTAGACAGGCATCTTCAATTAGAACTCCTGCATCTTTATAAAAGCATAATGGCAGACTTTTGCATGAATGTAATATAGTTTATCAAATGTCCAAGTAATGGACATTTGGGTTATTTTCGGTGTTTCACTCTTTAAGGAATAATGCAGTGAGCTTCTTTTGTAGATAAATCTTTGGACCCTTGAACAAATATTTAATTTAAGGCATTGGTCCATTTTTTTTTACTCTAACTAGCAATGAATGGAGCTAGCTCCTTCCTTACATCTTCCCAACACTGTAAAAAAATAATCTTTCTATATCTTTTCCAACAAATTGCCAAAAGATCTGCCTTTTCAATGTTTCACTTTGTGTTTCTCAAGTACAAGTGAGGCTGAAAATTTTTCCATTAGCCAGTTTCTTCTGTGAGTTGACATTTGTCTTTTTCTATTAAGAGCTCTTGGGGCTAGAGGAATGACTTAGAGGTTAAGAGGGCTTGCTGCTCTCATAGAGGACCTGAGTTCAATTCTCAGCTCCCTCCTCAGGTGGCTCACAACCACCTGTAACTCCATCTCCAGGGGATCTAACACTCTCTTCTGGCCTCCTCTGACACCTGCACAGATGTGCACATATGCATGCAGACATGTACACCTAAATAAAAATAATTTTGAAAACTACTAGGACCTCTTTTTTACATTAGACATCATGATTCTGACTCTGGATTTATATCACCAGTAACCTTGGAAGCCAGGTATGATAGTACATGCGTGTAAACCCAGGGATCTTAGAGAGGCTGGAGCACGAGACCTCTGGAGGCCAGGGTCACTCTGGGCAAAATAGCAATATCATGTCTCAAAATGATGAAGAAATGAGTGTATGTGGAATATATAGAGTGAAACAAAACTCAAGAACATTGTTGTTTCTTCCTCCAGCATCTAGAGACAGGATCTTGCTGTTTAATAGCCCAGGTTTACCTGGAACTGGCTGTACTCTTGCCACAGCCTCCTCAATGCTAGGATTAGTGGCATGTACCGCCAATCCTGGCTTCTAAGTGAGCTTCTTTATTATATGACTTTAGTCTTTAATGTAGTAATACATATTATGAAGGTGTGAATTTAGCATGCAACATTTCTCAAACTAGTGTGCTGTGGGACAATAGTCTCTACCCTGTCACTTGTATTTTAAATAAATGCTGATTGGCCAGTAGCCAGGCAGGAAGTATAGGCAGGGTGACCAGGCAGGAAGTAGAGGTGGGGCAAAGAGAACAGGAGAATTCTGGGAAGAGAAAGAGTCATTCAGTCAGCAGTCCACACCCAGACCCAGAGGAAACCAGACACAGCAAGCAAGATGTGACCGCCTTGCCGAAAAAGATACCAAGCCATGTGGCTAACACTGATAAGAATTATGGGCTAATATAAGTTAAAAGAGTTACTAAGAAGCCTGAGCTACTAGGCCCAACCAGTTTATAATTCATGTAGACCTTGGTGTATTTCTTTGGGACTGAACGACTGCAGGACCGGGTGAGACAGAAACCTCTGTCAACAGGAGCCTCAGGCAACACTAGGGTGATCAGGAAACATCTGTTCTTGTATCATCGTGAGGAACTGGTGCTGAAGGACATTTCTACTGGTCTATCTAGTTCTATCTAATACTAAACTCATTGAGTCTGGGCTTTTGTCTGTCTCAGTCACCATTATGTACCCATATACTTTCTATATAGTAAACACTCAGCAAATATTGGTTGAGTAGTGTGTTAATAACTAATAAATTAGCATTTTTCTTAGTGTGGTACTCTGACGGACATGGTATGAGGTGTAGTCTCGAGGCTGGAGAGACTCAGCGGTTGGAAGCACTGGCTGCTCTTGCAGAGGACCTGGGTTAGATTCCTAGCACTCTCGTGGTGACTCCCAATCATTTGTAACTCCAGTCCCAGGGGCATCCAGTGCCTTCTTCTGGACCCTTTAGGCACTGCATGCATAGTGCATAGAAAAACCGACAGACAAAACACCTACACACATTTTTAAAAAGTTGTTGAGATACAGTTTCTCTGTGTAGCCTTAGCTGTTCTAGAACTCACTTTGTAGATCAGGCTGGCCTCCAACTCACAGAGATCCACCTGCCTCTGCCGCCCGAGTGCTGGGATTAAAGGCGTGAGCCACCACCACTTGGCAACACATAATTTTTTTAATGAGGTAGGACACCATGTGGTATTACGATATTTTATCTAAGCAATAAGCAGAAAGTACACCCTCATTTTATGTACTACTACAGAAGAACAAGTTACTGACCAGACAATTTTATCATTTAGAATTTATACCTTTTATTTTGGTTTTTTGAGACAGGGTTTCTCGGTAGCTTTGGAGCCTGTCCTGGACCTAGATCTTGTAGACCAGGCTGGCCTCGAACTCACAGAGATCCGCCTGCCTCTGCCTCCCAAGTGCTGGGATTAAAGGCGTGAGCCACCACCGCCCGGCTAGAATTTATACTTTATAAGTGTTGAAGGTTTTATTCTCTTAAGACTGTTATTATTACTATATGTGTGTGTGTGCTGCTGCATGTGTATGGAAGTCAGTGTACGGGGGTTGGTTCTCTCCTACATGTGGGTTCTGGGATCAGGTCACAAGACTTGCATGGCAAATGCCTTTACCCACTGAGCTCCCTTGCTGGCCTAAAGATTTTGTTTTCTTTTTTAAAAAAAGTGTATTTATTTTATGTGTATGGGCGTTTTGCCTGCGTGTATGGCTAGGTACCAAATGCATGTCTAGTGTCACAGGAGGCCAGAAAAGGGCATAAGCCTGGGATCAGAGTTCCAGGTGCCTGTGAGCTGTCATGTTGGTGTTAGAAATTGAACTCGGGTCCTCTGGAAGAGCACCCAGTACTCTTAACCACTGAGTCCTCTTTCCACATTTTTTCTTTATTTTATTTTTTTACAAAGACTACAGAAATTGTGCCGTGACCGTACTTGGCTTTCATTTCCACCAATCCAAAGGTCTGTGGGAAAGGTGAGAGTGGGAAACAGGGAAAGGGAGGGGAGGAGAGATTCCGGGTTCCAGCAGAGGAAAGGGAAAAAATGGCTGCCGAGGACCAGCCCCGCCCCCCAGGCCTGGCCATCCTGTCTTTACTCCTCCACACCACAAGAGTGACCAGGAAAGGGATGAGGCAGACGGGAACGATGGTCATGGCTAAGAGTACATCCTCGGGGGATCGGAGAAGGTGGGCTGCACCAGGGAGGGGTTGGCAAAGTCTATCAGGTGAGTCTCCAAGATGAGCATTTCTGCCAAAGGGTTTGGGAAATCCAGGCCAAACTGATCCGCACGGTGCTCCAAGCAATATTGCAGGTCACTGTAATGCCTGCTAATCAAAGTCCAGTTGCACCAGTACTTGACAGAGACCATATGACTATTATAAAGAAACCAGCAACGTAGGACATACATTTCAAAGCTCTCCTCCACATTCCCTTTTGACAGCAAGCTATCCTCAGTGAGAAGAGATTGATTCAGGAACTCTGGAGAAGTTGAGACAGCTGGTGGTCCCGTGCTGGCCTTGGTAGTCCAGGCCCCTTCCCCTCCAGGACCTCCCTCATCTCCCACCCGGGCCCCTGCATTGCGCTCACCACCCAGCAGCTTTCCAGATTTTCTTTAAGACTCACTTAGAAATGGATTTTCTTTAAGGCTCTGTTTATGTATGCAACACATATATTGAATGCATACACATGTTGTATTGTTAATGGTTTTGTTATTTGAGACAGGATCTAATGTGGTTCAGGTGGGCTTTGGACTCCCCCAAATCCTTTTGCCTATACCTCTTGAGTGCTGATGTGAGTGCCTGCATGCTCATATTGGGAGTAGACTTTTAAGGCAGGCCATTCTCATGCATGTTACAAAAACATTAAAATGAAATAAAGTGGCTAAGGTGTTAACCTAGTGTTTTTAGACTTGAAATCTGATACCTTGAATTACTACTGGACCCTGCCATTTGCTGTTTCTACATAATACTTGTTGCCATTAAGAACATGGATGATTTCTACGGGAAAAACAAGTGTCCCATCATTTTCTTTCATGTCCTCATAGTCATTGTTTTGATGCTGCTGTTTCCTTTATCTTACCAGAAGGTGTCAGGCAATGACAACTGCTGCCTGGCCAGCAGACACTCGAAGATTCCAGTAACTGTAGGATGTATTTGAGCTTCAGAAACATTTAAAAACACGGACAAATGTGCATCTTTGGATGGAATTCAGTTGGTAGAGTGCTGGCCTAACATAAACAAAACCCTGGACCCTTTATAAACCAGATGTAGGTGGTAGAACAGGCCTATAGTTCTAGCAGGTGGAATGAGGGATATCAGAAATTCAAGGTCATCGTCTGCTGATTTCTGAGACTGAGGCCAGTTTGAGTTACATAAGACCCTGCCTCAAAAAAAAAAAAAAAGGATGGAGGGAAATGGGATAGAGGCTCGGGCTGGAGAGATGGCTCAGCGGTTAAGAGCATATGCTGTTCTTCCAGAGGGCCTGAGTTAGGTTCCCAACACCCATGTCAGTTGGCTCCCAGCCACCTATAACTCCAGTTCCAGAAGAGCTAGTGTCTCTGGCTTCTGTGGGCATCTGCCTTCAGGTATCCACATGCGTGCACGTGTGTGCGCGTGCCCACACACATACACACACACACACACACACACATTAAAAATAAATCTTTTAAAAGGAAAGAGAAATGTGTATTGTAGAATCTACTAAATACGTAATTACTATCATTTTCCTTTTCCTGAATTAATTTAATTCTTTTCAGCTAAATTTAATTCTCTCTTTTCCTTTGTAACCCACAGTCTCAGAAGACAGGTCGGTACTTACTGTTCCTTTCTTTCTAGTCCCTCCCTGTTCAATGCATTCTGGTTCTCACAATTCCAATGGCAGTCTGTTCTCAGCCCTTAATCACAGCTATTTAACAACCAGTAAATCTGTATTGTCCATTGGAAAAAACGAGCCCAGCATCTTAGAGCTTGATGGTCACTTCATTCTGCTCTCGTTTTAAAAATTTTTATTGAAACTTTTATTTATTTTACATACCAACTACAGTTTTCCCTCCCTCCTCTCCTCACGTATCAGATCAGCCAGAACCATGTGATGAGACCCTGTTTCAATAAGAAGAAGGAAGGAGGAGAAGAAGATAATGAAATTTCTTTTTTTCTTTTTTAAAATTAGCTTCACAGCTTTTAAAAAAGATTTCCTTTACATTTTATGTGTATGAATGTTTTTCCTGCACGCATGTTCCTGGTGCCTGAGGAAATCAGATGAGGGCATTGGGTACCCTGGGACTGGAGTATTTTAGATGGTTGTGAGTCACTTTACTGGTGCTGGGGACTTGACCTGGGCCCTCTGCAGGAGCAGCAAGTGCTCAGGGTGGGGTTACATTAACCATCTGAGTCATCTCTCCACTCCCGAGGCTCTTCCTTTGATGACATAAAACAGACAGCTCTCACCTCAAAGAGGATTTAAAGTAGTTTATTTTAGAAACAAATATCAGTAAACATGGTCTGAAAACACAGATTTAAGTCACCCAAATTCTGTATTCCAATGTGGCACCAGTTTCATGCAAGGTTTTTTTAAATTTTTATTTTATTTTATTTTTTTTTGGGGGGGGCAGTACTGGACCAAAGACGATAACAAATGGAGACTCTTTTAGAATAGCAAGTAGGCAGATTACAGCAAAGCTGGGGACTCTCTCATAGCCCCCACTTGCTGAGATCTCCCCTCCAGGCCTTGCCTACTAATCACGAGGATGCTAGATCATACACATCTCTTAAACGCTGCGCTTATGGGTTCGTACCAGCACACCTAATTTATGCAGTATCGGGAGTCAAAGCTAGAGCTTTGTGCTTGTTGGGCAAGAACAGCTCCGTGCTCGTTCCCCCTCTCTATAGCTTTGGTTTAGAATCCGCATATCCCACAATTCACCTGTGTACGTATTCTTGGCTGCTCACAGAAGTGGGCAATTATCAGGACAATCAATTTTAGAATATTTTCATCATCTCGGTTCAGAACTTTATACTCACTGGGAATTACTCTGCGTTCGCTCTCAACCCACCTAGCCCCTGGCAAGTACTAATTTACTTTGTTTCTCTGTATCTATAATGGGCATTTTGTATAAATGAATATATGGGCTTTTGCGATCAGCTCTTCTCATCTAGCCTACAGTTTTCAAGATTCACAGAACTTATTTATTTGGAGAGGTATTTATTACTATTTTCTTATTTCTGAGCAGTGTCTTCCTGTGTGGGCCAGGCTGGCTTTGAACTTGATGTCGCTTTGTCAGCACCCAGACTCCTGAGTGCCTGAGCTACAGGTGCTACAGGTGTGTGCCACTTCTCCTAGTGCCCAGCATTTTATTCAATTGGTAGGTGTTTAAGGCTGTTTATTTTTTTAAGCTCTTATATTAACGTGGCTATAAATACTGGGCATATACTTTTGTGTGCATGGGTTTTCATTTTTCTTTTCTTTTTTCTTTTCTTTTTTTTTTTTTGGATTTTCGAGACAGGGTTTCTCCGTAGCTTTTTGGTTCCTGTCCTGGAACTAGCTCTTGTAGACCAGGCAGGTTTTCATTTTTCTTGAGTATATACGTTAGAGAAGAGCTGAAATAGACAGGTTAGCCTTTTGAAGAACCTCCAGACTTCTTTACAAAGGCTGTGCCATTTTGCACTCCCACAAGATCATTCCACGTCTTCACCAGTCCTTGGTATGGTTGGGCTTTTTGTACATAGCCATCCTATTGGGTATGGTTTTGATTTTGAGCTTTCTGGTAGCTGCTTGTATTGAACACCCTTTCCTGGTCTGTTTTGGCTTTTTACATAGAAGGGACATCTGCTCAGATGCTTTGCCAATTTCTAAAGTAGGGTAGTAGGAGAGAAAGGGAAGGCCTTTCACAGTGCTAAGGAAGAAATAGATGGTCATCTTATTTTATATTGTGGTAAAATACGTACAACACAAAAGTTACCATTTTGACTCTGTTTATAACTGAGGATGGACGTGCCACAGCATACACAGTGTGTAGAGGTCAAAGGGGAATGTTTGGAAGGCAGTTTCTGCCTTCCACCTTGCTGAGGCAGGGCCTTCTTCCTGTTTTTGCTCCCATGCAGCAATGTCCTCTGGGCTAGACTGGCCAGTGTGTTTCTGGCCAACTGTGCTGTCTCTACCTCCCATCTCCAGGAAGAAATTCTGGGAATGCAGTACATACCACCACATCCAGCTTTTTATATAGGTTCAGGGGATCAAGCTCAGGTCTTTAGGCTTATATAGCTAGTGTTGATCCATCTCTCAGGCCCGTTAACCATTACTTAAAATGAACTTATATTCAATGTATCCACACACATGCGCAATGGTATGCATGTGAAGATCAGGGGACAGCTTACAGAGGTTCATTCTCTCTTTCCATAATGTGGACCCTTGGGGATCGACTCACGTCTCAGATTGGACATCAAGTGCCTTTACCTGTGGAGCCGTCTCACTGAGCTATTTTAAAGTATGTAGTTCTATATTGTTAAATTCCATGCTATTGCGATTCATAGCGTTCACATTGTCATGAAGCTAACACCACTGTCCATTTCCAGAATGTTATCATTTTTCCCAGCTCAATCTCTGTACTCATTAAATACTGTCTCTCTATCTCCTCCTGCCTTCAGCCCCTGGAAACCACCTGTTTTTGTTTGGTTAACTTTTGAGAGAGGATTTCTCTGTGTAACACTTCTGACTGTCCTGGTACTCGCTCTGTAGACCAGGCTGGCCTTTAATTTACAGAGATCCGCCCGCCTCTGTCTTCCGAGTGCTGGGATTAAAGGAGTACACCACCACTGCCTGGCTGAAAGCACCACTTTTTGTCTCAATGAATTTGACTGCTTTGCAGACCTCCCAGGAGAGGACTCAGGCAGTATTTGTCCTTCTGCTTAGTTCCTGTAGTATGATGTCCTGAAGTTTTATCTATAAGCTTTCGTACATTTTTCTTTCTTTTTGATGGGAGCTTACAAAGACCCTTTATTGCTTACAACACTAAGTAAGGAGAGACAAGAACACATCAACAGTCACTCCAAGGACAGTGTCAGCCATCTGCTGGGAATAATACTTCTGTCAGTGTGGGTGGGGCAAGCATTGCTCAGGTCCCTGCTGTCCCTTTGTGTGAGGATATACCAAGGAGAGGAAGCGCTGAGTCCCATGAGATGTTATGTTTTAAGTTTTCAAGGAATCATCAGAATGTTTTCTGTAGTGACAACAGAATTTATATTCCAAGAATAGTGGACGATGGGTCCAGTTCCCTCCTGTCTTCTCAAACGTCTGGGAATCTCTGGTTGGTTGGTTGGTTGGTTTGCTTTTCTAATGCAAAGGGATAGAACCCAGGAACTTGTGACTGCTACTGAGTTCTCAACCACGGAGCCACACCCTCAGTTTGCTTTCCTCCCAGAGGTTTGTTTTTGCAAAAATCTTAGTATTATTGAGTTCTAAAGTATTTTAGCCTCCACCTCCCAAGAGTTGAGACAGTGAGTACACACATCTTATCTAGTGCTTCCATCTCTCTCTCTCTCTCTCTCTCTCTCTCTCTCTCTCTCTCTCTCTCTCTCTCCTTTCTTACTCCTCCTTCTTCTTTTGGGGGGGTTTCAAGATAGGGTTTCTCTGTAGCTCTGGTTGTCCTGGAACTCACTCTGTAGACCAGGCTGGCCTCGAACTCAGAGATCGACCTGCCTCTGCCTCCTAAATGCTGGGATTAAAGGCGTGCGCCACCACTGCCTGGCTAACATTGCTTTCTTGATGGTATGTTTGAAGAATAGAGTTTCTGGTTCTTTGTCCACTGCCCCAAGACAAGGTTTCTCTGAAACAGCCTTGGCTGTCCTGGAACTTGCTTTGTAGTCCAGGCTGGCCTCAAACTCAACAGAGATTCATTCACCTGCCTCTGCCTCTGCCTCCTGAGTGCTGGGATTAAAGGAATGTGCCACCACATCTGGCTTGAAGAACAAGAGCTTTAATATTTGTCTATCCTTAAATCCGTGGTTCTGTAGTTTGTCATCATATCTAAGAACCAATCGTCAGGCCCATGGTCATAAAAATTTACATCTCTATGTTTTTACAAGAGCTTTGTGATTTTAGTGTTTATATTTAGGCCCTTGATCATTTGAATTAATGTTGTATAGTTAGTTATATAATGTTGTACAGTGAGAGGTAGGGTCACAGTTCCTTCTTTTATGCATTCATGTCTAGTTGGTTTCAGAGTGACTTGTTGAAAAGATTTCGTCTTTCCTTACATTTCTTGGCACTCTTATCATAAGATTCATGACTTTATTTGTGGACTTTCAAGTCTCTTTCACTAGCTTATATGTCTGCCTTTATGCCTGATACCATACTGTACTGATTACTGTAGCTTTACAGTAAGTTTTTGTTTTACTTTATTTTATGATTTTTTTTTCTCAAAGCTGGGTCACATGTGTCCCAGTCTGGCTTGTACTTTACTATGAGGTCAAGAACAACCTTGAACTTCTTTTTTTTTTTTTTGGTTTTTCGAGACAGGGTTTCTCTGTGGCTTTGGAGCCTGTCCTGGAACTAGCTCTATAGACCAGGCTGTGTTAGGGAGAAAGGCTGTAGGAGGCATTGGTGACTCTACTAGGTGCCCTAAGTTTTTGTCGTGTAAGTCCTTAACCAAATTGAGACATTCAGTGTTTTTATTATTAGCCCTTTAAATATACATTAAATTTTTTGAGATTATAATATAATTATATTATATATTATTATTATATATTATAATCTTATCATTTTCCTTCTTCCTTTTCTTTCCTCTTATGTACCTCACTTTGGTTTCATTAAATTTTCTGGCCTCTTTTTTAGTTGCTGTTCTATATGTGTGTGTATATAACATTTATGTATGTATAATTATGCTTAAATACTTCTTTTTTATATTTATTTATTATGTATACAATATTCTGTCTGTGTGTATGCCTGAAGGTCAGAAGAGGGTACCAGACC
>NC_022026.1:22807412-22808642 GCF_000317375.1 Microtus ochrogaster
AACTCACAGAGTGCTGGGATTAAAGGCGTGTGCCACCACTGCCCGACCCAGGGTTGAGCATTTGGCATTGTATAACTAATTGATGTGGTCTTCCCTGGGGAAGACTATTTCTCCCTCTCTCGGCATTTCTTACTTGCCTAAAGTTCTTTGTGTTAACTTTTCAGTTGAAGTGTAATTTTAATACAGAAAAGGGTCCAAGTCATATCTGTTCAACTCAATGCATTAATATAGAGTGAAACATTATACAACATCATGCAAGTTGAGAAACAGAATATTCCATGTGTACCAGAAACTCATTCCGAGTACTACTATATTGCTTTCAAAAATTAATCTGTTCTTTGATAATTTCCTACACATGTGACACATCTGATCATATTCATCTTTCCACCATCCCTTATCTTCCTCCCATCCCTACTGGTTCCCTGCTCCTCCTACCAAGTCCCCCTTTCATTTTTGTGTTTTTTTGTTTTAGCCAGGGATGTGCCCTTGGACATGGGCATGAAGCTTTCCACTGGAGCATGGGTAATTGACCAGTAGCCACACCACTGAAGACAGTGACTTCCTCTCTCCGTGAAGCTAGACTGCCATTAGCTCCTCTAGTTAGAGTGGGGCCCAGAGCTTTGAAAAATCGAGGTAAATCCTATAAATCAAAAATCCAAGCCCAGCCGGGCGGTGGTGGCGCACGCCTTTAATCCCAGCACTCGGGAGGCAGAGGCAGGTGGATCTCTGTGAGTTCAAGACCAGCCTGATCTACAGAGCTAGTTCCAGAACAGGCTCCAAAATCACAGAGAAACCCTGTCTCGAAAAAGAAAAAAAAATCCAAGCCCAACAATTTCCATGTATACCAATAATAGTATCCACAAGACACAGACTGCTGTACAAGAAATTAGCCTTTAACGTGCTACGTGGTTAATATCTTCCCATCACTGGTCACTCTTTGGGTATGATTTTATAAAGCCTACCAAATATTAAATTCCATAGACATTTCCAAACATCCCTATGTTTTCTTTTTTTTCACCATTTTTTTAAACTTTTTTTTTTTATTGAAAAAAAATTTCTGCCTCCTCCCAGCCTCCCATTTCCCTCCCCTTCCTCCCACTCCTCTCCCCCTCCCCCCACTACTCTTCCCCTCCCTCTCCAGTCTGAAGAGCAGTCAGGGTTCCCTGCCCTGTGGAAAGTCCAAAGTCCTCCCCCCTCCATCCTGGTCTAGGAAGGTGAACATCCAAACTG
>NC_022026.1:22809912-22814685 GCF_000317375.1 Microtus ochrogaster
CTCCCTACCAAAAAAAGCCCAGGACCAGATGGTTTCAATGCGGAATTCTACCAGAACTTCCCAGAAGACCTAATACCTGTGTTTTCAATGTTGTCACTCATCAGCTTAAAGGAGGGAAGGTTGATTTGTGGCGCATGGCTTCAGAGGTTTCTGCCCAAGCTCAGGTGGCCCTGTGAAACCGGCTCGGGTTGAGGCCGATCATTGAGGCAGGGTGGGTGTGGTGGAGTAAAGCCACCAGGGACTAAAGAGAGAAGGCGCGGGACACAGACACCAGCTTCAGAGGCAGCGTCTGTCTTCGTCCAAGTTACTCCACCTCCAACTTTTTACCATGCTGCCAAATTATTTGACCTTTCTTGTCAGTGAGGAAGGAACAGAGTCCAAAGCTCCAGACTCCTCAGAAACAAACAGCAGCCGGGGCATTAAGCCGCAGAGCAGATCGCGGCCTCCATGATCCACTGGGTTTCCAAAGGCCTCTCTGCACATCGCCTTAAAGACAGTCTTCAATGCCTGAACCATGTCGAAGATACTTTATATTTAAACCGTAATAGTAATCCTATTTGTCCGCCAACATTCATAAGCAAAGCTTTAATGAATAATATAGGATAAAATTGTTCCATAATCTTGTAGTTAATTCTTTAAGAAAATTTAGGCAAACAGGATGGCTGATTAAAACAACATGAATTTTTTTCCTGTGATTTTTTTTTAAGCTGCCAGATGTGAAAGCCAGGACCCTCCACATGCCTGGCAAGTTCTTTGTCCCAGAACTATACTCTCAACCCTCAAGGTTCTTGATTGTCTAAATCATTCCAGCCATCAGAATCTGAACATGTGCATTCTCCCAGCAGTGAATGCGTGCACATTTTCTTTACCGCTATAGTACACCAAATATAGATACTCTAAAAGTCTTTGTAGACTTGCTGCAACCTTTGAATTTACATTTCAAATATATGTGAAGCTCGGCTGCAAAACACAGGCTTACACTCACTTTGATTTCCTCAGGCACACGAGTAGGCCCTCCTCAAGCTGTGTGGCACCCGGTGACAACAAGCCACAGTTCACATGCAGCGCCCTGTCCTGCTGTGGAACCCTGGAGGGCCACAGCTGATGTTCAGATTTGCTGAGTCCCTGCTTTCCACACCTAGTGAAGGTAAAATGACATCTTCTCTTTGTGTGTTAGAGGACAGAATCCGGTGGAGACTTCCCTCCTGAGGACTAGAAGATCCTATCAGCCAACAGTTCTGAGACTCTGAACTGAGGCCTGAGGAGACCTGAGACCTGGAGTTGAGGTAGGAAGTCAGGAAGTTCTGTCTCGGAGTGTGCAGTGAATATTGGTCGTCAATTTGACAGGATCTAGAATCACAAGGAGGCGAGACCCTGAGTACACCTGTGAGCCGTTATCTTGTTTCCATTAAATAAGGCAAGAAAACCTACTCTAAAGGTGGGTGTCACCATTCCTGGGGCCGAGATCCTTGACTTGACTGAACCGGGGAAAGCAAGCTGGGCACAAACATCTCTGATTTCTGCTTTTTGACTGCCGTTTCAGTGTGACCAGCCACCATCTCAGTCTCCCACTGCAGGGATTTGGCCACCATGGAACCCTCGAACTGCGAGCCAAAGCAAACTCATTCATTTTCTCTTAAGTGCTTTTCTCAGGATATTTTTATCCTTTTCAATCAGTTGGGCAGTAGTGGCGCACACCTTTAATCCCAGCACTCGGGAGGCAGAGGCAGGCGGATCTCTGTGGGTTCGAGGCCAGCCTGGTCTACAAAGCTAGTTCTAGGACAGCCAGAGCTGTTACACAGTAAAAACCCGAAGAAAACCCCAAGAATAAATTGTAAAAAGAGAGAAAAAAAAGAAACTCTTTTCAGTTAACTTTTCACTTCCTATACTTTCTAGCACCTCCTAAAATCATCTGCAGTGGGGGAAGTAGGAAGGAGTTCCTGGATTTCCATACGAAGTTCAGACTTACTGCATCTGTTTCTGTAAGATGTCAACTTGGAATTTTGACGACAATTGTGGCTATTGCTTAAATCCTCCTCTGGCAATTTGGAGAGTATTGCCTTCCTAACAGGATCAAGTCTTCAGACCCAAGAACGAGTGCTATTTGTCCATCTATCTAGGTCTTTGATTTCTTTCAGCTATTTTTTTTAAAGTTTACACTCTGATAAATTTATTCCTAAAATTCTATTCTTTTGATTCTACTATAAATGCAATGAATGCCTTATAATATTTTTGTTTATTTACTACTTCAGTATAGAAAAATTCAGTTCTTTTGTTTTGGTTTTTGTTTGTTTTGCTTTAGAGGTGGTATTTTGCTATGTAGCCCTGACTGGCTGGTACAGTGTAAACAAGGTTGAGCTCAGATATGTAGTGATGGCACTTCTGCTTCTGAGTCTCTGAGACCTGGGATGGCATGTGTGTGCTGCTATGTTTGATCTTACTGGTGAACTTGTACTGTGCAATTTAGCTCAACTCATTCATTAGATCTATTATTTTTAGTAGATTCCTTGGAAAATAATTTACTTCTTCATTTCCAATTATTTTGCCTTTACTTCATTTTCTTGCCCAATTGCCCTGCCTAGGACTGATTATACAATGTAGAATAAAAATGACAAGAGTCAGGGCTGGAGAGATGGTTCAGTGGTTAAAAGCACTGGCTGTTCTTTTCGAGGTCTTGAGTTCAATTCCCAGTCCTCACGTGGTGGCCCACAACCATCTGTAATAGGACCTGATGCCCTCTTCTGGCCTGTAGATACACAGGCAGAGTGCTCAAACATAAAATATAAATAAATAAAAATTTTAAAGAATGACAAGAATGTAGACATTTTTGTCTTGTTACTGATCTTTTATGAAAAGATTTATGTATTTATTATGTATACAGAGTTCTGCATGCCTGTCTGCCTGCACCCCAGAAGAGAGCACCAGATCTCATAACAGATGGTTGTGTGCCAACATGTGGGTGCTGGGAATTGAACTCAGGACCTCTGGAATAGCAGCCAGTGCTCTTAACTGTTGAGCCAACTCTCCAGCCCTTGTTGCTGATCTTAGGAGAAAACAGTCACCATTTGGCCATTAAATATGGTAAGCATGGGCTTTTATAGTTCTTGAGGATGCTTCTTCACCTGAGCTACTTCTCCAAGTGTCTATTGGAAGGGCAGGGTAGGACAGTAGCCTGTTTCTTTTGTAGAGAGATTCACACCTATTTGACTCAAAAGGTGTTTGAATGCCTTGGTAGCCATGGTAGCCTTTGGCCATTGTGGTACCTTGGCTCTACAAGCTAGCTGTGACAAGGGCCAACAAGGTTGCGGCTTTATTTATTTATTTATTTATTTATTTTGAGACAGGCTTTCTCTGACTGTTCTGGAATTCATTTTGTAGACCAGGCTGACCTCGAACTCACAGAGATCCGCCGGCCTCTGCCTGGTTTCAGTTGCAGTATTTTTGTCTTGCTACATCTGAAAGGGCCTGTGCACTGAGTGGAAGCTGAAGGGAGAAAAGGATTCCTTGATCATTTAGCC
The DNA here is from genome assembly GCF_000317375.1 of Microtus ochrogaster. Lineage (NCBI taxonomy): Eukaryota > Metazoa > Chordata > Mammalia > Rodentia > Cricetidae > Microtus > Microtus ochrogaster. Next base: position 22,813,431 of record NC_022026.1, read on the forward strand.
TCATTTGCAGAAATTTGGCTGGCCTGCCCTTCCTGAGGATATACTGCGGCTCCAACTGGGACTTGGGATGAGAAGCACTGTCTTTTTGGTCATAGCAGCCTGTGGAGCTTTATGATGAGCTGGGCTGATTGAGGGTATAAGTTCTGTAATCGGCGAGAGTGGTTTGAGTTCCCTTGTTCTTATGGAACTTTAATTTCTTCATTTGTTCTAGGCTTCTATGGCAATTTCTAGAGCTTAAAGTTGTGTGCTTGTGTGTTTAATTAAATGATTCTCTACAGTTCTGTGTGTTTCACCAGGGAACATGGAGTTCTTTACACTGCCCTTTGGAAGTAGTAGCTCCTTCATTCTTTTTTTGTTTGTTCTGTTTGTTTTTTCAAGACCGGCTCTCATTATGTAGCTCTGGCGTCCTGGGACACACTACGTAGACCAGGCTCTCTTGGAACTCACAGAGATCCACCTGTCTCTGCCTCCCAAATTCTGGGATTAAAGAGGTGCACCGCTCTGCCTGTCTAAATTTTTTTTAGAGAGAGTCTCCCTATGTAGCTCAGGCTGGTCTTGAACTCAAACCACTCTCGCCGATTACAGGCTTGCATCACCATGCCCAGCTTTTAAGTGCTTGGTTCTTCTTTTCTCTTAAATTTAGAATCTGCCTCAGCATGGCGAACATATCTGAGGTAACCCCATGGTGTCACACGTTGTATAACCCTCTCCTCTAAAGGACAGACAGCTCTTGGGACTTGCAACACTCACAATGTGGTCAAGATGATGGATTATACTCCCTTGATTAAGATGTACTATGTGACAATGGTGATAGATTGCCATTATAGCAGGTTTTAGGAAACTTGATTTCAACCAAAATTGAGTAAGAAAAACTTCCCCATTACCCTTAAAGATGCAAATTACCATGATTTAAATCATTAGCGAAGAAGGCCATGGCAATCTCTAGGAACCGAGGGTGTCAGGGTGTCAACCCTACGACCATCAGAAACTAAATTCTGCCATTGGCCCTGTGAACTTCGAAGGACATTCTGCTCTGCAGCTGCTAGCTTTGCCTACAACTCATTTTTTTATGTCTGGTGGGATTCTGAGAAGAGAACCCAGCTACTTTATGCTTGAACTCCTGACCCAGACAGCCCGAGATAATAGATAGGATTATCTTAAAGTGTAGTAGATAAGTAATACACTTACATTGTTGATTCATTTAGAATTTATTTCAATGAATGGTTCCAGGCATTTTTCCTTCTTTATGTGTTTT
>NC_022026.1:22815377-22816813 GCF_000317375.1 Microtus ochrogaster
TCCATAACCCCCTGAATAAACATTCAACCTCACCCTGCATGTCGTGTCTATCCATGTTTCTGTCTTCTGCCCACCCGCCATGTGTCTCCCTGCCTGGAACCAGCCATTGCTCGGGGACCAGCAGCCGTCTCTGCCTAGGGCCAACTGTCTGCCGCCACATGGCCCGCCACCACCACCGCTCGGGCCGCTGCTCTGGGACCAGCAGCCATTTCTGCCTGGGACTGGCTGCTCCCAGAGCCCACTGCCTGCCACCACATGGCCTGCCGCCACCATTTGGGACCTACAGCATTTCTGCTGCCTACTGCCACTGGGGATCTTGCAGCATTTTTAAAAAAGAACAACAGTCTTTACTGCATATCTTTATCTTTTTCTGACCACATGAGTCTTTACTAAGCAGTATGACTAGGATTAAAACTGCAGCTTTGGTAGCTGGCTCTACCCCATTCTTTAGCTTTCTGAGAGTCTAGCTTCATGGTGGAGGTACTGGCAGGAGTCACGTTTATTGCCACAACTCTGTGGAGTTTCTAGGTCTGTGCCACCACTGAGAAGCATGCTGCCAGCTGCTCATAGATACCATTTGAGGGATTCCTGGTAGGGCCTTGTGAGCTTCACTATAGTCATTGCGTCATATGGTGGCTCCCTCCTTTACCTGTGCTTGATGGCAGAAACTAATGGAGCCAGAATGTATAATCCACAAATGGTACACACTAAATAGGTTTCCTAGAATGGGGATTTCTCTTTACCAGAATCTCTTTTTCCTAAAGCCTATACTTACTTTAAGAATTAGGGAAGAATGAAGAGATGTCAGCCGGGCATGATGGCACAGTCCTTTAGTCCCAGCCCTGGGTGACAGAAGCAGATGCACCTCTGAGTTTGAAGCCAGCCTAACTTACAGAGCAAGTTCCTGGATAGCCAGCAAGGAACAGGGCTATACAGAGAAACTCTGCCTCTAAAAACCAAAACCCAGAGAGAGGTGGGGGAAGAATAAAAAAAGAAAAAATGCCATCTTCTGTGTATAGTTGTATCTAGTGTGTACAACTTATTACTGGGACAAGGACATTACACAAGTTTTTAATCAAGGAAACCTGAATGTCTTCCCAGTTTTAAAAAAGGTATATCTTTGTTATGTGTCTGTTTTGTCTGCATGTATGTCTATGCACCACATGGGTGCCTGTGTACTCACAGAAGTTAGAAAGGGACGTTGGATCCCCTGGAACTAGAGTTACAGATAATTGTGAGCCACCATATGGATGTAAGGAACCAAACCCTCATCCTGTTGAAATAAGAGCGGCAAAGCTGCGTCCCCAGCACCTGGCCGCCTGCATGGCTAGCTTAGCTTATGACCCGAAATAATTACACGGAAACTGTATTCTTTTAATCACTGCCTGACCCATTAGTTTCAGCCTCTTATTGGCTAGCTCTTTCATATGGATCTA
>NC_022026.1:22817888-22819963 GCF_000317375.1 Microtus ochrogaster
GAATGTTTTTACTAATTAATTTGGACGCGCAGGCACTGGAGCCGCTTCCTGTTTCCGGTTTCCGGTGGATCGCTGAACTCCGGGTGTGTGAGTGTGCTTTTATATTAAAGTTGTATCATCTTGTACCCACTGGCCTGGATTAATTAAATTCGCCTTCATTATCCCCTTGAAGAGCAACCGGTGCTTCTAACCACCATCCTCCAGTTTTTAAGGTAGACCCTAGAGTATTTCTTGGCTGTAATGGAGGGGTTCATTTTTGCCCCTGGGGTAGAGCTGATACAAAGGAAACGGTTCAGACCATGATGCTGCGCTCTGCTTGAAATCAGCATTGTGGTGGTGTTCTCCATAAGTAACAGAAATAATGGAAGTGAAGACTTTGTGTTTTACTAGGATTGATCTTAAGAGCAGATAGAGACTTTTCTAGAATGCAGAAGGAAAATTAATCCAGCTATTCTCTCTGTGTGTGTGTTTTTCAGGACAGGGTTTCTCTGTGTAACAACAGCCTTAGCTGTCCTGGAACTTGCTTGTAGACCAGGCTGGCCTCCGAATTCGCAAAGATCCTCCTGTCTCTGCCTTCTGGGTGCTGGGATCGAAGGCATGCACCATCATTCCTGGACTCCAGCCATTCCTATTGGATCAAGAATGTGTCTTGCATACCCAGTTTTCTATTCTTGCAGCATTATTATAATAACGAAATCTGAAAAGAGGATGGTGCTTCTTTCAGGACACTTTAACAGTGTACTCTGCTGAGCTGAGTGTGATAGGACATGCTGCAACACTCGACACTTGGGAGACTGCGGCAGGAGGATTGGAAGCTTGAGACCAGCCTGCCTGTCTCAGTATTTTTTTTTCTTTTGAGAAAGGGTTTCTCTGTGCAACACTCCTAGCTGTCCCGAACTCACTCTGTAGACCAGGCTGGCCTCAAACTCACCTGCCTCTGCCTCCCTAGTGCTGGCATTAAAGGCATGTGCTACCATGCCTGGTTCAAAAAAACCTTTTTTTCCCTTTGAGACAGGGTTTCTCTGTCAAAATATTTTTTAAAAAGTGCTAGGAATGTATTTCAGTGTTAGAGCAATTGCCTAGCCTGTCTAAACATTTTGATTTCATTCCCAGCACTGTAAAGCAAACAAGGCTGAGGGTGTGGGTCAGTAATAGGACATTTGCCTAGTATGCTCAAGCCTTGAGTTCAATCCCCAGTACTAAAATAAACAAAGAACCAGGAGTGGTCGATGTGGCAGACTACACTTACTTAATTTCCGGGGACATTTTAATTGTCAGTTGAGCACTCAGAATTGGCTCTTTTGAGTACACTTCTTCTTTTCACTAAGTATGGAAATGCACAGGGCTTGTCAGGGGAGGGGTTAAGTGCTCTACCACCAAGTTGCATCCGTGGCTCCCAAACAACTTTTTTAACCTGAAAAACTGGAGATTATATTCAACAGTGATACTACTGTCTACTACTCCAGAATGCTACTCTAGAACCTTTCATCTGGCCTCTCCCTTGCGACCTAATTCGAATTCCTTTCCTGAGACAATGTTGAAATTAAAGCACCCATATCACATTTTTTAAGAGAAAAAACAAGTCTCCCTCAAGGCTGGCCTCAAACGTGGGATTCTCCTCCCTCTGCCGCCTGAGCACTGAGATTAACAGTGTGTGCCATCAGCCAGGTTCCACATTTTCTCTATGGGATTAGACTCTATAGGATGTCAAAGCAAAGACCTTGCCTGCTGGCAGACACAGGCGGCAGGACTGGCAGGGACCAGCGCAGCGGCAGACGCAGTCGTCGGGGACTGGCGCACAACACCAAGAGCAGACCGCCCCACTACAATTAAATCAAAGAGGTAGGCCTTTTGTTGGTGAGGTCCCTGGCAAATGGGGAGCCTGGTCCTGTTCCTAAAGACCCTTCTGAGGGGTGAGAGGGATCTTGGACCCTGGCAGGAGCCAGGAAAGAGAGCGAGGGCATTTTGTAAGAGGAGCCCCTGGCCAGCAGAGAAACCTGATCCGGCTTTAAAAGACCCATTAGACAGCATCGATAGGAGGAGATGGGCAGGCGCCAAGGCAAGAATTCACCCAA
>NC_022026.1:22825148-22831674 GCF_000317375.1 Microtus ochrogaster
TAAATAAATAAATAAATAAATAAATAAATAAGACCTTGCCTGCCACGGTCTAGCAACACCATCAGCTGTGCTCTAGCTTTTGCCATATGAGCCCAAAGCCCCCATCTGTGCGTCTTCAGATTCCCCTGAAACACTCATTTCTCTTCACTAGCATGCCTGTGCCTGCTCACTGCCATCTTTCAGGGCTCTTCTTTCATGGCTCGAGACCATGACTTGCATCCTTCTGCCTTTTCTTCAGACACTGCTGGTTTAGCCTGCTCACTCACTCATACCAGGTGTTCTGTCTCTTCCTGCCAGGTCTTTGGGTCACGTGCCTGCTCCCAGCGTAGTCTATAATTAAAAAGACAAAAAGTTGGTGAAGGACAACGTGGCATTCGTTAGAGGGTTAGCATTCCTAAGGTAGCCTCAAGCAAGAGTTTAGTAAAAAGATCAGGAGTAGTCAGATAGATGAAAAACTAGTGGCCAGAGTTTAATTAAACTTGTTACAACTTTTGAAAAGGTTTATATCAGAGGTGACCAAAGAGAATGGATCACCTGGCTTCCCTCGTGAAGACCAGCACTTAGTCAGATGCCAGCTGGTGGCATTTGAGTAGACCCACCTCATGAAGGAAATGAACGTGTGCTATGGCTTCTCTTTAATCTAGGCGGTGCTGTGCTAGGCATGGGAACAGGGACCTACACCGAGTCAGGACTACTCAGAGAGCGAGAGGTGTGCGTGATGGCATCACAGAGTGACACTACACACAGCAGAGGATTTAAAAAGATGTATTTATTAATAATGTATGAAGTGTTCTGTCTACATGGATGCTTGCACGCCAGAAGAGGGCACCAGATCCCATTATACATGGCTGTGAGCCAACATGTGGTTCCTGGGATTTGAACTCAGGACTTCTGGAAGAGCAGCCAGTGCACTTAACTTCTGAGTCATCTCTCCATCCCTATAACATCTTCTTGATAGTTTGAAGACAAGTGAGGAAAGCAAGCATAGGAGACAAATAAATGGAGTTCAAAATCCCCGATTTTTTTGTTCAGTTTTTTTCAAGACAGGGTTTCTCTGTGTAACCCTGGCTGTCCTGGAACTTGCTTCATAGACCGGGGTGGCCTCCAATTCACAGAGATCTGCCTTCTTCTGCCTCCCTGAGTGCTGGGATTAAAAGCATGTGCCACCCCAGAATTCTTACTGCGTGGCCAAGAACCGTTTTTGTTCATAACAGTCTCACTATACAATCCAGGCTGTCTTCAAATTCAGGATCCTCCTGCCTCTGTTTCCAAAATGATTCCATACCTTGCCTGCCAAGTGGGCCTTTTAAACATTCTCTGGCATGCATAGGGGAGACTTACTTAGCTGGGCAAGCTGGGGCACCAGAAAGCTTGTCCGGATCAGAATGGACCGTCACCAGACAAGGTGACTTACGCAGTGGGAACCAAGAACTGAGCCATACAAACATTAGATGAAACCCATTAGATTGACCTTTTTTTTTCTCTAGCCAGCCCTGGAAAGACACAGAAAGTGAAAACAGTTCCCAGCAGAGCAGTAGACCCTGATCTGCTCAGGCCTGCAGAGACTGCCTCTTCCCTGGCCTGTGGGGCTCTACTGGGGCTCCACATAAAAGCTCCCTGCAACTCCTGAGTGCAGAGCTGGCATCTAACCTGGGCCTGCCCATTTGTGGTACCCTAGAACTTTGGGATGCACGCTGCTTTTAAAAAGCAGAGGCAAGAGCTGGGGAGGCAGGTCAGTGTTAACAGCGCTTCCTGCTCTTCCAGAGGACCCAGGTTCAGTTCCCAGCGCCTGTGTTGTGCTGCTCACAGCCCTCTGCCACACCAGCTCCAGGGAACCTAGTGGACTCTCGCAAACTCCGTGTGTGTGTGTCTCCGTGTGTGTGTGTGTGTGTGTGTGTGTGTGTGTGTGTGTGTGTGTGTGTAGAGGTATATATTCTTGAGCAGAAGTGTCCACAGAGGCCAGAGGCCTTGGACCAAATCCCTTGGAGCTGGAGTTACAGAGGTTGTGAGCCGTCCGACACGGGGGTGCTGGGAACTAAACTGCAGTCTTCTGCAAGAGAAATATGCACTCTTAACTGCTGACCCATCTCTTCAGTCTCTCTAGAAGTTGTCTTTTTTTAATGGGCTGGGGATAGTGTTTCAGTGATAGGACACTTGTCTACCTTATGTAGGAGGCCCTAGATTCCATCCCCAGTACCAAAAACAAAAGAGAGAGAGGGGGGGGGGAAGAAAACCACCTAATCAATGACTTGAATTTTATTGAGACAGGTCTATGAAGCCCAGGCTGGCCAGAAACTCACTGTCCTCTGCTTCATAAGTGTTTCGGGTTACAAGCATCTAGTTCATCTAGACAGTGCACTGTTCATCTAGACAGTCTTTTGAATTGTAACTGTAGACAACACACATAATACAAGTTGCTATAGGGAGAAGGAAGAGAACAATCCTGATGCCATTGCCTGAATCTCATCCCTAAAGTGTAATCTTTCTTTGCATATCTCAGCTTCATAAATCAATGTAATCCCCTCCTTTTTTCTTATATCAGAGTTGGGTTTCAGATGTGTAATAAAGAAAAAGTCCTATTCAGTAGTCTTGAAAAATGAATTGGCATTTTTAGGCAAAGAAGACAAAGGCATTTCAGATAAGAGAAAAATTTGGGGAAAGGTCTGGAGGTCAGAAAACAGAAAATGAAGGAGAATATCTTACAGGGAAGACATTGCAAAATAGGCATTTTCTGTTTTAGTTTTAATTTTTGTTTGTGCCTTTTATGTGTATGTGTGGTATGTGCGTTCATTTCTTGTATATTCCCATGTGCATGGGCAGGTGCGTGCGTGTGTGTGCACGCATGTGTGCGTGTGTGTGAGTGTGTGTGTCTGTGAACATGTGGGAGGTTGACATCGGGTAGGTGTCTTATTGTATCACTGTCCTTTTTTTTTTTCTGGAGCTTGCTTACCAGATTTGGCTAGTCTAGCCAGCCAGCTTGCCCCAGGGGGCCCTGTTCCCAAGCACTGGGTTTCCAGGTTGCCTGACTGACCAGGTAATCAGAAAGCTAGTTCTTGTGCTTGCATGGCTCACTTATCCACTGAGCCCCAGAGCGTTTTCTTAATGTGGTAAAGTGACTCCAAACTAGCAATCATACTTACTCCCCCACCCCCTTTTTTTGAGACATAGTGTCACTGTGTAGCTCTGGCTGGCCTGGAACCCCTTATGTAGAACGGATTGACTTAAACTCACAAAGACCCACCTGCCTGTGCCTCCTGAGTACTGGGATTAAAGGTGGTACTGCCATGCTTGGCTTTACTTGCTCCCTTTCAAAATGAAAATAAAATAAGGGTGCTTCTTGTTGTCACTATTATTTGCTATTGTTGTCTTGGTGTTTTGGCCAGTACAATAGATTTAGAACTGCAATAAGAGGAATCAGTATTTGAAAAGAAAGACATTCTCCAGATAAGAGAAAATGTCATGCAAAGAGGCTCAGATGATCTGTGATACTAAATGGTATTTACTGGGGGGGGGTCTTAGAATTGTAAGTAGGGAAACACGTTCCAGTAGAAACCACCAATATTCTCAAAAAACCAAAAAAAGAAAAAGAAAAGAAAGAAAGAAAGAAAGAAAGAAAGAAACCACCAATGTGTCCCATGAGAAAGAAGGTTGCAGGGCTAGCTAAGGGAAAAAGAGGAAGTTCAAATGTGTTGCATGGGTTGCCTATCAAGAATTATGATTATAAGATAACTTTATTTTTTCTTTTCATCATCATCATCATCATCATCATCATCATCATCATCATCATCATCTTTTTTTTGTGTGTGAGCATGCCCATGCCATGGTGCATGTGTGGAGCAGACAACCTTCAGAAGTTGGTTTTTCCTTCTACTGTGGATGCAAGCGTAGAACTCAGATCATCAGGCTTGTGTGGCGAGCTCTTCCGCTTGCTGAGCCGTCTTATTGGTCCTCTGTAGGTTTTTGGTCCACTGCACAGCAGCTCAGAACATATCATTGTGCTAAGAAAAGAGATCAGTTCAAACAATCCTCAGAATGTTTCTTTACAGCAAATGTTTTCTCTGCATGGCAGCAAGTTCAGAGTTAGTGCTACAGTGAGATGGAGTCTGGATCCCAGAATGACGTCACTACTGTCGTCTTTATTTCATGAAGTATGCACAAATTGATAGAGATCTTATACATCATAAATATCCAGTTAGACTACTCAGTAAAACAGTACTTTGTCATAGTAAGAAATCTATATAATATTTTAAAAATGAACACAATGAGAGATATGCGTGACTTAAAACAGAAACCTTAACTGAGATGTATAAAATAACTAATGGAAAAAATTTGTTTCTAGGCTTTTCCCATCTCTCTCCCAAAGGGGCAGCTTCTGCCTCTCTCCCTTCTCCCCACTTCTTCCCTTCTCTCTCTCTCTCTCTCTCTCTCTCTCTCTCTCTCTCTCTCTCTCTCCTCTTCCCCATCTTCCCTTCTTCCCTTTTCCTTTACCCTTCCATAACCCACTATATAAATATCCAACTTTACTGTGAAAAAAAGAATATTCTGGTAAGATGAGTTGAATTTATTGTGATTTTATTCACAACTTCAGAAAGATTTTTTTTCTGAGAATGAAACCAGTCAGTTTTGCTCTATCAAAACATGCATTTCTAAAAATCAGCACACTGCTCAAAATTGTGCAATTTAAAATCACAGGACTTGAGTAAGATGTGATTAGAGCATCGCACTGAGAGCCTTTGTCAGTGGCATGAAAAAAAAAAAAGAAAAAAAAAGGAAGGTATGTAGCCCATGGCTTGAAAGGTCACAAGCCCTAGGGGGGAAGCCCATTACTGTTGTGTTGCTAAATGAATGTGTGGTCAAGCTGCTTTCTAAATATTCACGTCCGTGTCCGTAGATTAGTGCTGCTCTCAGCCTTGGCCTGGAAGTTTCTTTATTAAATTGGCAACCGTTAGTGCGGGGACTCCTGACTAGTAAAAGTGATGAGAGTAAATGGCTGTTGAGTGCTCAGCCCTAAATGCGACACAACCCCTGTTCAAGGAGCATCATGGAAGAGGAAGGAGGAAGACCGGAAGAGCAGGAGAGTGGGGAGGAGAGCTGTGAAATGCCATCTTCCGAACACCACACGGTCCTTGCACTCAGGAAGTCACGGCAGCTGCGGGGACCTGCTTACTGTCAAGCAAAGGAGATCAGCCAGCATTCTAGCAGGTAGCACTAATTGGAGTCAGTAGGTTCCAAAAGAGAGGACACAATGGGGACGTGCTAGGGGCAGTGGGGAGGAGGGAGTTGGGGTGGGTGTGATCAAGATACTTTTATTCATGTTTGAACTTGTCAAAAAAACAAATACAGGCCATTCTAAAAAACATAACGGAACTTCAGGAAAATGGTATCCTTTTCTGACTGTTTAATGATAAACTTTTTAAGCTATTTAATGATAAAAATGGCATGAGTACTTTGATAATATAATGCTTTTCTTGAAAAAGACCTGGCATTTGCTCATGGAAAAGGATGTCTAGGGTCTGGGGAGATGACTCCACTGTTAGCAGCACCTCCAGAGGACCTAGGTTTGATTCCCAGCACCCTCAGCTAACAACCTTCAATAACTCTAGTTCCAGGGGATCTGACGCTCTCTTCTGGCTTTTGCAGGCACTGTATGCGTGTGGTGCACAGATATACATGTAGGCAAGACACCCAGATACATAAAATAAAATTAGATAAATCTCAAGAAAAACTTAAAAATAAAAATAAAAGAAATGGGTGTCAAGAATTACACCTTGTGGGTTATCGTGTTGTGGTGAAAGGAACATTATATGAAATTTGATGGAAAGTTCTAGCACCAAATGAGCACGGGTATATGGGTCATAACACCCATAGTGAGTGTAGACAGAAAATACACATATATAGAGCATTCATGGGCTCTTTATATGTATTCTTGCATGGTTTGGGCTAGAAACAGTTTTCTGCATCGCCCTCCTCCTTACAGAGGCTGAAATCATATATCACACATGACCAAAGGAAAATTAGCATTCTGCTCCTATTGTCACCCTTGGAACAAATTTGCATCTCCAAAATGGTATTAAAACATAATTGGCTGTAAAGCATTTCCTTTTAAAATTCAAATGTCTTGGAATACTTTGCAAAAGGATGGACTCCTGCTTCACCAAATGTTAACGCTCGGCACAGAAACAGTTACTGAAAATAGTGTGCTGGCCACTCACTGTAGCCAAGAAATGTACTTAAACTGTCCATCAACTGAGATGTGGATAAAGAGACGGAGATCTTGCACAGGTACTCATCACTGCTGCGAGTTCAAGAGCCACGCGAGTTCAATAGCCTTGCCATGCCTGGAAATCGACTTGCCACACAGCTCTCCTGCCTTTTCTCCTGAATGGTCCCTGGGCCTGGGGATAGTGGTGCTATAGACTTATGACTGAGCAATAAAATATTTTTAAGAAAAAAATCAAGGGTTAAGAATATAGGTGAAGGGGCTGGAGAGATGGCTCAGAGGTTAAGAGCATTGCCTGCTCTTCCA
>NC_022026.1:22832209-22832712 GCF_000317375.1 Microtus ochrogaster
CTATGTAAACCAGACTGGCTTTGACCTCAGAGAGATCACCTTCCTCTGCTTTCCAAGTGTTATGATTAAAAACATGCATCATCACCTCCAGTGTAACCTTAGTGTTACACTGGTGAATCTGTCATGCTATATGGTACAGGAATCTTTGAGTAGTGATTATGCTTACCAATAAGTAGACCTTAAAATAAGAAAATTGTTACCGGGTGGTGGTGGCACACGCCTTTAATCCCAGCACTCAGGAGGCAGAGGCAGAGGCAGGTGGATCTCTGTGAGTTCGAGGCCACCCTGGTCTACAAGAGGAAGTTCCAGGACAGGCTCCAAAGCAACACAGAGAAACCCTGTCTAGAAAAAAAAAGAAGATTGTCTTGGATATAATCACATGAGCCCTTAAATGGAAGCATGAAACTAGAGTGTAGCAGTGGTAGGTCCCACGGTTAGTGAGACTAGAGTGTAGCTCAGTGGTAGGTCCCACGGTTAGTGAGACTAGAGTGTAGCTCAGTGGT
>NC_022026.1:22837992-22839036 GCF_000317375.1 Microtus ochrogaster
TTTCTGGCCGAGTTGTCTATGTTTGCTCCTCACTGCTTGGTGAGCAGTGGATTCTTCTTTCCTTTACTTTTCTTTGTTTGTTATCTATTTATTTACTTTTATGTGTATGAGCATTTTGCCTGCATGAGTGTCTGTGTGCTGTATGCATGCCTGGTACCTACATAGATCAGAAGAAGGCATCTGATTTCCTGGAACTGGAGTTATAGCCAGTTGTGAGTTGCCAAATTGTACTGGGAACCAAACCGAAGTCTTCTGGAAAGCAACAAGTGCTCTTAACTGCTGAGCCATATCACCAGTCCCAAGCAGTGGTTTTATTCTTTTGGGAAAGTTTGGAGAGCCCAGCTTGACAGGGTGGACATTATGTGTGTGGTAGCATTCGGTGAGAGAGAGGTCAAGCAAGAGGGTAACCCTTCTGGGAATGGAGGCTTTAGCATCTTTGCATATTACACAAGAGTTGGTTTTGATGCCTCTCCACTTGACTTTTGAAGCTCTACTACTGATTGTTCTTTGCCTGGTGTTGAAATGGTGGACAACTCCACTTAGTTCTAGAGACCCTGTGTGGGTCACAGTGATTGTGCTGATCCTGGGGCTCATTCTTGGAATTGTTGGAGTTATCCGGAAACAGCCACAGAGCAACACCCCCCTTCACTTTAAGGTAAATGATGTCTCTTCCCCCCACCAATCCATCTTGGGACAATTAGGGCTTGTATCTTATATTCTTTAATTGGGCACAAGAAGGTAGGTGTTAGAACTATTTAGGCCAGACTCGTTGCTGATGCTCTCTAGTTCCTCCTTTCTGGTTCCATTTTCTTAAGTTCTGGATGTGGGGAGTCTAATAATATGTGTGGCAAATGAGTAGCCTCTGGGATCCAGGCCATGAGGAGAAGAGTAGGGGTTGAACTCGGCCTGCTCTGCCCCCAGTTAGGTAAGATCCCTTGTGTTGTATGTCTATCTTGTTTTGCAGGTGCCTGGTCTGCCTCTGCTCCCACTGGTGAGCATCTTTGTGAATGTTTACCTGATGATGCAAATGACAGCTGGCACTTG
>NC_022026.1:22840426-22843930 GCF_000317375.1 Microtus ochrogaster
TTTACAGATGAAAGAACAGGATTTTGGCGGGTGTGCCCTAGTCACATAAGTTCAAAAGACTGAGGCCAGAAGGAAATTCAGTCACAGGTCTGGTGACTTTATAAATATGCATGTGGGTTTAGTTTCACATAGGTAAAAATAGCCAGTAACTTGAACTAGAGGCCTAGATCAGGGTGGCAGATTTAAGTCATCAACACGGGTCATATGTGATGGAAGCCTTGTGGAACTAAAGTTTGTTCCAGGATAAAATGGGATAATGCAGAAGTTGAATAATTTCCTTTATGTATGGAGAGATAAATATGCGTACTAGATAGGCCATTTCCAGAAAAAAAAATGACCAATACAAGAAAAGATCCTTATCCTCACTTACTAAAAAGAAAAAGCAGTTGTGTGGTGGTAGCACACGCCTGGGAGGCAGATGGAGCTCTGAGTTCGAGGCCAGCCTGGACTACAAGAGCTAGTTCCAGTATAGCTAGGGTTGTTACACAGAGAAATCCTGTCTCAAAAAAAAAAAAAAATAGAAAAAGTGGCATTCAACTTGAGAGTGTGAGGGGATATGGCGGGTGGCTGAGGGGGAGAGTGATATAATGTATTCCAATTAAAAACATTAAAATAAATATGGGCTGGATTGATGGTTTAGCGATTGGGAGGGAGCACAGGTTGCTCTTTCAGAGGACCTAAGCTCAATTCCCAGCACCCACACGGTGTCCATTTTTGGATGCCCTCTTCTGGCTTTTGTAGCTACCAGGCATGCGCATTGTGCACAAAAATGCAAATGGGCAAAACACATACGTAAAAATTTCTTCTCTTATTAAAGTGCATGGGCCTCATGTGGTTTAGGCAAGTGGTCTATTGACTGAGCCACACCCTTCAGCTAAATGCACTTATTTTATTCTTTTATTTATTCATTGGTTGGTTTTTCGAGACAAAGTTTCTATATATAAAAGCCCTGGCTATCTTGGAAGTTACTCTGTAGACCAGGCTGGCCTGGAACTCACAGAGTTCTGCCTGCCTCTGCCTCCTCAGTGCCAGGGTGAAATGTGTGCGCCACCACCGCCTAACAAATATGATTATTTTAAAAAAACTTTGACCATTACCTAAAATGGAAGAAGGGGTGCCTAAAATTGTGTACCATATGTTGGAAATATTCATGTAGCTAACGCAGTGAATAATCTGCCTGGTACTAGGCGTGAAGATGGCGTGGAAAATGGCTTTGGGTATGCTCTCATCTTGATTTTCTTGAGGAGACGGATAAAATTGACCTAAATAAACAAAAAGACAGAAAGGAGAAAATTGAAGTATCCCCAGACAGGTGTGTATTGATGACCATGAATATTGACAGGAGGCCTCAGGTGGTTTGGGGACGTGTTTGACGAAGTCAAGGCTTTTTCTGAGGTTTAAAAATGACAGGTACAATAAACCAAATCTGGTGTTATGTGTGCTTGTCATCTTAGCCTTTAGAGGGTGGGGGCAGGAGGACCCTGAGCTCGACATCATTTTTGGCTAGGGAGTTTGAGGTTGCCTGGACAATGGGAAACACTCTTTAAACCAAAAAGGACAAAATGTGTCAGTTCAGAAACTGGGAGGGAAATTTGCATAAAAGCAATGAGATGAGCAAGCTCAAAGTTCAGGTTGCCCACAGCCTAGGAGTTTTGAAAGTATAAAGTGAAAAACGAAGACAGAAAGAGCAGATTCCTAAGGCTACTCCAAGATCCTGAGTGGCAGGAAGTGTGTGGGTGGGAGGGGCCGGAGAGAGTTGGATAATCATCCCCAAACAACACTTAGATAGGAAGAAGTCCTACTGTTCTATAGCACTTTAGGGTAACTGTAGTTTCCAACAACTCGAAGAACTAGTAGAGAGGAATTCAAAGGCTCCCAACCCGTAGAAATGATATGCTATTACACAGTATGATGACTAAAGGTGGTCATATTATATAGCTCAAAAAGCCACGAGAAAGGATTTGGAATGTTTTTTTTACCATTTATCTCGTTGCTGTAACCAAATGCTGGACAAAAAGACAATTTAATGAAAAGGTTTTTTTTTTTTCTCCCTCACAGTTCGCAGAGATGTAAATCATGGGGCGAAAGCATGATGAGAGGAACAGTTGGTCTGCAGTGCCAACCAGGAAACTGGATTTCTCTACTTTCCCTTTTTATTCAGTTGGAGACCCCAGCCTAGGTGATGGTGCTGTCCACATTCAGGGTTGATTTTTCATCCTCTGTTCAATCTCTCTGGAAACTCCGTTTCCAGAGACATGCAAAGACACATGCAGAAGTGTATCTCCCAGGTGATTCCAAACCCAGTCATATTGACAATGAAGGTCAAACCATTACAGTAGATAAGTTATTTTGTTTTTTTTTTCAATTATTTTTTTAAGTTAACATATAAACTAATGGGTTTTTATCATGGCATCTTTATACGTATGTGTCATACTTCGCTCTCATCCATCCCCCTCTTCTACTGTCCTCATGCCCCTCCCTCTCCTAGATCCCTTTCTTGCCACAGTTAGTCCCCACCTTCTGCATCTCTGTCATGTGGATTCCATTACTATTTCCCACTTCTCTTTAGCTCTCTTCCTCCCCTCATTAATCACCTTTCTGTTTTCATGACCTGCAACACACGCGCATATCAATACGCATATGCAGTAATGCTTTATTTTAGGTTCAGTGTATGAGAGACAGCATGCAGTGTTTGTCTTTCTGAGTCTGCCCTTTCATGATTTTTAGCTTCATTCATTTTCTTACAAATGTAATGATTTTGTTTTTCTTTTACACCTAAATAAAACTTTGTTGTGTATATGTTCCTTCCTTCCTTCCTTCCTTCCTTCCTTCCTTCCTTCCTTCCTTCCTTCCTTTCTTCCCTTTTTAAAAAAGATTTAGCTGGTTATGGTGGTGTATGTCTTTAAATCCAGTGCTCAGGAGGCAGGGACAGGTGAATCTATGTGTTAGAGGCTAGCCTGTTCTGGATTAGCCAGAACTACAAAGTAAGACCCTGACTTAAGAAAATAAAAAGATTTGAAAATATTTTTTGTTTATTCTTTGACAATTTAATACACATATGGACTAGATCTTGAAAATATCCATATCCAATTTTCCCCTTCTGTACACACTCACATACCCTACTTGCCCCTTCTGCATCCACCTACATACCCGAATTGCCCCTTCTGCATCCACCTACATACCCGAATTGCCCCTTCTGTACCCACTCACATACCAGAATTGCCCTTTCTGTACCCACATACATCTCCCACCTTCATGCCGTCTCATTTCTTTTTGTAACTTACTGAGTTCAAATAGTGCTACCAGCTGGAATGTAGATTGACCTTGCTGACTTGATCTTCGAGGTAAGCATAGTTGCTGTGGGTCACGTCTAGAAGATCGTATCTCACAGCATCTCTCCCGTCAACTGGCTTATATATTCTTTCTGCTGTTCTCTCTTTCCAATGTTCCTTTTTCTTTTTAGTACTTATTTTTTAGACAGGCTGCCCTTGATCTTGCTTTACG
>NC_022026.1:22845651-22863890 GCF_000317375.1 Microtus ochrogaster
GGAGGACAGATGACGGTTTGTGGAGATGGCTCTCTCCTTCCACATTTATATCAGCTCTAGGGATTAAACTCAGGTTTCCAGGCTTGCAGGACAATGCTTTTACCTGCTGAACCATGTTTGCTGGTTTTTTATGTGTTTTTAAATTTTTAAAGTTATTTCCTATTTTTCTTTTCTCGTGTGCATTTGCACATGCATGTTTTGTGTGTGTGTGGACACACACAGAAGCGTAGGTGCAAATGCATGTGGGCGTGCTTGCTGGCGAAGGCCCAAACTTGATGTCTAGGATCATCCTTGACTGTTCTTCCACCTTATTCACTGAGGCAGTTTCTCAATCAAACCCAGAGCTTGCAATATGGCTAGTCGTACCAGCTAGCTTGTTTTAGGGATCCCTAGTTTCTGTCTCCCAAGGCAGGTCACCACATCCACTCAGCATTTGGTAGGCTCTGTGGATCCAAACAATGGTCTTCATGCTTGCACAAGAACCATGTCCCCAGCTCCCCTTTTCAGTTTTTGAGACAGAGTCTCATTCTACAGCCTAAGCTGTTGTGCTGGCTGGTTTTGTGTCAGCTTGACCTAAGTTACAGTCACCTGAGAGGAGGGAGTCTCAACTGAGAAAATGCCTCCCTAAGACTGTGCTGTAGGCAAGCCTGTAGGGAATTTTCTTAATTAGTGTTGATGGGAGAGGGCCCCGCCCATAGTGGGTGGTGCTATCCCTGGGCTGGTTGATAGTCCTGGGTTCTAAAAGAAAGGTTGAACAAACCATGTAAAACAAACCAGTAAGCAGCATCCCTCCATGGCCTCTGCATCAGCTCCTGCCTCCAGGATTCTGCTCTGCTTGAGTTCTTGTCCTGACTTCCTTCAGTGATGAACAGCAATGTTGAAGTATAAGCCAAATAAACCCTTTCCTCCCCAGCTTGCTTTCTGGTCAGGGTGTTTTGTCACAGCAATAGAAACCCTAAGACAGCTGTCCTGAAATTTACTCAGCCCAGGCTGTCCTCGAACCCAAGCAGATCCTCCTGCCTCAGGCTGAGTGTTGGGATTATAGGCATGAGCCACTTTCCTAGACCCATAATAAAAGGCTTTTGTGCATATTGCCAAACTATCTTCCTTCCAGAAAATTATAATTTGTGTTCTTATCAAAAGGAAACATGTCTGTTTTGCAATCTTACTAAATTTGAGATTTTGTTAATCTTTTTAAATCTTTGTCAGTCTGCTTAGTGAAAATATTTACCTAGCTTTAATTTGCCCTTCTATTATGATGGCTAGCTGGTAAGGTCGAATATCTCTTCTTGTTTTTATTGGCTATAATTCTTCCTGTTTAAGAGTTATCTGACCATGTCCTTTGGTTATTTGCTAGAACATTTGGTGTTCTTTTTAATTTGAAGAGCTCTTTTTATGTTAAAAAATGTTAACTTTGTCTGATATATATTTTGTAAAATTATTCTCTAGTCTGTGTTTTTCTTTCAGTTTTGCCCTTTGCAAGATTTTATTTTCTTCCTTTCTTCATTCCCTTCTACCCCCTTTCTTTCCTTTTTGGTTTTTCGAGACAGGGTTTCTCTCTGTAGTCCTGGCTGTCCTGGAACTTGCTTTGTAGACCAGATTGGCCTTGAACTCACTGAGATCCTCTCGCCTTTGCCTCCCAAGTGTTGGGATTAAAGGCACATGAAGGTTTTATTTTTAATGTATTTCTGAAACATATTAAAGGCCAGGCATGCTGGACACATGACTTTAATTCCAGCAGGCAAATCTTTGTGAGTTTGAGGCAAGCCTGGTCTACACTGAGTTCCAATCAGAGCTGTAGAGTGAGACCTTGTCTTAAAAATAGAAATAGCAGCAACGAACTTACTAGAGCCAAGGCTAGAACACTTGCCTAGCATGTATGAGGCCCTAGATTTAATCCCCATGATCGAAAAATCAAAACAAAACATGATAATTTCCACCAAATACATGCTTCCCTGCAAAAAAAAAAAACCTATCATGTTCCTTTGTGTTTGTGACTGTTGATCATGCCTAGAATTTGGTTTGGTTTGTGAAATCATAAAGATCTTGGTTTTTGCCTTAGAAAAGAAAAGAAATGGCTATCCAGTAGTTCCAAATTTTTTCTTGAATGATTCTTTACCCCATAGATTTAAATAGTTCCTATATTGTATTTCTTTGGGTTTGCTTCTGAATTCTATTTTTTTTTTTTTTGAGAGAGAGTCTTACTGTGCAGTCCCAGTTGACCTGGAACTCACTCCGTAGACCAGGCTGACCTTAACTCAGAGATCCACCCGCTCTGCCTCTACGGTGCTAGGATGAAAGGTATGTACAATTACACCCAGCCTCCTATTCTGTTCTTTTGTCTGTTTGCACTATTGCCTTGTAATTTCCTTTTATTATCTGGAAGAACAAACTGGCCTTTCTCATACTGTTGATAATTTGTTTTTAGAAATTTCCTGGCTACCTTTGCATGTTTATTCTGAGAATCCCTTTCTTCTTTTAACACTGCGTCATGCTACTTTGTGAATCGGTTTGCATTCTCGCTCCCTTTCTCTCTTTGGACCCATACGGTTAATGACAGTCTTTTCAGGTTCTCATTTTAGAGTTCAAGCTGTCCACTCATCTTCAGCACTGTCTAATTCACAAGATTTTGTTAGATAGGACAAATAATTTATAGCTTATTCTAGTATAGGGAAAAAATTCTATGGCATCAGGGCCTCCAGTGGATAATTAAAGGGCCATTTTTCCCACTGAGACAGGGTTTCATGTAGCCCAGGCTGGCTTCAAACTCAATATGTAGCAAAGACACCCTTGCCATTTATTATTATTGCATAGTCTCAATATGCACCTGCTTCGTTTATATTCTCTCTTCGTCTCTTTTATTTTATTTTATTGTTTAAATTCTCATTTGTAGTATCTAGAGAGGCCACATATGTCAAAAAAGAATTGGGGATACTCACGCAATAAAAAATTTTCTACCTTTTTGGTGTGCATTTTCCTTTATTTACTGGTCCTTCCACTGCAGTGGCATCTCTGACTTTGGAGTCCTATTTACAAACAATGTTAACCAATAGTTATGTGATCCGTGTATGCCTTTTCTCTTTTTTATTTCATGTGCATGGTTGTTTTGTCTGCATGCATGTCTGTGTGAAGGTGTCAGAACCCCTGGAACTGGAGTTACAGACAGTTGTGAGCTGCCCTGTGGGTGCTGGAATTGAACCTGGGTCCTCTGGAAGAGCAGCCGGTGCTGTTAATTAACCACTGAGCATCTCTCTAGGCCCCTTGATGTCTTTTCTAATATTAAATAATCATTAAGAGTTAAGAGCTCTAAGATAAACGTGAAAGGGTTGTTGTAGGTTGTTCATTTATCTGCTTATCTATGAATAAAGAAGCTATGGTTGAATCAGAAGTCTACATGTGGTAATAGCATTAGGAAGCCCTTCATTTGCCAACCAGGAAATGGGAAACAATAATAGGAATGGACAGTTGTTATTCATTGTATTCTATTTGCCCCATTCTACATTCTTTTTTTAAAGATTTATTTATTTATTTTGTGGACTGTATTCTTTCTGAATGTATGCCTGCAGGCCAGAAGAGGGCGCCAGGTCTCATTACAGATGGTTGTGAGCCACCATGTTGTTGCTTGGAATTTAACTCAGGACTTCTGGAAGAATATCCAGTGATCTCAATCGCTGAGCCATCTTTCCAGCTCTGTTCTACATTCTTTTTTGTTTTGATTTTTGTGTTTTGTTTTTCAAGATAGGATTTCTCTGTGTAGCTTTGATGCCTGCCCTGGAACTGGCTTTTGTAAGACCAGACTGGCCTCAAACTCACAGAGATCTGACTGTCTCTGCTCCTGAGTGCTGAGATTAAGGCATGCACCACCACCACCCAGCACCTGTTCTACATTCTTTTTGTTTGTTTGTTTGTTTGTTTGTTTTTTGAGACAGGGTTTCTCTATAGCTTTGGAGCCTGTCCTGGAACTAGTTCTTGTAGACCAGGCTGGCCTTAAACTCACAGAGACTTGCCTGCCCCTGCCTCCCTGGGATTAAAGGTGTGTGCCACCACCGCCCAGCCCTGTTCTACATACTTTATTTGTAGGTGGAGACTGTTCCTTTGTTTCCCAGCTGCCCAGACCCGAAATAGTCACACAGAAACTATATTAATTAAAACACTGCTTGACCTATTAGCTTAGGATTCTCATTAATTCTTACTAACTCTTACATATTAAATTAACCCATTTCTATTATTCTGTGTATCGCCACAAGGCTGTGTCTTACCCAGTAAAGTTCCAGTGTTTGTCTCCTACATGGCATCTCTCTGACTCTGCCTTCTTTTCTCCTCTATCTCTGTTTGGAATTCCTGCCTTGCTTTATTCTGCCCTGCCATAGGCCGCGGCAGCTTCTTTGTTAACCAATGGTAATAAAACATATTCACAGAATACAGTGGGAAATCCCACATCACCTTCCCTTTTCTGTCTAAATTAAAAACATTTAACTTTAACATAGCAAAATTACATATGACAAAACAGCTATCAAACAAGAATTACAGTTACAATATTTATATCTATTTTATCTTTTATCATAATTAAGGAAAACTATAATTATAGATTATCTATTCTTCAATTCCATCAAAGACCCCAGAAGGATATAATATTACCTAAATTAACAGGAAGCACATTGTAAGAAACCTCCAAAACTCTATAATTGACAGAGACATCTCACTGCCTGGACAGTCACCCAAAGTTCTTCTGTAACTTTGGGGCATCCATATTCAGCCTATAGGCTCATAGTATGTGTCAGACTTTTCCATGAAGCAGGAAATTTGAAGATCTCTTATGCCTTATACTGGAAAAGTTTATCATACTGGCAAAGCTTATCAGTTGCTTTCCTCTGTCTTGCAAAATGTCTGGCAGTTCTCTCATGAAGCAGGAACCCTGAAGGATGGTCTCACCTTTTTTTTGGTAAGTTCAACAGTCATTTTTCTGCAGGTACTCATGTCTAGTTCATACAGCATACCATCAAGCAGTCCAGGCTAGAGCAGTTTCTTGCTCAAATGGCTAACAAACTCCATAAGGTGCCTGTTTGATGCCCATCATTGTCTTGAAGTAGATTGGTGCTGCCAAGAGCAGATGTGTCTCATTGTCATGAAAAGTCCTAAATTCTTAAAACATTTTAAATGCCACATTCTATTAGTCTTTGAAAGTTTGAATAATACCTATCCATCTGGAGTATATCTCTGTACATCTAGAAAACTTAACTAACATGACTACAAGTTTGACTAATATAGAAAACTATTAACCTCTATTTCTTAATTATACATTACATTTTAAATGAGCTGCACAAACACAATACCTGAAATAAGAGCAGAAATACATATACACAGTATAATAAAATTAACCTTAAATTTGTATCAATTAACCAAGATCCATAGCAATGCAAAGTGGTCATCTCTATACCATATCCCCCTTTAAATGAAAACAAACATTTATAAACAATATTTGGGGATTACAGTGTAGTTCTCTCCAAACTGCTTCCTGCTTTTTGTTGGGTGAAGTGTTTTGGGGGGGTGGAGACCTTTCACAGGGTTTTGGTCCATTGAACCACATTAGTCTGGAAGGAGTCCATAGGTTCTCATCTTCTGTGGAAACAAAAACAGATCTTCTTTTCCAAAGTAACATATCCTTAGAGTCAAATTTTGAATTCAAGATAACTTTAAAATACATATGTTGGTTTAGCTTAGCAGTCCTCAGAATCAAATGTCTCTCTGTAATCAAAAAATTCAAAGAAAATACAACAACATGCCTAATCCAGACTCTCTGTGTATTTTCCATCTTTATGTGGCTTTTTTTATTCTACAACTTTTTAATATTCATTTCACTATCTTTATTCCTTTAATCTATGACTATCTAATCTGTCTCTTTGAAGACTTTGTTTTACTCTTTTTCTTCTCTCTCCTAAGCTTATGTACATTTATCCAACACCGTGATCAATTTAGAGGTCTTTTTCATCTGAATATGGCTTTATTGCGTATTTGTAATCATTTTCTGACCAAAAGCACTTTTTTAAAAAAGTGCTAAGCAGGCATGGCTAGGACCAACTCCGCAGCCCTTCCTGTTTGTTCTGCCCAGTCCAAAATGACAGCAGCGTGTTCACTGCCTCTGAAAGTCATGCATACCACTCCAGCTCCAGGGACACAGCTGGTCTATGCTGCCATTAAGCAACTAGTAGCATGCTGTTCACAAACTCCATTTAAGTGCTTTGCCTTCTGAAAGAGTCAGAGTTCATTCTGCCAGCACGAATCAGGAAACAGCTGCTTCTTACGCTGAGCCAGTAAGTCAAATGTTAAAGGAGCCACAATACCCCTGCTAGCCTCCATCAAACAGAGCCTATCTGAAAAAAATGTGGTTACTAAGAAGCCATGCTTAAGTTTGTTCTTTTGTGACTAGAATTTCTTTCCAAACTCTCTCAGATTTTATATGGATGTAGTTGCCCACATTGGTGCCATTTTGTAATGGTGGAGGCTGCCTGTTCGTTCTCAGCTTCCCAGACCAGAAATAATCACACAGAAACTATATTAATTACAACACTGTTTGGCCAATAGCGTATGCATATTTCTAGCTCACTCATACATCTTAAATTAACCCATTTCTATTAATCTGTGAGTCACCACAAGGTTGTGGCCTACCAATAAGGTTCTGGCTGGTGGCTGGCATCTTTCTCCTTCTACAGCTACAGAGCTTCTTCCTGACTCTGCTTACTCTATATATCTCTGTTCAGATTTCCTACCTGGCTTGCTTCTGCCCTGTCATAGGCCCAAGCAGCCTCTTTATTAACCAATGGTAGTAAAACATATTCACAGCATGCAGAGGGGAATCCCACATCATTTATGTACATAATTAATTGAATCAGAAACCTGGAATTAATTTTATTCCCATTTTGTGGATGAGGAAATTAGGCTGGATTTGAACAACTGTATTCTAAAAAGTATCACAAGGCTATACATTATGTGATACATGGACATTTAGTTAACTCTAGAAAGATGTAGAAGTTGGGGTGCTAATTACAATACAAGCCCCTTAGCCACATAAACTATATTTCAGGTCCTCCAGTGGACAGTTAATACCATGGACAATACTGGACCATATATATATATATATTCATATATATATATACACACACACACACACACACTATGGGTTTTTCCTCTATATTCACAACTATGATAAAGATAATTGTTAAATTATACACAAAAAGAGGCTAGAAAATTATGACAATTTATAAACTACTTTGATAAAAGTAACATAAAATTATAAATCATTTATCAAGTTTTTCATGTGATATTTTCAGATCATAATTGATCATTTTTTCAAAGAAAAACATCAGGCAAAAGCAGCATTGCTGTTTTCTTCATTGTTTTGTTTGCTTTAGATAAAGGAAAAAAATTTTCTAGACAGAGTCTCATGCTGACTTTAAACTCAAAGAGATCTGTCTGCTTTTGCTTTCTGTGTGCTGGGTTAAAGGCATAAGGTTTTATGACTGGCTAGATGCAGAGAAATTTGAAGAGGGTAAAGAAATTAGCTTTAGAAATCCCGTTTTTCCATATGATACATAATGATTGCTTTTGATACCTTCGGAGTTAGAAGGAAATTTTGCTAAGGTTTTCAAAATAAGAACCCAAGTCTCTGTTCATCACCCTGTTAGCTAGCTCCACACCAAAGCTGACTGAGATGCATAGGGCTTAAAGAAATGGCACACAGGGTTCTATCATATGATGAAAGAAGTCAGAGCCTTGCTAATGCTGCTTTAAAAAAATATCTTTTGGGTATTGGGGATTGAAGCCAGGATCTGCCAAATGCTTGCTACTGTTTTGATATTGTGTCTGTCTGCAAATCTGGAGGCTGTGCTGTGTCTTACTAGAGATTTCAGTACAAATCTTTTTCCTAACTTGCAGGCATTGTGTATGTATTAGGTGGAAGCCAGTTTATTTACTCATATATTCTAAACCATTTGAAGGAGGATGGGATATATAAACTTGCTGTGAGTCTAATTTGACAGGAGTTATTGGAGATGTAGATCAGTGGGTAGGATGCTGTCCTAACATAGTGCACCTGGACTACATTAAAGTCAGATGCAAAACACCAGAATTGATAAGAGCAAGAGCAGCAGAAGCATGCCTTAGAACTAACTAAAAATTCACAAATTAAGCTATTATCACTTTATGTGTATGAGCCTGCTATGTATGTGCACCATTTGGGTATAATGCCTGTGGAGGCCAGAAGATGACCTTGGATCCCCTGGAGCTGGAGTTACAGATGAATTGAGGCTGCCATGTGGGTGTTGGGAATTGAACCTGGGTCCTCTGGAAGATCTGCCAGTGCTCCTAAACTGCTGAGCCAACTCGAGTCTACTCCTTTTGGGCTTGATTTCTTTTTTTTTTTGTTGTTGTTCTTGAGCTTTCATATGTGCCATTAAGTTACTAATATGAGATCTCTCCATTTTTTATATAAACACTATAAACACTTAGTGCCTTGAGCTTGCCTCTTAGAACTGCCTTTATTAGGTCTCATATAGTTGGGCATGTTGTGTTTTCATTTTCATTCAATTCTAGAAAGTCTTCAACTTATTAATTTCTGTCTTGATCCATTTTTATTCAGTAGTAAGTTGTTCATTTTCCGTGAGTTTGTAAGCTTTCTGTTGTTACTATCCAGATTTAATTTGTGGTCATCAATAGAATGTAGGGTGTTATTTCAATTTTTTTCGTATCTGTTGAGACTTGATTTGTGTCTGAGTATGTGATAAGTTTTGGGGAAAGTTCCATCAGGTGAAGTTATATTCTTTTGTGTTTGGATGAATATGTGTTCTATAAATATCTGTTAGATCCATTTGGTTTATAATGCCAGTTAGCTCCAATGTTTCTTTGTGTAGTTTTTGTCTGGATGACCTGTCTATTGATAAGAGCGGGGTATTGATGTCTCCCACTGTCACTGTGTGAGGGACAATATGTGGTTCAAGCTGCAGATGTCTTTCTTCCTTCCTTCCTTTCTTTCTTTCTTTCTTTCTTTCTTTCTTTCTTTCTTTCTTTCTTTCTTTCTTTCTTTCTTTTTTTGAGATAGGGTTTCTCTGTAGCTTTGGAGCCTGTCCTGGAACTAGTTCTTGTAGACCAGGCTGATCTCAAACTCACAGAGATCCACCTGCCTCTGCCTCCCAAGTGCTGGGATTAAAGGCGTGCATTACCACTGCCCGGCCCTGTAGTTGTGTTTCTTTTATGAACTTGGGTGCCCTTGTGTTTGGTGTATAGAAGTTAAGAATTGAAATGTCCTCTTGGTGGATTTTTTTTTAGTATTTAGTTTCTTACCTATTCTTTCTGATTAATTTTAGTTTGAAGTCCATTTTTTTTTCAGCTATTGAAATGGCTATGCCAGCTAGCTTCTTAGATCCATTTGATTGGAATGTCTTTTTCCATCCTTTTACCCTGAGTTGATGTATTTCCCTGCTCTTCAGGTCTGTTTCTTTAATGCAGCAGAAGGATGGGTGCTGTTTTTGCACCCATTCTGTTAGTCTGTCCTGTGTCTTTTTATTAGGGAATTGAGACCATTGAAATTGAGAGATGTTAATAAGCACTGTTTGTTGATTCCTGTTATTTTTGTTGTGTGTATTTCCCCTCTTTTGATTTTCTGTTCTGTGTTTATTCATTACTTGTGTTTTCTTGGGTGTAGTAAAGTCTTTAGGTTAGTGTTTTCCTTCTAGCACCTTCTGTAGGATTGCATTTTTAGGTAAATATTGTTTAATTTTTTATCATGGAGTGTCTTATATTGTCCATGTTTTGTTATTGAAAGTTTTGTTGCTATAGTAGTTTGGGCTGGCATCTGTGGTCTATTAGCATCTGCTCAGGGCCTTCTGACTTTTAGAGTCTCCAGTGAGAACCCAGGTACAATTCTAACAAATTTGCCTTTATTTGTTTCTTGGTCTTTTTTCCTTGCAAATTTTAACTGCAAGTTTGATTATTAGATGCTGACTGGTTTCGAACTCACAAAGATCCACCTGCCCCTGCCTCCCAAGAGCTGGGATTAAAGGCATGTGCCACAGCTGCCCAGCGGGAAGTTTTCTTCTATGATTTTGTTGAAAATATTTTCTGTGCCTTTGACCTGAGTTTCTTTTCCTTCCTTCATTCCTATTATTCATAGATTTGGTCTTTTTATTGTGTCCCAGACTTCCTGGATGTTTTGTGCCAGGATTTTAAAATATTTAACATTTTCTTTGAGGTATCCATTTCTTTTATCATGTCTTTAATGCCTGAGAATCTCTCTTCCATATTCTGTTGGTGAGACTTGCCTCTGAGGTTTCTGTCCCTAATTTTTTCATTTCTAAGTTCCCCTCAATTTGGGTTTCCTTTGTTGGTTCTAGCTAGTTTCACTTTCAATTCTTCAACAATCTTATTCATTTCCTTCTACTGTTTGTGTTTTTATAGATTTCTTTAAGGGATTTATTTCCTCTTTAAGGACCTCTATCATATTCATAAAGGCGGTTTTAAGTTCTTTTTCTTGTGCTTTGGCTATGTTGCTATTCTCAGTGCCTGCTGTGGTAGGATTGCTGGGCTCTAGAGGAGACATGTTATCCTGCTCGTTACTGATTGTGCTTTTATGTGAAGTCTAGGCATTTGGGTTTGGGAAGTTGTAACTGTGCATGCTGTTCTCTGGTCTTGGCTTTGTTGGATGGATGTTTTGTTCTTTGGTTTCTGTTGTTCTTTCTGGTTCTTACATAGGAGGGTATGGCCGACTGTGTGGTGCCTCATAGGAAATTCTGGGATCTTGATAGGTGTGTCCACTAGGGGTTCTGGGTAAAACGTTTTTCTAGGCATTGGAAGCCAATACTTAGGAATAGGGATGGGCTAGGAGGTTAGGATGAAGTGGTCCATAGGAGAGATGGAAAGCATGGTATTCCACCAGGATCTGCGTAGTCCCCAGGGAATGGGAGCCTAGGGGGAGGAGAGGCAGCAGCCGGTAGTCTGCTACAAAGCTGGGATGAGACTGGGGATTGGACTGAAAAGAATGGAGGGAGAGGTGGAGGTCTGCAGTTTGCCTAGCTGCTTATCTGGCTGGAGTGCTCAACTTCTTATTTATTTGTTTTGAGGTTTTGACACTACTTTGCTGGCTTTCCTAGGTGGATCCAGAATGCCTGGCTCAATGGATTCTCTTGTTTTAGCCTCTGACTACTGGAACTCCAAGTCTGTGCTGTTGTGCATGATTCCTCCCCGGTTTTAAACGCTGAGCAGCAGTGTCTCCTTTCTCCCCCCTATCTTTGTAGTGTGCAAGCATGTGAATTCCTGCTCTTTTCTTTCTGTAATCCTTGCTGGCCACCTGTCCTGTCCTTGAACGGCGGTACACCTCTGGCTTTACAGCACAGCCCTTGCCACGAGAGTCTCATTCCACTTTCGTCCAATGAAGAGAATCTAGATGGGATTCCAAAGTTTAGGATCGATATAGGTTAAAGGCCAATTGGGAGTGGTCTTTGATGACGTATGGAGGGGGAGGGGCTTTGCTCCCTGTAGGCATATAATGAGGCACATTTGAGGCCTAGGAACTGGCGTGACAGCAGGTGAGTGGTTTTGTGGGCAGGAAGTGCTCCAGCCTTGTCGGCTGGTTTCTTTCATCTTGTCTGTGTGTGTTTTTATTGAACTCAAGGCCTCTCTCTTGCAGCCCAAGTTTGCGCTTTAAAACTAGCAAGAAGAATGGGCCATTTGATGGATACTTTTTAGAGCCGCCCCAAGTTTGGAGCGAGCAGTTTGTGGGCAGTCACTTTGATGAGATTGGAGGGGTGTGAACTGCAGGGCCGCGCCAGAAATCGTTGGCTCCTGGGCAGCGATGAGGGCAAAAGTGGGGAAGAGCGGCAAGGAACGAGATGGCTGATGGGATGCGTCTGAGAAGGGTTGAACAAAGAGGTGGGCGGGGCCCCGCGTGACAGTCCGACCAATCACAGAGCGCGGCTCAGACTGGGTCTCGCGCAGTGAGGGCCTTGAGAGGCGTCGTGATAGTCTTTCCGCGGTGAGACAGACGAGAGGCACTCCTCAAGAACTTTCTCCTGGGGTTTTGGCTTCCTCAACTTCCCGGCACTTTTAGGTAATAAGTAATGGGAAAAATTGTCTGGAAAAAAAGTGTTTTTGAGGGGCTGGAGAGATAGCTCAGCGGTTAAGAGCATTGCTTGTTCTCCCAGAGGACCGGGGTTCAATTTCCAGCACCCACACCTCTCTGTAATTCCAGGGCTTCTGACACCCTCACACACATATGTGCAGACAAAATGCCAATGCACATAAACTAAAAGTAAATTTAAAAGACGTTTCTGAGAAATTAGAGAATAAAGTATTTATTCATACATAAGTAAGTATGTTTTTCTTGTTTCATAGGCTGGATCCAGAGATCTAAGAAATGGATGGCACTGATGACTTTTGCTTCATGAACTTTAAAGGTACCAAGCTTTGCATGGTAACAGAAATGGCAAAGTCTTTTTTTGTATTGTTTAAGGTTTTTTAACCACCCTTTTAACGGCTGGCTTCTTGTGACAGTTTTTACCATGTCTCAGCCTGACCTAACCTTATGTAGCTCAGGCTAGCCTCAGACTTGCAATCCTTTGACCTCAGCATCCAGAGTGTGGGTGTCAACCACCATACCTGGCCTACCATCCCAGCATTTGCAATACTGCTGTAACCTCAAGTATCTCTGTCTCAAAAAACAAGGCAAGACATAAAAGACCTATGTGATAGCTGTGTGGGGTGTTTGCCTTTCACGTGTAAAGCCCAGGATTGGAGGCCTGGGATGTAGGGATGTCTCTTAAGTGTATCTTTTCAGAGTACCCGTTGCTCTGGCTTTCCTCATTTATGCACCAGAAACACTAGATATTTCTGGTACCTTTTATGAGCTAGTGTAAGGAAACAAAGTTCACAATCCATAGCTTATTTTCTGGTCATAGTCCATATTTTTTTCCTGGAATTTTAGGATATACAGAATTATACTGTTTCAGTTGAAAAATTCTGTGTTGAAAGTACATTTAAAAATTATTGCAAGCAGGATGATACTAGAAACCTATTGTTGGAGGTAGTGGAGATGCTTAAGATCTTCTCTTGTCCTAAGTATAAGGCCTGAAGAAGGGCAGTGAGCTCTGCCTCAGGGGCAGTGATTTGAGGAAGTGCATTTGCTTCTATGGTGCCAAGGCAACTAACCACTGTATACCCTGCTTTTTAAATGCGTTTAACAGAACACTGCCACCATCCACAAACCATTCAACATCAGGGCTATAAAGAGGTGGGTCTTTAAAAAAATTACTGTAAGGGCAGGTGAGTTGCTTAGTCAATAAAAATGCCTGCCACTAAGCCAGACGACCTGTTGGTCTCTGGGATCCAAGTGGTAGAAGAAGAGAACCAATTCTGGAAAACTGTCCTCTAACTTCCATACTGGTGACAAGCTAAAATACACACACACACACACACACACACACACACACACACACACACACACACACTGAGATAAATAAAAATAAAAACAATTACTGCAAGATAGGAAACTAGTTTGAGGTCATTCTAGGCAGCATAATGAGCCTATACCTCACAAAGGGTATTATCAAGCTTCATAACATTCTATTCTAATAGAATTCTATTGTAGCATGAATTCTAATTGGTGTTAATAATAAAAACCCAGAGTCAGATATAGAAGTTGATCCTGGAGATCAGAGAAGCAGGGCAGCCAGCCACCAGAGAGTTCTTTTACCTCTACCAATGCTCAGATCAAAGGGGTGATCCTGTCCTCAGAATGCCTCCTCAGTCTGCAACTGTCTCCACCAAACCCTCAGAGGGCACTGAGCTCCTGTCTCTTCCTGCCTTATAGTTCTCTCTCCATCCAGCCGTATCACTCCTGTCTCCACCTCTCTAGTGCTGGGATCACTTTTGTGTGAGCTCTGTTTCTCCTTCAGACAGATTCTGTTTCTCTTTGAAACAGTTCAGGGTGACTTGAACCAACATACCTGTCTGCCTCTGTCTCCTAAACCCTGGGATTAAAGGTGTGTGTCCCCACTCTTTGGCCTCTAGTGGCTTAGCTCTGCACTCTGGTCTTCAGGCAAACTTTATTTGTTAAAACATAAACAAAATATTACTACATCCTTTGTCACCAGGCTTGCCCCCAAATGCCTCTACCCACAGAACCTTGGCCTGTCTTCCTGGTTTTAGATAATAGCTATCATAGCAGGTATGAAGTTCTACGTCATTTTCTTCTCTTGCTTTGTTTGTTTGTTTGTTTTTTGAGACAGGGTTTCTCTGTATAACAGCTCTGGCTGTCCTGGAACTCACTTCATAGACCAGGCTGGCCTTGAACTCACAGAGATTCACCTGCCTCTGCCTCCCAAGTGCTGGGATTAAAGGCGTGTGCCCTATTGTCCAGATCGCCTCCTAATTTTTAGTTTATTCCTTTTTATGTGTGTGTGTGTGTGTGTGTGTGTGTGTGTGTGTACATGCTCACTCATACCATGGTGTACATATGGAGGTCAAAGGACAACTTGTAGGAATCAGTTCTCTCCTTCCACCACGTGAGTCCTAGGACTGAATTCGGGTTGCCAAGCTTGGCAGCAAGTGCCTTTACCCATGGAGCTGTCTCACTAGCCTGTGTACTGGAATTCTTACTTCGTTCATAGATTGTTCTCTTGGTTTCAGTGAGCATGTTCATGGGAATTGTTGTTTTAAATCCTTTGTCAGGTAAATCAAAGAATTTTTCAATAGGATCAGTTTCTGGAGGTTTCTTCCTCTGGAACATTTTTGCTTCATTCTTCATTTTCCTTGACTCTCTGTTGGTTTTTGTGCATTAGGCCAAGGACAGCATCTTCCTGTCTTCGTGGACCTTTGTGCAGGAAAAGACCCCTACTAGTCAAGTCAGCCCAGCTTCCCTGAGAGCCTCTACCAACTCATTTCTTCCCCAGGGAGAAGTAGGCAGCTGGGCTTTTTGTCTGCTTGCTCTGTGGTAAGGCAGAGGGTGTTGAGCAGTGGCTCCTAACAGTCTAAGCTATGTTACTACGTTTCCCTGAAAGGCTAAACCATGCTGGACTCAGAGCTTTAAACTGAAGACACAATTTTTTTAAGGGGGGGTAGCCTGAAGAAGATGATGGGACACTAACTTTTTTTTTGTTTGCTCACAAATTTATTGAAGATACAACTATACCAGATTTTAGCTTTACTCTATAACTCACTTTGACATGGGTTTCCAAGAATTTTTTCACATTCCATTGTTTATTTGTAATTTTGGAACAGATAAAGCCAAGAGAGATGGATTTTGTTTACCTGAGTAATTAAATGTTAGAATGATAATAAGATAATGGAATTAAGAAGTGATGAAGCTGAGCTATGATGACCAGTGCATTCTATTCTGTGTTCTGCATGTCTTTCTGAACGAGGGGACACTAACTTTTTATCTCTCCAGGGGAAGCTAGGAGCTAGGATTGTTTATTTGTGAAGCTCTGTCATGATTGCTTGTTTTGTTCATGAAGTTAGCTTGCCCTGCATCTTTCCCTTGTTTCCTTCTAGGATTAGGGTACTGTTCATATGTGTAGCAAGCACACTGCTCTGACTAGGTGCCTGGGGACTATGATGCATGCAGCTTTACTTTCTACATGAGACAACTTACTGCTTGGATTCACTAGCATCTTACTCATTTCATGTTGGGACTTCCTGAAACATGATTATCCTGCCACACACAGCAATGACTTAGAGTGTGATTTTAGTCTATGGCCAAGTCTGTTTGCCATGCTATCCACTTTTTTTTTTATATTTGAACTGTTTTTTTTTATTTGTACCAGTCTCTGCAATTAGAATAGTTTAGATTAGCATACAGTTGGAGCCCTAGTGTGTTACTCTGAATGGTTTTGGTACATCTCCTTTCTGTCCCACCCCCACCCCTATAGTTTTCTTGGTCTATCACCTTGTCCCACAGCCTTGTTATATTCTATTTGTGTTGCCTAAGAAGTTGGGCTATCTTTTGTAAGTCTCTTCATTTCTGCTAGGTAAGTGCTCTACTGCTACTCTACACTGTTCCACTGCCTTTTCAGTGCTAGGGGTTGAAGCCATTGTACATAATACTAAGATCTCCTGTATAGAGTAGTTTAGCAGTTAAATGAGAATGCACCTGACAAAAGCCTTGATCTGAAGCACTATGCAAATTTCTACTCCCTCCCCCCCCCCTTTTGAGTTGGAGATCTCACTCTGTAGCCCAGACTGGTTTCTCAAGTTCTGAGATTACAGGTGTGAGCCATCACATCTCACTTTTGGTTCTTTTCTCCCTAAAGAAGATGCATGTAATCATTGTGACATGAAGTAGAATCTTGAACTGACCCTGGTAGACCTTTGAGTTGCTTTGGCTTTTGACTGACTGGTTGAGCTGATAGAGGTCACTGAGGGTGGGGGACACAGGCAGGCCTTTTGATAGATTTTTCTATGTAGTAACAGAAATTTCCTTCTTCAAAGACAGGGGAAATGTTTATTTTTTTATTGCACTGTACTTAGAATCTTGTCTACCTAATTAGCATTAATTGATGCTGGTTAACAGGGCCACCACAATTGAAAGATGCCGGAGTTTTAGCTAGTAGGAATCTTATTTCAATTAGATAGACTGAAATCATGTCATAATTATACTTTATTCTGATAGCATAGTTTAATCATTTTTTTGTTTACAGTGTTAGTGTTGCTTGATACAACCTTAATATGACATGCTGTCTTCACATCTTAGGAAAATTACATTAAGAAGCTCTTTTGTGAGCTTATTTCAGAAGTAAATTTCCCCTTCCTAGTGTAACCCCTATTCAGCCGTGTGATCTTTAGTCTCTACCTAGCTTTTCTGACTGCATTTTATGACTGCAGTATGATTTTGCCTCTGCTGGCGTCAATCAAGTTGTTCCACTGAGTGACACTGAAAATGTGTTTTGAAAGGATCAGAATTATTTCGATAAAGGGGAATTATATAAAACATTAACTGCTTAAAATATTCAGAACTCAAAATTATTACTTCACAGTCTTATATATGCTGCAGCCAGAAATTATAGTAGTTTGTCTACCATGACATCTTAGGGTCTTTTATTGTTTAGTTATTGTGACAGGGTCTCACAGTGTAGCCGTGGATGGCCTGAAACTCACTATGTAGACCAGTCTAGCCTTGGATTTATGATGATCTGCTTGTCTCTGCCTTCTGAGTGCTGGGATTATAGGAAAGCCCCTTAAATCATATTTTGTGATTTTGAAAAAAACCCCAGCAACTCAAAAACCTATATGGGTTTGTGACTGGAGAATGAACTCAGTAGTAGAACATGTAACTAGCATTTAAAAGGCCTTGGATCTACTACCTAACACCAAAAATTTTTATTGCGGTTTATCTTATTTTTAATATTCCAAGTGTGGCTATCGAAGTCAGTGTTAAAATACCTGTATAGTATTCTTGAGAACTTAAGTTTGATATCTAGCACTTATTATTTTAAATAAAAAATCTGCTTTAAAACGGCATTTGGCCAGGTGATGGTGGCACATGCCTTCAATTCCAGCACTCAGGAGGCAGAAGCAGGTGGATTTCAGAGTTTGAGACCAGCCTAATCTACAGAGTGAGCTCTAGAACAGCCAGGTCTGCACAGAGAGGCCCTGTCTTGAAAAACAACAACAACAAAACAAAAAGTCAGTATTTGGATTTTTAAAAACATCATTTAAGAATATCTCTCATCCTGTTACCAATATTTTAAGCCAGGACTATAATATATGAATATCATCTCAACATAAATTTACCTGATCTTTGAAGAATCAAGCTTTTTTATAGATTTTTATTTTTTACCCAAGACCTTGTGCATGCTAGCAAGTGCTGTACCACTAAGTTATATCCCCTGTCCAAGCTGTTGTATATGAATCTTTAGTTAAATAATTTATGGAAAGGAGAAAAGGTACAGATTTGTTTTTGCATATATATCTTATCACCTATTGTATTAAAAGTATGTGTGGTATATTTTCGATAATATTTATGCTTATCCAGTGATATCCTAATAGTTAGGGTTAATATTGCTGTGATGAAACATCATGATCAAAAGCAAATTGGGGAGGGAAGAGTTTATTTGGCTTACACTTCAGCCGTGCTGTTCATCACTGAAGGAAATCAGAACAGGAACTCAAACAGCAAGAACCTGGAGGCAGGTATTGATACAGAGGTCATGGAGGGGTGCTGCTTATTGGCTTGGTAATCATGGCTTGCTCAGCCT
>NC_022026.1:22864215-22890040 GCF_000317375.1 Microtus ochrogaster
TCTTTCTTTCTTTCTTTCTTTTTTGAGACAGGATTTCCTTTGTGAAACAGTCCTGTCTGTTCTGGAACTCATTCTGTATACGAGGCTGGCTGCGACCTCACAGAGATCCATCTGCCTCTGCCTCCCTGACCTCAAACTCACAGAGATCCACCTGCCTCTGCCTCCCAAGTGCTGGGATTAAAGGCATTCATCACCACTGCCTGGCCTTAGCCAACTTTCTTATAGAACTCAGGACTACCAGCCCAAGTATGGCACCACCCACAATGGACTGGACACTTCTCCATTAATCATTAATTAAGAAAATGCCGTACAGCCAGCTGTTATGGAGGCATTTTCTCAATTGAGGGACCTTCCTTTCAGATAACTCTAGTGTGGGTCAAGCTGACATATAACTAGCCAACACAAATGGATACTAAAGATTCCATGTGCTATAGAAATATTTGAGCATAATTTGCTTTGACACTTTATTTAAATCCACTTTCTAACATTTAGATGAAAATGATAATTTATTGTAGCAGGTTAAAGATCTGTTCATTGAATTTGGAAGTATAGATTAGTGTTATAGCACTTGCCTAACATGTATGAGGCCCTGAATCCCAACATGCACATACACCCCTTCAGATATACATCTGTTTAGCACTGTTCGAAGATACTTTTATAGTATTTTTATAAATAATAATAACATTTTTTTGCATTTTGTATGATGGTCAGAAATGTTAAAGGAAAAGATGTATCATATGAAAACTTTGTTACATGAGTTTGGAAAAAATTCCTCAATTTTGGTAATATGAAAGGTATCTATTTTGACTCTACATCATGTTCTTGTTTTAATGAATTCCATATCTTAGTAAGATTCAGCTATAGGGAGGATCTGGTGCTCAGATTGTTTAGAAAATAGTGACATCATCTATACAGATTCAGTAACTGGATAATGTTGTCTCTAATTGGATATGTCATTTCTTTTATTACAAAGCAAGACCAATACTTCAGAGCCAACATAAATTAATGTTTTACTAATTCTTGCAAGTAATAATAAATATTTCAGTTTTGCAAAACATATATCTACCCTCCTTAATTTCTACATTTTTAAAGTTGCAAGACATTGTTAATGTCTATTTTATAGTATTTTTAACTTTATAATAGCATTACATTTTGTGGGGTCAATGTATTTCACTTTCTGAGAATGAGTAGTGATAACCAAGTTCAAGTTAATTTCAGTGAAGACTATCTTCTTTTCATTTTAAAAACCTCTTAAATTGATTAAATAAAATGCCCTTCACAAAGTTTTCCCTGACAACGAGAGGAATTGAGAACAATTTCATTGTAATCATTAAGTAAGAACTAACACCAAAAGTACATGTAATATCAACTCATTCCTGTTGAGTCTAGTTCATTATGGGGTTTCTCAACACTCTTGGATGGAATCTTCCCTTCCCCCCAAGAATCTTTCCTAAGTGTTTTAAAAACTCTACCAAGGTGTGAGAGTTTCTGGAGACACAGTTGATCCCTGCCCCCTCCATCAGTGGATCCAGATGTTTTTCTAGTCAATGGTTCTTCTGCCTGGGCTCTAGCACATTTGCCTGGGTTCTAAAACATCCGTTTTCAAAAATGTCTATGTGGATTACCCAACTTTTTTTTCCCCTGTACCCTATCTTTAGCTAAAAGAAATTTTATTTTCAGTTTCTACTTTTATGATAATTTCAAGTTCCTTAGCATTGTATTTATTTGGCCAAAGGTCTAGGAACTAGTTTTACAATGCTTTGCTAACTTTAATTGTGATAAGTTCGTAACACATTTATTACTCATTGTTATTTCAGAAATTGTTAGAACCCTGATCATAAGTGGTAATTCACGGAGACTGCGTGAAATAATTGACAGAGTCTTCGTGAACATACCAAATGTCAACAGTGAGTCTCTGGCTGAAATACAGAGTATTCAGGTTGGTAAAAAATTATTTTGTTTATGGTAATCTTTTGGTGATAAGTTTGTTTAAAGTTTTATTTTAATTATGTACAGTTGTGTGTCTGCATGTGGGTTTGTGCATGTGCATGAGTGCCTGTGGAGGCCAGAGTCTTCAGATCCCCTGGAGCTATGTTCAGGTCCTCTGCAACAGTAGTATATGCTCTTAACCACACACCCTTTTTAAAGACAGGGTCTCATACTGAACCTGGAGTTCACTGACTGGCCAAGACTAGCTGGCCAGCAGGCCCTAGTGAGCCTTCTGTTTCTGCCTTCCCAGTGCTAGCACCCTAGGTGTGCACCACCATGTCTGGATTTTATGTGGGTGATTGAGGCTCTGAGCTCAGGTCCTCATTGTTGTACAGCTATCTAGCACCTATTCCTGTATTTTCCTGTAAGGGTTTTAGGGCCAGTCAGAGGGCTTAGTGGGTAAAGTTTCTCTTGCCAAGCCAGACAACCTAAGTTTGATTCCTAAGGTTCACATGGTGGATGGAGAAAATCAATTTCCATAAGTTGTCCTCGAACCTGTGTAATAGGAGGATCGGGCTGCTTGTCCTCCCATCTGCCCGGCTTTCTTACACCCAAAATAATCACACAGAAACTGTATTTATTTAAACACAGCCTGGCCCATTAGCTCTAGCCTCTTATTGGCTAACTCTCACATCTTGATTTAACCCATTTCTAATAATCTGTATGTCACCATGAGGTCATGGCTTACTGGGAAAAATTCAGCATGTCTGACCTGGCAGCTCCATGGCAGCTCTCTGACTCTGCTTTCTTCCTCCCAGAATTCAGTTCTGTCTTCTCAGCCTACCTAAGTTTTGTCCTATCAGGTCAAGCAGTTTCTTTATTAATTAACCAATGAAAGCAACACACAAACAGAAGGAACTCCTACACCAAACCTGTATATGTGTCCCCTACCATACAAAATAAATAAAAATTTAAGATTTATTTTTATTATTTTTAATTATGTGTGTGTGGGTATGTGCTTGTGAGGGCAGATACCTATGGAGAGCAGAGGCATTAGATGCTCCAGGAGCTAAAGTTACAGGTAACTGTGAGTCTGCCCAATTGGAAGCTGAATTTTGGTCCTCTGGAAGAACAAGAAGTAAATTTTTTTTTAGCGTGGAATATTCTTGCCTATGTATCTTGATTCTGTCAGTGAAACTTATTTATTTATTTGTTTATTATGTATACAACATTCTGCCTCCATGTATGCCTGCATGCCAGAGGAGGGCACCAGATCTCATTACAGATGGTTGTGAGTCACCATGTGGTTGCTGGGAATTGAACTCAGGACCTCTGGAAGAGCAGCCAGTGCTCTTAACCAATGAGCCATCTCTCCAGCCCCAATATTTTTTTTTTCGAGACAAGGTTTCTCTGTGACTTTGGAGCCTGTCCTGGAACTAGCTCTTGTAGACTAGGCTGGCCTCGAACTCACAGAGATCCACTTACCTCAGCCTTCCGAGTGCTGGGATTAAAGGCATGCACCACCACCGCCTAGCCTAAGTAATCTTTTCTTTTTCTTTTTTTTTTTTTTTTAAAGATTACATGTGCTTTACCCTCTCTGAGGAGTGGATGGGGCGGTTAGGTAGAGGGAATGGGAGGAGGGGAGAGAGTGGGAACTGGGATTGGTATGTAAAATGAAAAAAGATTGTTGATTCATTTAGAATTTATTTCAGTGAATGGTTCTAGGTATTTTTCCATCCTCATGTGTTTTCTTAACTCTGTTTCTTTTATTCTTATTTTTTAATTTTGGATTTTTTTTTTGAGACAGGGTTTTTCTGTGTATCCTTGACTGTCCTGGAACTGGCTCTGTAGATCAGGCTGGCCCCAAACTCACAGAGATCCACCTGCTTTTACCTCCCAACTGCTGGGATTGAAGGCATGTACCACAATGCTCAGGGGCCACTATTTTATTTTTAATTTGTATTCCGTGTATGTGACTATGTGTGTGTTGGGAGCACACATGTGGATCCAGTTCTTTCCTGTCACTTTAATGTGTGTTCCAGGGATTGAACTCAGGTTGTCAAGCTTGTGTGACAAGATCCATCTCACTGTCTGTGACTACTATTTTAAATGGCAGAATCATATCCTTTCAAGGGAATTTGTCATAATTCATTTATGTATTTCTTTATTATCAAATATTTACATTGGTTCACATTTCTTCCATCACAGTGATAAAAGGAACATTATTAAGTGCAAAGATTGTTTACCCACTTGTACTGTTTTCTTAGAATAGAGTCTTAGAGGAGTAATTATATGACAACTTTACATGTTGTCAAATTGCTTTCCAAAAATGCCAAAAGATAGTTCTTAAGATCTTTTAATATCAATGTTCACTCCTTCTCTTAAAATTTAGAGTCAAATATTAGCTTCACATGTTGTTGGTGACATAAATCAGTAATACTTCATGTGAAAGTCATCATTCAGTCAGTGATGGCATGATTAAACTATGTGATAGGAATGAAGGTGACCCTGAGAATTTGCCCCAGAATAATAAAGTAAAATGATACCTGTGCTAAATTATCTGGCTTTCTGAATGGAATCTCATCAGAAAATAAGGTGGAGGTGTAGATGAGAAAGGTAGTTCTGGAAAAAGACAGTAAAATATAGAGCTGAAGTTATACTGCAGTGGTAAATAAGCATCTTGTCCAGTATACTCTTGGCTTCCATCCTAGTAAGGAATAAAAACTTATACCACCATTGCTATTTATAGTGTGTGTGTATTTGCCTTTTTCTCCTTAGTCAGTTACTCTCAATCTATTTGTCGTAAGGTAATGAATGGTATGTAGATTCTATCATTATTCAACATCATCCCTTGGACTATTTAAGTCAGGGCTATGCTATATTGGTCTCAGATAGTAGTAACATCCAAGCTCAGTTACTGCCTCTGAGGTTGCTTCCCAGAAACCAAACTATTCTCCAATTTTTTTTTTCTTTTTAGAACTGGGGATTAAATCTAGGGAAGCATTATATCAGTAAAATGTAGTGACTACTGAAAGTTTTGTGGATGTTGCTTCTAAGACTCAAATGGGTTTTATTTAC
This sequence comes from Microtus ochrogaster, assembly GCF_000317375.1. Classification (NCBI taxonomy): domain Eukaryota; kingdom Metazoa; phylum Chordata; class Mammalia; order Rodentia; family Cricetidae; genus Microtus; species Microtus ochrogaster. The sequence continues at coordinate 22,869,223 of NC_022026.1, forward strand.
ATAAGGACAAAGGGAAGGGGTATAATTCAGGTTAAAGTGAGCATTATGAATAAAGACACATAAATAGGCTGGGTGTGGTGGAGGCAGGCCAGCCTGATCTACATGGTGAGTTCCAGGACAGTCAGGGCTACACAGAGAAACCCTGTCTGGAAACCTACCCCCAAAGACACATAAATAGGAAAACACAAATTGTGTGTTCAGGGGGCAAAATAATTTCTATTAAGAGATGCTAAGTTTTTTGTGAAGTGAAGTTGATTGAGATTATATTTGGAGGATCAGGAAATGACCCACAATACCTATACAGGCATTCAACATACAAGAAAGAATCTATTATTGATGGTGGTAAGTATCTTAACTGGCTAAAGAAATGTTTCCCTTTGTCTAGATTGAAGAAACTGCAGTGAACCTGTGGAACTGGACAGTTACTAGGAGAATAGAATTGTCTGTGAGTGAAAGCCAGACAGCTAAGTGTACGTACACATTTTGTGACCCATTATGAAAATAGTCTTACTAGATACTGGGTAATATTCCTGAAGTTTGACTGTTTTGACCAGTTATCAGATAGGGATTATTTTGTTAAGGGACAGACAAATTGTTTGAAAGCACTGGTTTCTGTTTCCCAAGCAAATAGCTTCCCACTGTTTATGATTTTCCAGAGGTATCTCTTTGTTAATACAAGTTTTAAGGTACCACTACAAGATAGTCTGGAGATAAACCACAAAGGTGGGAAAAAAACTAGAGGGAATATGAAAGAACACAGGTCACTGGGAAGACACAGTCAAAATCTTCCGGATTCTAAAGGACTTTCAAATAGTAGTTTCCCCTTTCTGCTAATATTAGAATGAAAGACCTTGCCATGTGAGGGATTTAGATTTTAAATTTTTTATGTACTTACATGTATTGGTGTTTTGCCTGCATATATACTTGCATACTACATGCCTGAGTTACAGACGGCTATGAGCCACCATGTGGGTGTTGGGTATTGAACTCAGGTCCTCTGGAAGAGTAGTTAGAACTTCTAACTACTAAGCCATATCTCTAGCCTCTTGATTTTTAAAAAATTAAAAAAAATATTTCCTCATGATGTAAGCCAATAAACATAGTGGTGAACTACTAAGAAAAACTGTAGAAATAATTTCTATTTGTAAGAGCAAAAAAATGAGAATAGCAAAACAAACAAACAAACAAACAGAAAACCCAAGTCAAACATCTTTTTGAATGCTTTAGTGTTTGGTAAAGATTTAGTTACTTTAGCTAAACAATTAAGGATTAACTTTGCTGACAGTTGCTGGTTTCATAAATTTTATGTGTGTGTGTGTGTAATGTTTGGAATTGAAGGTCTCATGTATAAAGTTGTAACGTTGGGAAACATTTTTCTTTAGTAATGGCAAGGAAACAAAGGCAGATAGATTATTCATTTTAAGAAGTTTGGTAGCTGGAGAGATAGCCCAGTGGTTAAGAGCACTGGCTGCTCTTCTGGAGAACCTGGGTTTGATTTTCAGCACCCGTATGGTGGCTCACAATCATCTGTCACTCCGGTTCCAGGAGACCTGACACCTTCTTCTGGCCTTCTTGAGCACCAGGCATGCATGTGGTGCACAGACAAATAGTTATGCACATAAAGATTTAAAATTTTTTAGGAAGTTTGGCAGTGAAAGGAAAAGGAGAAATAGGATACAGGTTTGAAACACAATAAAGTTATTTTTTGAGGTAGGGATGAAGTATGTTTGAAGGTAGAATGAAGAAAAATTTGGAGATGGTATTGAAGATAACTTTAAGAGGAGGAGTATTGAACTATTGGCTCTCGAAAATAACTAAAGACTTAATAAACATTAACAAAAAGGAAACCTTTTCCAAAACATTTCAAAAATGGAAATTAGAATTATTTACCAATTAGAAATATTTTACCAAAATATTTGTCAGAAGACGAAACTTTATGAGATTTCATTATAATTGATAAAAAATATGACCACTTCAGTAATCCTATAATTTTAGCTGGGAAATTAAATTTTTTTTACAGTGGGACATTTATTGTATTAGAAATGGTACCAGCAAGAACAGAATGATTACTGAGATCTGGCATAAAGTTGACTGGGTATGTACTTGAGCTGGAAGAGTACTTGTCTTCCAGCATGTATGGAATCCTGGGTTCCGTCCCTAGCACTACAGAAACCAGGCAGTTGTGCATGCCTGTCATCTGAGGACTCAGAGGATCAGAAGGTCAAAGTCACTCTTGGGTCCATAGTAAGTTTGAGGCTATCCTGGGCTACATGAGACTATCTCAAAAGAAAAAGGTAACTAGTTCAGTGGTATATAAACTCATTTTTAAAAACTTGCCTATGTTTCATGATAATTCAGATATAAACAAATTGCATTCATGCAGACTTTCAATTTTTTAGTGACAGTGAACTATATAATAAGGGCACCTGTATTTTATGAATTATGCTTCAAGAACTTTTATTTCATCTAAGAAAATATGTAGACAGTTTCAGATTTAGAAGAAAATGTAAAACTGCCCTCAAATCCAGAAACTTGTCAGATGATGAAGCTATAGATTGCAGCTCTACTGAGAAGAATTTTGTCAGCATGATTCATGAGCATTATGTGGAATCAGGTATCCTCAATGAGGATTTAGGATTTAACTCCTATAGAAATTAAAATGTTAGAGTGATAAATATTATAATATATAATTGTATGTACATGTGACTGGAATTAGTAAGCAAGCAATTCATATGATAAGCTTCAGGCCATTTGCTTTTGAAAACTGATTTTTAAATAGGCTTTAAAATTTCTTATTTTGGGCTCAGGAGTGTAGCTCTGTGCTGTAACAGTTACTTAATGTGTGAGTTTTTAAACCTTAGCATTAGAAAAATGCACAAACCCCCTACGTATCTACTTACTAGGTGAATGTTTGAACCTCAGCATGGGAAAAAGTAAAACAGAAGATAAAACAAAAAGCTGGATATAACACAAAGTAGACTCCATGTGTTTTGTGTGTGTTTTGTTTTGTTTTAGTATTTTTGTCTTAATGGTTTTTTTATTTGTTTTAATTTTCATATTTTTGAGAGAGAGAGAGCATGAAGTTGGGTGGGTAGGGAGGTGGGAAGGATCTGGAAGGAGTTGGGGGAAGGGAAAAGTATGATCAAAATATATTGTTTGAAAAAATTTTAAAGAAAAAACAATTCTGAATGTGGTAGTCCATGTCTGTAATTCTATCTTTTATGAGATGAAGGCTGAATGTTTTGGAGTTCAAAGCTATCCTCAGCTACATAGTGAATTAGAGGCCAGCCTGGGCTATATGAGACCCTGTCTCAAGCAACAACAAAAATGCAGACTAAACAAAATCTACAACAAAACTCTGCAAAAAAAAAAAAACCAAAAAAAAAAACCAAATAAAACCCAACTTCTTTCTTTCCTTTTTTTGGTTTCGTTTTGTTTTTCAAGACAATGTTTCTTTGTGTAGGTTTAGAGCCCGTGGGAACTTGCTCTGTAGACCAGGCTGGCCTCAAATTCACAGAGATCCACCTGCCTCTGTCTCCTAAGTGCTGGGATGAAAAGTATGTGCCACCACCTCCCTGCCAACTTCTTTTTTTTTTATAATAAAACTGGCTTCACTTTGATCATTGCTAATTTTGTGTGTATTTATGTGTGTGTTTACACACACATACACACACATATATAGATAGATTGTGTGCTTTGTTTTTAATGGATATCTAATTACTCTTTTGCAGTATGTTATGTTGCTTGCAAGCTGGTATATAGGTATGGAATCTTAATTTCTTCTGAAGAAGCTCTTCAAAGACAGATATGGGTAAGCCCTGATTCATTGAAGATCCGAAGTAAAATGAAATGACATAGTGGTTACTTGTATGAAAATAATTGAAGTTATAAACTGGAAGAATCCTTTAGTGTTATCCATGTTCCTTTTATTGTTAGTATATCTAGTACAGTTTTAGATCTCAGAAGTACTGTAGTTAATAGAATGCTTCAATGAAGAGAATATTGAAAGTATACTTCTATATTTATAAATTCTTTTATACATTTATTACCTCCAACTTGATAGAGTAACAGTTTTCCACATAAGAGGATGATGGTATTTCATCTTAAAGGATTTTTTTCTAGGCCAGGTATGGTAGCACATACTTGAAATTGCAGTACTTAGGAAGCTAAGGCAAGAGGATCTCAAATTTGAAGTCAGCCTGGGCTTTAGAGAGTTTTACATCAGACTGGGCTATATAATGAGACCCTGTCTCAAAAAGCAAAACACAAGCTTTTTTCTCATGAAAAATTTAAACTGTTCAGCAACGAAAGGAGTTCAGGATTGGTTGATTTGTTTTGATTATTTGAGACAGGGTTTTGTACCCCAGTATTTTAGCTGGCTTTCTAATTGCTATGACAAAAATACTGTGATATAAACAACATGGGGGAGGAAGGGTCTCTTTTGGCTCATGGTTTCAGAGGTGTCAGTCTGTTATAGCAGAATGCATATGGGAAAGCAGAGCATTTCACATCATGCTAGCCAGAAAGCAAAGAAAAGGCAGGAAGAAAGCTAGGCAGAGTGGTACATGCCTGCAATCTCAGCATTTTGAGGACTGAGTCAGGAGGATTGATGAAAGTTAGAGGCCATTTCAAACTATACGGTGACTACCAGACTGATTAGGGAGGGCTATGTATCAAGACCATGTCTGAATATTTTTCCCTCGAAATGGAAGCAGTCAGAGACAAGGTGGCCTTAAGGACCTATTCTCAGTGCCTGACTTCTTCCAGCCAGGTCTGACTCACTGAAGTTTCCAGTAGTGCCACCAACTGGAAGCTAAGTCTCAAGACAAGGGCCTGTGGAGAACATTTCATATTCAAACCATAGCCCCCAGGCTGACTTGGAACTCATGATCCTTCTGCCTTAGCCTCCCGCGGTGCTGAGATTAAAGATGTGTGCCACCATCCTTGGCTTGCTTGCTTATTTATTTACCTATTTATTACTTATTTACTTAAAGAATTTATGTTTGAGTATTTTGCCTGCACCATTTGTGTGACTTGGAAACCAGAAGAGGGCATCATATCCCCTGGAACTAGAGTTACAGATTGTTATGAATTACATTATGGGTACTTGGAATTCAACCTGGGTCCTCTGAAGAGCCACAAGTGCTCTTAATCACAGACCATCTCTTTGGCCCTACTTTATTTTTTGAGACAAGAGCTCACTACGTAGTCCTGACTGTCTTGGAATTTGTTACCTAGACCAAGCTGGCCTTGAACTCAGAGAGGTACTCCTCTCTTTACCTCTACCTCTCTGGTACTGGCATTAAAGGTATGACACTTATTTATTCATTTACTTTTGAGGCCAGAGTCTCACTCTATTGCCCAGGCTAATTTCAAACTCCTTGTCTCAAACAATCCTCTTGCAGCAGTCTCCTGAGTAGCTGGGCCGGCCTATCGGCTTACATACCCAGCAAGAATATAACATGTGAAGTGTGAAGACCTAGATTTGAATTCTCGCCCTGTGACTTTCTATCTTACTTTGAAAGATTTGTTTTCTCATTTGTAAAATGAGGTTAATAATATTTAGTGTACAATGCTATAGGGTTAAATTATAGTTTTATGAGAGGTGCTTTGTGAACTACAAATAGGTAAGTATGCTAATAGTATATAAATGAACATCTGTTATATGTTATGGGATAAAACTATATTGAATGTGGGGGTTTACTTTTTGTGTTTCTCCTTTTTCAAAGATTGCAGTCACCAGTGTTTTGTGCAGCTTTTATAAAATGCTATGTTCCGTGGGAAGACTGGTTTAAAATATTCAGTTATAGATGGAGCAGAAAGTCCTCTTTCATTATTATTATTTAAAAACAGCATAGGATTTATCCCATGCTTTTTCAGACCCAGTCCAGCTGGCCTTAGTGGGTTCCCGATAGAACATCCCCATTGTCTCAGTGTGTGGGTGCACCCCTTGCGGTCCTGAGTTCCTTGCTCGTGCTCTCTCTCCTTCTGCTCCTGATTTGGACCTTGAGATTTCAGTCCGGTGCTCCAATGTGGGTCTCTGTCTCTGTCTCCTTTCATCGCCTGATGAAGGTTAATATTCAGGAAGATGCCTATATGTTTTTCTTTGGGTTCACCTTCTTATTTAGCTTCTCTAGGATCGCGAATTATAGGCTCAATGTCCTTTATTAATTCAAGAACAATGGCACTGGGTTTTTGATCCTACTGCACGTACTGGTTTTGGGGGAGCCTAGGCAGTTTGGATGCTCACCTTACTAGACCTGGATGGAGGTGGGTGGTCCTTGGACTTCCCACAGGGCAGGGAACCCTGATTGCTCTTTGGGCTGATGAGGGAGGGGGATTTGATCGGGGGGAGGGGGAGGGAAATGGGAGGCGGTGGCGGGGAGGAGGCAGAAATCTTTAATAAAAGAAAGAAAGAAAAAAAAATAAAAAAAAATAAAATAAAAATAAAAAACAGCATAGGAGCTTGGCATAGTAGTGCCCACCTGTAGGGGTTCAAATACAGTTTCTTAGCTATGCAAGGCAATATAAGAGAAACCTAAGCCCTAAAACAATAAAGATCAAGCATACAGAAAAATCAATTAAGATGGTACTCCAATTCCTCTGATTATTTAACACTAAATAGAATAATTAGTTCATGGTCACTCTTTTTATTTTTAATTTTTAAAACACTTATTGAATTTTCAGTTAGTATATGTACTAAATAAGGGTCTCATATCAATTTGATATACATATATACTCGTGCTTTGCTTATACTAGCCTCCCTATTATGTTCTCTTGACTTCTTTCTGCCCTCCCTTTATTTCCCTTCCTCTCTAAAAAGATCTCTTTTCTACTTTCATAGTGTGTATGTGTGTGTGTGCACGCATGCACACATGTGAAGAGAGAGAGAGAGAGAGATTGATTCTATATATGAAAGAAACTATGTGGTATTTGTTTTTCTGAATGTGGTTTATTTCCCTTAACAGGATGATTCATTTTTCTGAAAATTACCTGATTTTGTTCTTTATAGTTGAATAAACTTCATTATTGTATATTTTTCACATTTTGTTTATATTCATCTGTTGATGAATGTCTATGCTCTGTATCTTTTTTTTATTTATTTATTAAAGATTTCCGTCTCTTCCCCGCCACCGCCTCCCATTTCCCTCCCCCTCCCCCAATCAAGTCCCCCTCCCTCCTCAGCCCGAAGAGCAATCAGGGTTCCCTGCCCTGTGGGAAGTCCAAGGAACCCCCACCTCCGTCCAGGTCTAGTAAGTTGTATGCTCTGTATCTTGATGGTTGTGAATAGTCTGTAATAAACATAGATGTGCATATATTTCTGTGGTATGCTGACTTAGATTCCTAGGGGTATTTGCCTTTGAGTGGTAGAGCTGAATCCATTGGTTGTTCTAATTTTAGATTTTTTTTGTTTTAGAAAACTCCATTCATTACACTAATGTACACCTTCCCCTTAGCAGTGTGCAATAGCTCTTCCCACACTTCCCTCTGCATCTCTTTAGCATTTTGTCGTTATTTGTTCCTTTGATGGTAGCTAGCCTGACTGGGGGGGGAGATGGAATATCAATCTGATTTTGATTTTTAGTTTCCTGATGCATAATGATGCTGAATATTTTCTTTCATATATTCATTGGCGAGTAGTATTTCTTTTAAGAATTTTCTGTTGGACTGGGGAAATGACTCAGTCATTACACAGCCAAAATATAAGAGAATTTTCTGTTCAATTCGCTTCTGTTCAGTCCATTTATTGACTGGATGATTTCTTTGCTAAGTATTTTATTTTATTTTATCTTATTTTATTCTTCCTTGGCCTCTTGAATGCTAGGACTTAAGGTGTCTTCATATCCAGTACTGTTTGTTTTTGTGTTTTGTTTGTTTTTCTTGTCTTTAATATAGTGTAGCCCTGGATGGAAATCACTAATGTAGGCTCTGATCTTGAACTTACAGTGATCCTCCTGTCTCTGACTCCCAAATACTGGAAGTGTAAGCATATGCCATTGGCCAAAATATTGTTTTATTGGGGTAGGAATATAGCAAATAAATGGAAACATTTCACATATGTCCCTTGTTTTAGACAAAAACTTATTATGTAGCCCAGGCTGGCCTTGAATTTGTTACTCCTCCTGTGTACTTGGATTACTGTTGTGCACCCCTACACCTGACTAGATTCCATATATAGTTTTCTCTACCTCAGGTTTTACCTATTTAATCATATACCTGTGTATAGCAATATATATATTTCTATGTATAACTAGGTATTTCTCACTAGTATCCAGTTTTGGGGGGCTGGAGATATTTCTCAGTGGTTAACAACCCTGGCTGCTCTTTCAGAGGACTGGGGTTTGATTCCTAGAACCCACATGGTAGCTTGCAGCAAGCTATAACTCCAGTTCCAGGGTACCTTGATGCTCCCTTCTGGCCTCCTTCCATGCCAAACACCTATATGCATAACATAAAAGAAATAAATAAAAATACCTCTGTACTATTCAGTTGGTTTATATATGTTTCTACATTCAATTGGAGGTTCCTTGATGGTCCTTTGGGTTGTATGGTGAATTACTTTCTGTGTGTATCTTTGCTAGTTTTTCTTGCAGTGCTAGGGGTTAAACTCCGGGCCTGCCACATGCTAGGTAAGCACTCCAGTGAGCTACTTCCTCATCTCTCACTGCCAGTTTAAGGCCATTACTTGTAACTACTTCTGTTTCCATTTTCATGGCTACCTCCATATATCTTTTTGGGGGTGGGTGGCTGGGTTTGAGACAGAGTCTTACTATGTAGTTCTGGCTGTCCTAAAATTCACTATGTAGACCAGGCTGGCCTTGAACTCACATAGATTCGTCTGCCTCAATCTCTTTAAGTGTTAGGATTAAAGGCCTGCACCACCATGCCCATCTATCTCCGTATATTTTAATCATATGCTTTTATCACTGTATTGATTTTCTATGGCTTCCATAACAAAATATTATAAATTGCATGGCTTAAATAACAGAAATTAATTTTCTCACAGTTCTGGAGGCTAGAAGTTCAAGACCAATATGTTTAGTTTCTTTTGAGTCCCCTTATCTTGATTTTCAGTTCTCCTCCTCTTTCTTTTGTCCTTGCATGGCCTTTCTTCTTGTACATCTTTGTATATCTAAATTCTTTCTTGTAAGGATACAGTAAGATTTCATTAGGCTCTTCCCCACCAATTTTCTTTAATATTGTTATGATGATGATGATGACTATTCTTGCGTGTGAATGAGTGCATGCATGTGCATGTCACATCATGTGTGAAGATCAGAGGAAAAACGCTGTGGATTCAGTTCTCCCCTTCCATCTTTATGTGAGATCTGAGGATTGACCCACGACCATCAGGCTTGAGTGGCAATGAATGAGCTTGCAGCCCTTGATTAGACTTTACAGCCTCATTTAACACAATCGTCTCTTAAAGGCCCTATATTCAAATATATTCATACTCTGAGGTACTTGAAGTGGGGACTTCAACATAGAATTTTTGAGAAGTAGCACTTTTTTCTATATTAATAACTCATTTTTAATCTTAATGGTAGAATGGATGCTTAGTATATGTGAGGCTTTGTATTCAAGCCCCAGCACTGCAACACAAAAACAACAAAAAACTTGACAATAAAAACAACTACTTCTTGATATATCATTTCTATGTTATCTATTTACTTGAGATCATGAGATATGAGGAGTTATTTCAGGTTCTGTTATTTTCCTTGATCTTTTCTCCATTTTTGCTATAGTATGCAATTTAAAGCTTACCTGATGATTATCTTTAAAATATTTCTAGAGGGTCTCACTATATAGTCCTGATTATCCTGGAAATTTTTTAAAAATTAAACAATGTGTTTAATATTTTCCCCATAGGTTTTGAAGATTAGATTTTTACTTTCCACTTCATTAGCATATTAGTAATATAGTTTATTAGTACCTTTGCCATTCCACATCTCTTCCCCTTCAACCTTTCAACTTTTGTCACCTGTAATTTTCACTCTGGGCTTTGATAATCTCAGAAAAATGAAAACTTACAGGAGCATGCTGTTGACTGGCGTTATTATTTAAATCTATGAATAAATAATTTATTTCCTTTTTGTTTTCTCTTTCTCTCCCTCTCCCTCTCTTTGGTTTTTCGAGACAAGGTTTCTCTGTGTAACTTTGGAGTTCCTCCTGGAACTCTCTCTGTAGACAAAGCTGGCCTCAAACTCACAGAGATCCTCCTCCCTCTGCCTTCCACGTGCTGGGATTTAAAGATGTATGTGTGCCACCACTGCTCAGCATTTTTATTGAATTTCTTTAATTCTACTTCCTCAGGTATTCTGTTTGTTGAGTGTTACAGAATATTTGTTTAGCTATGTAAAGATGTGCTGCATTTGTTTAACTATGTAAATATGTGTTATATTTATTTATGTTGTGGAATATTTGTTTAACTTTGTAAAGATGTGTGGCATTTGTTTGATGATGTAAAGATGTGTTGCTATTTCACCTTGCCTGCCTGAGGCACCTGATTGGTCTAATAAAAAGTTGAATGACCAATAGTGAGGGAAGAGGTATAGGTAGAACTTCTGGACAGTGAGTGTAAGTAGGAGGAAGAATTTAGGCTAGTGGAGAAAGTAAAGGAGATGCCAGGGGTCAGCCAGACACAGAGGAAGCAGGAAAGTAAGAGCTACAGAATGAATGAAAGGTAAATAGTCCCAGGGAAAATGTAGATGATGGGAAACAGGTTAAATTTAATTATAAGAGCTAGTGGGACAAGCCTAAGCTAAGGCAGAACATTCATAATTAACAAGTTTGTGTCTTTTTTGGGAGCTGGCTGCTACCCCAAAGAAAATTCCAACTATAGTTGAGTGTGAAATCCTTTCATAGTATTGTTTTTCCTCATTAGTTCGATAACTCTTGTCCATATTTGATTTGAGACTCCTTGGCAGTTTTCTTTGAATACAGTGTCATAGTATTTACTAAAACCTGAAGCCAGTGACTGTTGATGAAGTAAGACTAGATATTTTACATTAATCTATATTGTCAGCTATCTGAAACTCTATTTCCTTTCGGCATAAGAATTGTATGCACTACTATACTCTGAAGAGGGGAAGAAACAGCAACCCCACAAAATGTCTTATTTTCTTTTATTGCCATTTCTGGGGATTTATACTGGAAGAGATAGTTGTATCGTGTGCTCCTTCTTTCATCTCAGCTCAGTCCTTATTTGCTCCCACAGCATTTGTACATATTACATATCAGTTATTACTTACAATCAGTTACAGTACTGAGAATATTTCCCAGGGTGCCTGACAGGTAAAGGATTTTTTTTAATAATGATTCAATCATTGAGTTATTCAAAACTATACTAGAGATGTGATTAAAAACTAGAACTCGTGTGTGCTGCCTCATAGTCCATTGTTCATCCTATAACTTTTTTTTTACTGTTTTTGTTTTTAAGGATTTTATTTAATATGTATATAGTGTTCTGCCTGTATGTATGCTTGCATGCCATAAGAGGGCGCCAGATCTCATTAAGATGGTTATAAGCCACCATGTGGTTGCTGGGAATTGAACTCAGGACCTCTGGAAGAGGAATCTTTTTTTTAAAAAAAGAATATTATTTATTATGTATACAATATTCTGTCAGTGTGTATGTCTGCAGGCCAGAAGAGGGCACCAGACCTCATTACAGATGGTTGTGAGCCACCATGTGGTTGCTGGGAATTGAACTCAGGACCTTTGGAAGAACAAGCAATGCTCTTAACCTCTGAGCTATCTCTCCAGCCCCTGGAAGAGCAATCTTAACGTCTTAACCTCTGGGTCATCTCTCCAACCCTCTTATAACTTTTTTCAATTATGTGAAGCATTAAGTTCTCAGAACTTTTCTTTTTATATAAATTATAACTATTAAAAATATTGAAATAATTGAATATTTGAGAACTTCATAATCACCATCCAATATATTAAAAATATTTTCTCAGAAGGTGTTTTCAAGGCATTGTTCTAGTTTCATTTCTGTTGCTGTGATGAAATACCCAGACAAAAAGCAATGTAGAGGAGAAAGGATTTATTTGACTTACAATTTTAGGTCACAGTCCATTGTTAAAGGAAAGGCAAGGCAAGAACTCAAGAAGTCATATTATATCTATAGTCAGTATCAAAGAGAATATATACATCCTTGCTTGCTTGCTCTTATCTAGCATTCTGCTGCTTTATGAAGTAGAAGATTCCCTACCTAAGAGATGAGAGCACCCAAGATGGTCTGTGTCTTCCTACATCAGTTAACAGTTGAGAGAATCTCCCAACAACATATCTCCAGGGCAATCTGATCTTGATAATTTGTCATTAAGACTTTCTTCCCAGGTGATTCTAGGTTGTGTCAAGTTGACATTAAAACTTACCAGCACAAACATTAATCTTTTGTTCCTGCTGCTTTTCTCAAAAACACTTCTCTTAAGTTGAAATTCAGAGCACAGAAGTGCTGATAGCTGTTTTTTTACCCCTATGTATTGTGTCTCAATATACAAGATAATTTTTCTCTATTATCTTTCAACCAATTTGGGAGAGCTGTGAAGTTTTAAAATTATTTCCTAACTTCTGTTTTCTAGATGAATATGAAAACAGGAAAAGAATGGTTGGATACTGGAAATGCCCCGATTGCTGATGAATTTTTTCAAGCTGCCATGGCTGTAAGTTACAATTGATTTTCAGCTGTGGCAGTTATTAGTAACATCTATGCTAAGTCTCATGCTTGTGTTGTTTTATTTTCCAGGATCTGGAGAAATTATATGTCAAATTAATGCGGAGTTGCTACACTGAGGCCAACTTGACCATGCATAAGGTCACAGTGGAGAAGGGTATCTTCTGCACACTTTCTTTTCAAGCTGAGTCAGTAGGTATCATGAACACTGTGGCCTTATAACAGGACATTTTGTATATGTAAATGTAAAAGTGATAATATGAGTCCTTGGTTTTCTAAGGATATTATGGTATAATAGTTGTTAATTAGTGGGGGCTGTAGTCTGTGTAGGGTGAGTGAGAGTGAAAAGAAAGATAATAGGTAAGCATAATTTTCAACCATTTAACATCTGCTATTTATGACAACTTTTACTTGAAATTCTGTCTCTGAGAGTCTTGTTTTAAACTATTCTTTTTCATGTATGTGGGTGTGTGGTATGTATGATGCATACATGTGAGTGTGTGGGGAGGCTGTGCCTTTGTGTGCACATGCAGAGAGGCTGGAGCAAGACATCGAGTGTCTTTCTTTATCTTCTCTGCCTTAATCCCTTGAAATAGGGTCTATTACTGGGCTGGAAGCTTGCTGTTTGGGCTAGGCTGGTTGACCTAGTATGTCCTGGGGATTTGAACTCAGAGCTTATGCTTGGAGAGCAGTTGCTCTTTACAAACTGAGACATCTAGCCAGTCTTGAGTTTCTTACATTCACAGTGAGCTCTAAATAACTGGCCTCAAAGGTGCCTTCTCATTTATAATTGTTCTGTGTCGTTCATTGATACTTAAAAAATCTGCTGGTATTATGTAAATGTTAACACTTCAGAATTGTGCTTTATCATTTGTTGCTTTATTAGTTTCCCTGTTTTGTCATGGAGTTAGGTGTGTATTTTTAGTTGGCAAATATAAACTGTGATGTTTGCCAACAATAATTCTAGAAATGAAAGAGGCCTTATATATATTCTTATTATTTTAACATCTTTATTGACTTATAATTTCTATACCATAAACTTTACCTATTTATAATGTGTCAGTGATTTTTATATATTTATAGACTCATGTAGTGCTCATCACAGTCTGAATTTAGTACATATTTTACTCCATGATGAGCATCCTACACATTTCTCCTGATCCCAGTTTTTATAACCCATTTTTAACCTAAATTTGCCTATTCTGGACAGTTCATGCAAGTAGAGACATAGAGTAAGTTGTCTTTGTGATTAACTTCTTTTCGTTTCTTTTTTTATTTTATTTTTTATTACTTTATAAATAATATCATTCAAAATTTCCACTTTTTCCTCTCCTCCCACTTCCCTCCCCACTCACCCCCTCTTCTTTCCTCTCCAGTCCTAAGAGAGGGCAGGGTACCCTGCCCTGTGGGAAGTCCAAGGTCCTCCCCCCTCCATCCAGGCTTAGGAAGCTGTGCATAGGATCCCAAAAAGCCAGTACATGCAGTAGAGACAAATACCAGTGCCATTATCATTGGCTTCTCAGTCTGCCCCAATTGTCAGCCACATTCAGAGAGTCCAGTTTGACCCCATGCTCATTCAGTCCCAGTCCAGCTGGTTTTGGTGAACTCCCATTAGATCATGCACACTGTCTCAGTGGGTGGACCAACCCCTCAAGGTCCTGACTTCCTTGCTCATATTCTAAAAAAAAAATTATTTAAAAGTTCTTTTTTATTTTGCATACCAACCACAGTTCCCCCTCCCTCCTCTCCTCCTGTTCCCACCACCTTCCCCCAGCTCAACCCCCCATCCACTCCTCAGAAAGAGTAAGGCTTTCCATGGGAAGCCAACAAAGCCTGGCATGTCAAATTGAGGCAGGATCAAGCCCCCCCCCCCCCGTATCAAGGCTGAGCAGGGTATCTTTCTTATAGGGAATGGGCTCCAAAACCAGCTCATGCACTGGGGATAAATCCTGGTCCCACTTCCAGTGGCCCCACAGATTGCACAAGCCACAGAGAATGTGATTAACTTCTTTATTTAGCATAATTTGTTAAGGTTCAGTCATGTTACACCATGCTTCACTTTGCAGCTATGCTCTGTTTATTTGTCCATCCATCCATTGATAGACATTTGAGTCATTCCCAGTATTTGGTTATTATACATTATTGTACCATGAACATTCATGTGCAGAGTTTTGTATCTACATGTTTTCATTACTCTTGGGTATATACCTAGAATTGAAATTGCTGGATAGCATTGTAGGTGTAACTTATTTTAGACTTAGCAACTCTTTTGAGAAAGTGCTAGATTATCTTTCACAGTGACTGTACCATTTTATATTTCCACTAGCAGTGCATGGAAGCTCCATTTTCCCCATATCTGAAAGTTTGATTGTTTCAAGTAATTATATTTACGACTATGATCTATTTTAGTTTATTTCTAGGTATAAAATGAGACAGATATCTAACACCATTCTTTCTTGTACACATGGCTATCCTGTTATCTCAAATGCCACTTGTTGAAAAACTGCTTTCCTTGTTAAATTATCTTGGTAACTTCGCCAAAAATAAATTGATCACAAATGTGAGGGCTTATTTTTGGTCTGTATTCTACTATGTTGGTTGGATATATCTGTCTTTGCACTAGCACCAGACTGTCCTGATTATTGTAATCATATAGTAAGTTTTAAAATTAACAAGTATGAGTTGCCCAGTTTTTCCATATTGTTTTGAGTATTCTGGGTCCCTTATAGTTCCATGTGAATTTTAGGATTAAATTATCACTTTGTACAAAGAAGCCAGCTATAATTGCAATAGGGATAGAGTTGGATCTATAGACCATGTTGAGGAGTATTGCTATCTTCATAATATAAAGTGTTCTGATATACAAACATTTATATATATTAAATATACGTATTTTATTTGTCTTTTGAGGCAGTGTCTCACTATGTATGTAGCCCTGTTTGGCCTAAAACTCAATATGTAGACCAGTCTAGCCCACAGAGGTCTGCCTCTGCCTCCTGAGTGCTGGGAATAAAAGTGTGCACATATATATTTCTTATATTGTCTATTAAAAATTTAAATTGTCACAAAATTTATGGAATGTATGTTTTGATATATGTATATATTATGCATTATTCAAATCAGGGTGTGTTTTATTTTGTAATGATGAAACTGAAGTTCATAGAAGAGGCATTATTTATCTGAAGATCCAAGACCAGAATCAAAATGTTCTTTTTTCTTAAACTGTTTTGAGAATTTCATACATGAGTACTGTATTTAAATCACTTCTGTCCCTTATTCCTTCTTCTTCCCCTCTAGTTCTTCCCATGTTTCTCCCCCTCAAACTATTGATCTTTCCTTCTTTAATTATTACACACACACATACACACACACACGCACGCACGCACGCACGCACACACACACACAAACCTTGCTGAGTTCATTTAGTCTTGTTCATATGTGTGTGCTTACAGCTGACTGTAGTAATAAGAGCGGCGGGGCTGCGTCTCCAGCACCCCGGCTGCCTCCGGCTAGCTTTACCCGAAATAATTACATGTACACTGTATTCTTTTAATCACTGCTTGGCCCATTTCTATCTAGCCTCTTCTCGGCTAACTCTCGCACCTGGACTAGCCCATTTCTAGTGTAGCCCATGAGGTGGCTTACCAGGGAGATTCTAGCCTACGTCCATCCTGGGTCAGAGCTTCATCGCGTGTGCCTCAGAGAGCAGAGCTACGCGTCGGCCCTGGAGATGGGAGCATGTTGTCTCTGCTCCAGAGCGCAGAGCTGTCGAGCCTGAGCTCACTTCCTCTTCCTCCCAGCATTCTGTTCTGTTTACTCCTCCCACCTATGTTTTAACCTATGAGGGCTGGCCAAGCAGTTTCTTATTTTTTTAACCAGAAGGTGCTGGCTCCATGCACAAGACACAGGCCACAAGCCACAAGGCCGTGGCTTGCGCCAAGCTGAACTCGCAGCCAGCAGCCGAGCGGGGGAAGGAGAGGTCCTAAAACCAAATGTTGGGTGCCAATTGAAGGCGTAAGTCACAAACAATACCACACCAGTTTGGAATTATGATTAATAGGGTGATATTTATTTAAAGGGGAAAAAACTTACAGATCACAACAGCCCTCTGTGCAACCAGGAAGGAAGCGGAGCAGGAAGTGAAGAGAGAGAGGAGAGGGAAGTGGCTGCTTTTTTAAATGGAGAAAGACCACACCCCAATGGGCTGGTATCTCAGCGGCTATAGGCTGGAGGAGCGGGAGGATCTCCCGCAACAGCTGACTACTAGGGATTGGATAACTTGTCAGGGAGCTCATCTCTGGAGAAGACTGATTCTCCCTCTCTTGGTAGCCATGAATTACCTCTAGCTTTTCATTAGGGATAGGACCTGGGAGCTTTCCCCCATCTGCATCTGCACTTGTATGTCAACTGGTGGTGTCATTGTACAGGTCCTATTTAAGCAACCATGTTGAGATTTCATCAGTGTAGCTTCCTTTTCATCCCCCCCCTTTCAGTAGAAATCCTAGTCTTCTGGCTCTTACACTCTTTCTGCCCCCTCTTTTGAGCTGTTCCCTAACCTAAACTCTAGGGCTTGTGTTGTAGATGCATTTATTGGGGTTGGGCACTCCATGGTCTACAGTTCTCTACATTTTGACCAGTTATGGATTTCTGTAATAATTTCCATCTGCTTAAAAAAGAAGCTTCTTTGATGAGGGTGAGACCTACACTTATCTGTGGGTACAAGGATCAGTATTTTGAATGCTGGTAGGAATTCTATTGGGGTAGGAAAGTGACAGTAGTAAGTTCTCCTCTAGGGTTCATGATTTTACTAGTCTTAGCTAACTTTACAGTACCAGGTATGAATTCCTTCCTATTGAGGAGGCCTTAAGTCCAGTTAGATGGTTTCTGGTTATCCCCAAGATATAAATGCCACTAGATTTTTTGTCTATATTTGCTTTATACACTGCAAATGAGATTGATCATATAAATGAATTTCTTCTTCATAATTTTTGTATTATCTTTTATTATTAATATCTTTTGTGAACTACTTTAAGGCAATTAATAAAATACTGATATAAGTCTAGCAAGCCTTGGACTTACAATTATTATTATTATTACTATTATTATTATTGTTTTTTGAAATAGGATATGTAGGCAAGACTAGCCTTGAGCTCTTAATCCTCCTGCCTCAGTCTCCTGGATGAGAGTTGTGTGTATACCACCATGCTCAGTTCTATACCTTAACTTTTATCAATTTGTTCTATGCCTTTGAACTGTCACTTGACATTTCTTAGCCAATATTTCAGTTAAGCAAGTAACTATGTATGTACAAGACTGCCAGTTGCCTATATACTAGACTGAGACAGGGGTACATATGGCTTGATTGTAGTTCATGTGAAAAAGATCTGTATCCAATGTAACAGTTTATATCGATTATCAATTAGACAGTGTCTAAAATCACCTAGGAGACAAACCTCTGCGCATGTCTGGGAAAGATTAATCTAGATTTGGTTAGAGATCTATGTATGTCTGTGAGGGATTGTGAGGTTAACTGTGGTAAGAAGACTCATTATGAATATGGACAGCCCCAGTTCATGAGCTCAGATCTGGTTCTGAATAGAAAACAGAAAGTTGGTTGAGCACTAGCATTTATTGCTCCATTCTTTCTGGTCGTGGATGCACTGTGACCTCACATTCCCGACACCATGCCTTTTCCTGCTATGGTGGACTTCCCCTTGAACTGTAATCCAAAATAACCCTTCCTTCCTTTCTTAAGTTACTTTTGTCAGTATTAGATCACAGCCATGAGGAAAGTAACTAATACTGCCAGAGTACTGATTCCTTCCCACAGTTACGGTTATTCTGAGCTGAGGCTCTAACATCACTTGTGTAGCTTGGTCCTCTTGTGGGATGCCTAACAGTGGGAACAGGGACAGTCTCAGATTCTTTTGCTGGCTTTTGGGACCCTGCTTCTCATACTAGGTCACCTTGCCCAGCCTTAATACAAGGGGAGGTGCTTTGTCTCATTGCAACTTGATATACCATGTTTTGTTGATAACTCACAGGAGACCTGCCCCTCCCTGAACAGAAACAGAGGAGGAGTGAATTAGGGGTGGGAGCAGAAGGGGCTGGGGGAGGGACTGGGAGGAGAGGAGGGAGGGAAACTGTCGCAGATAGGTAAAAGAAATAAATTAATTAATTAAAAAAGATCACTTGAGACCAGGAGTTTGAGACTAGCCTGACCTACATAGTGAAAGCCTGTATCATAGCCTATTTTAATAATCTCTAGGAAGGCATTTTACATTATTTAACTAAATTTCAAGTATTGTTATCATTTCCAGGCATTACACTTTAATTGGGTTAATATAGTGAATATACTATGTGAAAATATCTGGAGAATATAATGATGTCTTTGCTGAAAAAAACCGAGACAGTAGGAATGACAGCCTTTCTTTGAATGTTTTAAGAACTAAGGACTGAAATATTAAAGAGCAATCAAACTCCACAGAACAGAATGAAGACCAGAGATAAAACCTACAGGAAGACCAATTTCAGAGCAGTGTAAAGAGTAACATTTATTAGATAGTAACCCTATAATCTGGCAGCTTTGTTGAAAGATAGCTAATTTCTGTTGTCACTAGAAGATTGTGAACAAAGGTGTGAGCATCCTAACAATTATGGATTACAGAAAGGATTCCTTCATTAGATACTAAGTTAGATTTTCTGAGTCTTACGGCTTTCTTAGTGCTAAAAGTCTATGCTTCTAGAAAACCTTCAGTTTTTATAGCATTTCTTCAGTGTTCTAGATGTTGATTTCAAAATGGCATCTTTAGCTAGCTGAAACTTTTAATAGTAGCTGTGATTAGTAATGAGAATTATAGGCTCATGCCACCAAATTCAGTTAAGGGTAATTCTGTTTGTTCTTCTAACTCTAAGACATCCTCATCATTAGGACCTAAGAGTTTTGTTGATAATGTCTTGGCAGAAGATATCTTTAAAGGTCATTATTAAAATTACTAGTATTATTGTTATACGGTAATATATAATACTCTATATTGTGTAGTACATATTATGTTAATATGTATATGTATATATTATGTTAATAGGGTTTCTCTTGCCCTGTAGGCAAGTCTGGGTGGGCATTTTCTTGATTAATGATGGATATGGGACCATCCAGCTTACTGTGGGCAGTGCTACTCCTGAGCTGCTGGTCCTGAGTGGTATAAGAAAACAGGCCTAGGAAGTTGTGGAAAACAAGCCATTAGACAACATTTCTCCACTGACTCTGCTTTAGTTCTTGGCTTCAACTTCTTGCCCTAGGTTCTTTCCCTAATTCCCTTCATGAAGGGCTTGTAAGTATGTAAGGTAAGAGAAACTCCTTTCTCTCCAAATTAAATGTAAAGGTCACGTCCTTTATCACAGCAACAGAAAGCAAACTAATTCACTCACCTCAGAGACAGCTCTCCTAGGACTGTCTAAGGGTTTTTCCAGAGAGGATAACCAAGAGGGAAGACTGGCTTTTAACTCGGATAGCGCAGTCTACAGACCAGATATGAAGAAGTCTGAGGAAATGCAGTGCGCATGCACCTGCTTTCTTGTCATGTTCCTGAGCAAGTTTGTAGATCACTGCTACCAAGATCGTCCACTGCCTTCCAACATGAGATCAGTATCAGTGACTCTGCAGGAAATGCCCAGACTTCAGCGTCAAATTGATACTGCTGAGGTATCCAACTTCTTGAACCAAGCAGCTACTGGCTTCTTTGCCTCTTCTTCTTACAGACAGCATTGAACAAGCCACCTCTGGCATGTAGACCAATATAATAACCCCTTTAAAACGTGTATACATTGTGTTGGTCTTGTTCTTTTAGAGCCCAGCTTCTAAATCTGTGAGTAGTGACTGTAAATATGGTCACGCAGTTGAGTGTGTGGTTGTGAAAAAATTGGCAAAAATAAAAGTTTGCTCCCAAGAGCTCTAGATACTTAACAAGAAACTGAGAAATTTGGTGTTTGCTCTGAATTTCAATTTTGTTTTGTTCTATTCAGACTTCTTTTTTAACTGGGCTGGCCTTGAATTTGCAAAGATTAGCTTGCCTCTGTCCCTGAGTGCTGGGGTTAAAGTTGTGTGCCACCACCACCTGGACTTTTCACTAGTTAAAT
>NC_022026.1:22890140-22893919 GCF_000317375.1 Microtus ochrogaster
GTTTCCCTGTGGCTTTGGAGCCTGTCCTGGAACTAGCTCTGTAGACCAGGCTGGTCTCGAACTCACAGAGATCCGCCTGCCTCTGTCTCCCAAGTGACACTAGTTAAATCTTTATTGTTGATTTGTGATCTTCTATTTCATGCTCTGTGCAATAGTTGACAGCTACTGTCACCACTATGCCTTCTTTGCTATAATGGACTATAAACTTAAACTGGGATCCAGCATAAGCCTTCCTGAGGAGACACAGGATAAAGTTTCCCCCTTAGGCTTGTTCTTTGCAGTTTACTTATTGGCAAGGGAACACTGAGTGATTTTCTTTCTGAAGTCCTGACAAGATAGCCCAGAAAGGGCAATTTGTAAGCTGAGTTCTACCTTGCCTTTCCTACCACCATGCCATTCCTGGGCTGAATTCTTGCCAGTAAGTTTTTCTGTCCAGGCTTGCCAATGTGGGAAGTACAGGCACAGCCTTCAAAATGGTCCCACCAACTGAGCCAGAGGACTACTTGGTCGGATGGTCCCTCATACCAGAATCTCTGCTCTTGAGAATGTGGGTGTGGAAAATACCTGAGTTGTCTGTATTCCTGTTAAATTTCTCTGTTACTCAGTGTGGAAACCATCGCAGCAAAACAGCCCACACTTGTAGTTCTCGGTCCCCTGGCCATGCCAGCCTTTGTTCTAGCGATCCCAGCCCTCACAGACCCACACAAAACTAGGTATTTATCTCTTCCTAGAGGTCAGACTGTTACATGTATGGGTCATAGTCCAAAGGTCACCCATATACTTAAGATTTACAGGTTCTTGTGTTTCCTAACAAAAAAAATTAGACAAAAATTTTGATAGGTGTAAAAATAAAGCAGTTTATTGAGAGAGCAGTTCTGGGATTAGAAATGGGCCATCAGTTTCTAGTCTTTAGGTCAACTGGCTTCTTTTATATGCGAATCTTTGCCTTTTTCTCCCTGCCCTACTGTTGCCTGTTGCTGGACTGCAATTCCCAAATGTTAACTGACTTTGTTTTTTTTTTCTCTTTATGTGGCCTATACTTCCTGTCCAAGTAGATCTGAGCCCCATCCCCACAAGTCTTTGTCTAAGTCACAAGCTGTTTTCTGGGCCCACACTGATTCTCTAGGTGGTTATTCCCTTACCCAGTGGAGAGCAGAATGCATTTTGGGGTAGGAATTATAGAACTGGAGGGGATTCTGCTCTTCTGATAGTGATTTGACTGTGAGACTTCTCTTAGATGATTCCCTCCTGCAGCATCAGTGAGTGAACTAGAAAATACAGGGAACCCGTTGTCATTCTGCCTGCTGCCTGATTGCAGATCATTTAGCTTGAACTGTAATTTTACAGATTGCCAGATTGTATGCCTGTGGAGCTCATCAAGGCTTTCCTTTTCTTTTTTGCTGAAAACCCCACTTCTTTACTATATTGTCAAGTGCTTTATGTTTTGTTTCAGATATAAAATTGAATTTTCTGGTTACCATCTAGTTATAATTGTTGCTCTTTTTCACTGTTCATGCTACTCCCCTCTCCTATAGCCACGCAGATTTTATCCCCACACATCTAATGCTTTGCTTCAAATTTGTGGAGATTGTAAAATTATCTTTAACTTATTATCTTCTCTGCGGATTAAAATATATTTACTGTTTTTAGTGTGTGTATGATTTGTGTGTGTGTGCGCATGTGCAGAGGTCAGAATAAAACTTTTGGGAATCAGTTTTCTCCTTTCACCATGGGTTCTGGGATTTAACTCAGGTCATTAGCTTGTGAGATAAGTTATTTTCCCACTGAGCCATTTCACCAGCCCTCTTTTGATTGTTTCTTATGTATTATGTCACTGTATACTAACATTTGCATTTTAAATGTGAAGTTTTTTTAAATTACCATTTTATGTTCTTTTTTATGAAAATATCTATTGGTTAAAGATTGATTGAAAATATAAGTAGACCTAGGGATCTTAATGTAAGCAAATGATGAAAGGTTTAATAAGCTTGAATTTTGGTATTGTATAGAAGAATATCCACAAATATCTGAAAAGACTTTTCAAACTACATGCATGTATTAAATTAAATTTTCTTCATATACTCAATCATAAGCATAATATAGAAAGAAGAATCCAGGCATCATGTAATGCTACAAATTAAATAGATCTGTAAAGATATAAAATGATACTTTCCACTACTTTTTTTTAAAATATTTTTTTTGTTTTTCAAATATTTATTTATTTATTGAGCATACAATGTACTGCTGGCAAGGAACACACCAGGTCTCATTACAGATGGCTCTGAGCTACCATGTGGTTGCTGGGAATTGAACTCAGGACCTCTGGAAGAGCAGCCAGTGCTCTTACCCTCTGAGCCATCTCTCCAGCCCCTTTCCACTACTTTTTTGTTTTGGAATAATTTAGCTTGCTTTTTATAACAGTGTTAATATGTAAACTTGAGGCAAGGCAATGCGATGTAGCCCATGTTTGCGTTTAATTCACTTGTAGCCTAGGATTGCCAAAACCCATGCCAGTCTTGCAGCCTCAGTTTAGGGGTGCAGTGCTGAGATTACAAGTGGACACTGCTACATCCAGATGCTTCGCTTTATTTATTTACTTACTTACTTACTTATTTGGGACATGATCACTCTATGTAGCCCTACCTATTCTGGAACTTGCTATATAGACCAGGCTGGCCTGGAACTCATAGATATCTACCTGTTCTGCCTTCTGAGTTCTGGGATTAAAGTTACATGTCACCGCACCCAGTTTTTTTTGTTATTTTTAAAATAAATAACATTTATTTTTTGTTTTAATTCATACTATTGGTAAATATTAATTGAGATAAAATAGCTTAAAGTTTTTGAAAACTAAAAAGATATTTTTGTTTGTGAGTGTGTGTGCCCATGTACCTATGCATGCCACATGTGTGTGGGTGCCCATGGAAGTCAGAAGGTGGCATTGAATCCCCTGGAGCTGGGGTTACAGGTGATTTTAAGCTGCCTGATGTGAATTCTGGGAACCAAATTAGGTACTTTGCAAGAGCACCAAGTGCCTTTATCTCTAACCATCTCACCAGCCCAAGTCTTTAATAATTTTTCAGTTCAAGTGTTACTGAGACCAAAAGGATAGAATTGGTCTGCAGATGTGATTTTCCGAGTGTGGTTTGTGGTTCCTGGACCAACAGCATCTACATCATTTGGAAAATAGTCAGAAATTCATATTCTTGGCTACCCAAGAAATTACATATTCTGAGGGTAGGGCTAACAATCTTCATTTTGACAAGGCTTATAAATGATTTTATTGGATGTTAAAATTTGAGAACAATTAGTGCAGTGCATTATGCCAGAGTATTTAACAATGAGAAAAAAGGGAGGGAGGAATAAACACAAAGGAAGAAGGATAGAAAGAACAAAAAAGAGGAAAAGAGCAGGAAATTTGGGTTGTAGAGTCCCATGGTCAATGGAAAGTTATTTTATTTCAAGATAGAATATATATGAAATTCTTATAGGTGAATTGTCAAAAGTCAGGGAGAAGCAGAGTGGAGGAGGTGGATAAAGAAGAGAGAGCTATAGATTGAAAGAGATAAAATTAATCTAGGGGAGCAGCAAGATGTCTTAGTTGGTAAATGTGTTTGTCTTGCAAGCCAGGTAATGTGAGTTCCATACCTGGGACCCATAAAGGGAGTAGAGAACTGACTTATCCTCGACCTCCATACAAACACTGTCACATATGCTCACTCACATACCCCCATTACATATATACTAATAATATACACATATGCTCACTCACATACCCC
>NC_022026.1:22894344-22909176 GCF_000317375.1 Microtus ochrogaster
ACTAATAATATACACATATGCTCACTCACATACCCCCATTACATATATACTAATAATATACACATATGCTCACTCACATACCCCCACTACACATACACTAACAATAAAATGTAAATTAGAAAAGGAAAATTAATGTGATCAGATGCAAATGTAGAGTGATGAACAGTTAATTGGTGGTTACTATGTGAATTGATGCTCTGTGCCTAGTGATAAAAAAAATCAGTAAGTTTAATATGTAGTACCTGTCTTATGAAAACTTAAGCTTTGTGGAGAATAAAAATTCATAGACAGATGCATTGCAGCAGGGTAATTGCTTTATAGGGGGAAATTACATAGTACAACAAAAAAAATGAGTAGATCCAGTCCAGCTGGCCTTGGTGAGCTCCCAATAGATCAGTCCCTCTGTCTCAGTGGGTGGGTGCTCCCCTCACGGTCCTGACTTCTTGCTCATGTTCTCCCTCCGTCTGCTCCTCATTGGGACCTTGGGATCTTATTCCGGTGCTCCAATATGGGTCTCTGTCTCTATCTCCATCCATCGCCCGATGAAGGTTCTATGGTGATATGCAAGATATTCATCAGTGTGGTTATAGGATAGGGTAATTTAGGATCCTTATCCTCAGCTGCCCAAGGCACTAACTGGGGACATCCCCCTGGGCAATGAGGACTGATGAGAAGCCAAAGACAATGGCACTGGGGTTTGATCCTACTTCATGTTCTGGCTTTGTGGGGGCCTAGCCAGTTTGGATGCTCACCTTCCTAGACCTAGATGGAGGGGGGAGGACCTTGGACTTTCCACCTGACTGCTCTTAGGTCTGGAGAGGGAGGAGGAAAGGAGTGGGGGGAGGGGGAGTGGAGTGGGAGGAAGGGGAGGGAAATGGGAGGATGGGAGGAGGTGGAAATTTTTTTTCCAAGAAAAAATAAATTAAAAAAATGAGTAGATGACAATATGTGATAATTAAGACTGTGGGGAAGCTGGCTGTATAGCTCAGTGGTAGAACACTTGCCCAGAATGCATGATGCCCTGGGATTGAAGTAAAAGATTGTGAATTTTTCTCAGAAGGAAAGGAATGTAAAATATGCTTTTTAAATTGTAAAAATTACAGGATAAAAATGTACCTCAGGCAAGAAGTCAATCTTGGGGAGGGGTAGGATAGGTAGGAGGATATGTCCTGTTATGGAAGACCAGAAATCACACAATGTTCGACCTTTGTGGGAAACGTATTAAGTATATCAAAAAAGAAAAATTAATTTTGACTGAGTGTCACTTAGTATTGATAGCTATAACATTCTTATCTGCTGATCAGCAAAGAGGGTCCAATTAGCAGTATAAATTTATTCTGGATCCATTTTGTCTAATTTATTGTATTTAGATTGATTGTATTGTTGTCTATTGTATAATGGTCACTCTAGCATTTAATCCTTGTGTAACAATAGGTATAATCTATTGTTGAGCAACAGTTCAAATCCAACCTTAGAGCTCTTCTAAATCTAAGAATCTTGATCCATTAGGATAATGTATAATACTTTATTGATTTGTCAGAATATGATTTCAGAGAAGTTTCTTTATCATTGCTAAATGCTGTATAGGAAAATGTAACTTTTCTCTGAATTCTTGATACTGATGGAAGTTTTAGTTGTCAAAAATGTTCTTCTCTTCTTTCCTGCTCTCTTCCTCTCTTTTCCCCACCCCTTCTCTTTCTTCTGTTTTAGTTAATTAAACCTAGACCATATTAGAAGTGTTCTATCACTGAGCAATATTCTCAACTTCAGTGTGAGACAATTATTTTGCCATTTAACTAATTGTTGATGTCCTCTTTCTTAGGCTGTTGCTCAAGGGGATTTCAGGAAAGCATCTCTGTGCGCGTTACGTTGTAAAGATATGCTGATGAGGCTGCCTGAAATGGTGAGTGAATGTTCTGCCCTGATTCTCTGAGAGTTTGAAAATATGCTGTATCAAGTCCACAAAGAGTTATCACTGCTGCCTGGAACCTTTTGGAGACTCTGTTTGAGATCATTTCTACGGTTTTAGCTGATCTTTAAAACAATTTGCTTCCCTTGTTCTTTATGAGAAAGGGCATTCCAAAAGATGACACCAGTTCATAGATTTCTTTGCTTATCCTTTTATTGTCAAATCATTTTGATAACATTTTGTACTATATAATCAAAGAAGAAAAATGAGGGTTTATTTCCCTTCTGATGAGGTTGAATGCAGTTAATGGTGTCACTGTCCTAGTATTTTTCTCCACCAGGATTTGGAGCTATGAGAGATTCAATAGGATAAAGACTGCTTTCTTTACTGGAGCTCATCAAAATTTCCAAATATAGCCTTTTGCTTTTCTTCTTTTTTCTTTCTCGCCCTGCTTTCTCCCACTGAGCAGCTTTTCCTTCGTTGTTTATGCCTGCTTCAGGCTTTACTCTTTCAGAGGGATTAATGACAGAAATATAGTTGGATGTTAGGGAGAATGTGTTAAAGGTTATATAAATTGTACCTGTGAGATTGTTAATTTCCCTTAAATATTTTCTTTAATGTAGAACTGAATTTATATATTTGTACATTGCATATAATATACCAAGTACTCTGTTAAGTTTTAATATTTTATATTAACAAAAGTTACAAAAATAGTATAAATAACTCACATATCTTTTATCCTGAGAGTTCAGATTCAACTTTTCCAGCTATGCCCTATATAGAAAAAAGATTTAATCTATGATTATAGTCTCTAGGCTGCTCCTCTCTGGAATAATTCTTCATCTTGCTTTGACATTAATGACCTTGACAAATTTTAGTCTGTGACTTGATCTTGAATTTGGTGTCTTGTAATCAGAGAAGAGACACTATGTTCATGTTTTCCTATTGGGTTGCATACAGGATTCATTTATCATAGTGTTGCTTCTGCTAATTTTGATTAGCTATGTTGATAGCTCTGGTATTATTCTTTTGTGTGGGGAGACTTTTGGTGTCCTAGGTTTATTGTATTTCAAATATGAATTCTAAGATTCCCCTTTCTATTTCTTTGAAATGAAATGAAATTGGAGTCTATTCTGTGAATAGGAATGGAATCTTGATGTTGGGATTGCATTGAATCTGTATATCACCTTTGGTAGTATAGCCATTTTCACAATATCAAATTCTTCTGATTTATTAGCCTGGGGAATGTTTCCATTTTTGTTATCTTCTTCAATTTCTTTCTTTAGTGTTTTAAAGTTACTGTAGAGGTCTTTCAGTCCTCGTTGAAGTTTACTATAAGGTACCATTTTACTTTATTTTTGAGGCAATTGTAAGGCTATTTTCCTGATTTCTTTCTCAGCATATTAGATATTTTTGTATAGGAAGGCTACTGATTTTTGTATCTTGTCGCTTTGCTGAAAGTACTTATCAGTTATAGGATTTTTCTGGTGGTGTCTAGAGTCTCTTAGGTATAGAATCATCTCATCTGAAAATAAAAACAGTTTGACCTCTTCCTTTCTTATTTCTTTCTCTTTTATTTCTTTGTCCTGTCTTAATGCTCTAGTTAGTGCACCAAGCATTATATCAAGTAAGAGAAGATATAGTGGGCACCCGCCTATTCTTGCTATTAGTGGAAATGCTTTGAGTTTACCCTTAAAGGTTTCTAAAACCCTTAAAGTTTTTTTTTAATTTTTTAAAAAATTTAAATTGGACCTTGTGTTACAGGCCTATAATCCCAGCTATTTAGGGGACCGAGGCAGAAGGATTACAAGTTCAAGGCCAACTATGGAAACTTAGTGAGATACTGTCTCAAAATAAAAAGTAAAAGGGAATTGGGGATAAAGCTCAGCTGGAGAACACTCATCTAGCATACATTTTAATCAATAAACTGAAAGATAAAAGGATGTAGATGTCTTTCAATATTTGTTTACTATCCAGCAGCTTTTCTGAACTTTTGCTATTATTTTTGTGGTTTTTGAGATAATGTCTGTTTTAGCCCAGAGTTGCCTTGAACTTCTGGTTCTCCTATTTCTACCTCCTGGGATCTGGTATGTGTATTCAAGTCCAGTTATGTAGTATTGGGGATTGAACCCAGGGCTTTGTGTATGGTATGCAAGCACTCTAGTAAATGAGTGATATCTCTAGCCTTCTTGTTAATATTAATAATTGTATAGTCTCTTGGATTGTTTACATTTGCATGGGTTTTACTGTCCCTTTTGACCCTGTTGTCTTTCAGATTATAAACTACTAGAACAGAAAGTTGTTTTTTTTTTAGAATAGGTGTTACTTTTTTTTAAGTTTTATTTATTCATTAGATATACATTGTTCTTCAGGCCAGAAGGGGCACCAGATCTTACTACAGCTGGTTGTGAGCCACCATGTGGTTGCTGGGAACTGAACTCAGGACCTTTGGAATAGCAGGCAGTGCTCTTAACCACTGAGCTATCTCTCCAGCCCCCAGAAAGTTGTTTTTAATAGTCTTTGTAAAGTAAGTGTATATTGAGTTGTATGTCCAATGCCATGAAAGGAGCTAAGTAGTACTAGGGCAAGGAGAACTAACTTGTGCAGTGTTAGATGTGGTAAAGGGAAACAAAACAAGGAGAGGAGCAAATTAGAGTACCAGCATGATATGTAACAGAGTAGTTAGGACTTTGTCAGGATAAAGTTACTAATAAATGGCTATAAGTTCAGAATTGACTTTGTGTTTTATTTGGGAGTTCTATAGTGATAGAACTGTATTAGTACAGCTGTACTTTTAATTCTAAAGGTTAGTGCAATTATTTAGAGTGTGTAGTTTTTGGTGGGCTTACAGCTTAGCTAAAGGACCTGAAAATACAATGTAGGAAATCTACAATGAGAGGAAATGATAGGATAAAGGTTGGAGATGAGTTATTAAAACTAACAGTTCACTTAATATTAATTAATGAATTCAACCTATTCTTTTTCTTTGCCTGAGACATCCTTCCTGTATCTCATTGAAAGGGATTTGCAGCAGTGTCAAGAACCAGCTTCTACAAAAATACCCCTTGCCAGGATAGGGGTGTGAGGATTTAAATATAGATAGTAAAGAATACAAAGACACACTTAAAATTTTTTTAAAAAAATAGAAACATATAGGATAGTACCAGGAGGGAGTTCCAGTGATTACTGAAATCACCTGCATTTAATTTCCAATTGCTTAAAATGCCCCTGACCCCAAAAAGGTAGAAGTAAGACAAAAAGATGCATTAACAAGATATAAGGAAATGAACAGACCAATTGAAGGTCGTGGGCTGTGTCCCTAAAGGTTCTATTGCTAGAACAAAACAAGTCATGCCCACACACTAGACCAAAACATTCTGTAGACAAACCACTCCCTGGGTGGAATCCAAAGCTATATCCTTAAAGGAACTGGAACTTGGTTGGATCCTAAATTCCTGAAA
Organism: Microtus ochrogaster; assembly: GCF_000317375.1. Taxonomy (NCBI): domain Eukaryota; kingdom Metazoa; phylum Chordata; class Mammalia; order Rodentia; family Cricetidae; genus Microtus; species Microtus ochrogaster. Next base: position 22,899,715 of record NC_022026.1, read on the forward strand.
TACAAGATCTGGCTATTAGCTACACCTGCTGACAATAACCTTGAGAGAGAGAGAGAGAGAGAGAGAGAGAGAGAGAGAGAGAGAGAGAGAGAGAGAGAGAGAGAGAAGAACTGTCCGTTATAAATCTACGTGGGATTTCTAACACCTAGGTAGAAACACAATAACTTTGAAAGAATAGAGGTAAGTTCCAACTCTCTGACCTTTGGTCAACGTGCAAATAGGCTCAAAATTTTGGGCCTCCACACAGCAGAAAACAATGCTTTATTATTTAGAGGCAGAGAGAAAAATATCTAGAAAGTTGGATATATACAAATATATTTATATCTTAGAATTCTACAAAAAACAATCATTAAAATAGTTTAGGGTTAGAGAAAGCTCACTAAGAGTACAAGGCACGTTTCTTAAAGCTAGTCAATCAGCACTTGATTTTTTAAATATAATAATTCAATAAGGTGTAAAATGAATAATTTATTATTTCTTTAATATAATTGAAAAATATAAAAATTCATTGTCTGTTAATGTTTAAAAGATAATAAAATCACTGGACAGTGGTGCCGCATGCCTTTAATCTCAACACTCGGGAGGTAGTGACAGGCTGTGAGTTTGAGGTCAGGCTGGTCTACACAGTGAGTTCCAGGACAGCCAGGGCTGTTGCACAGAGAAACCCTGTCTTGAAAAACCAATAATAATAATAATAGTAAAGTCAAGAGAAAAATACACTAGAAATGTGAGACAGAAAAAATAATGATTGGCCTAGGGAGATGGTTCAGCAGGTAAAGTGCTTGCTGCATAGAAATGAGGACCTTGAGTTTGTATTCCCATTACCAACGTAAAGGCCTGGTTTGAGGGCACACATTTGTAATCCTGACATTTGGTGTTATGAGTTTGTTGACACAGGTGGATCCCTAGAGATAAGCAGATCTGAGACTACTCCCAGCTAGTCTAGCGAATTGGTGAACTCCAGGTTCAGTGCAATACCCTGTATCAAAATAGTAAAATGGAAAGTAAGTGATAAGGAGACCCAGTGTCAGGCTCTGGCCACCATGTGTGTGCCTGTGCATGAATACATATACCACAGCACATATATACACACATACAGATATGATAAGGCAAGAAAGGGAAGGGGAAACTTGCACGAGTTATTCATCTAATTAAAATAAAAGGCCTCATATTAAACACAAAGGTTGGTAGATAAGATAATTTTAATTAAATTGGGGCCTCCATCTATATAGTCTCATCTTAGCATTGCAAAGTAGTAGTATGAAGTCATCATTTCTGGGCCAGTGGCTGGAAATTCCTAGAGCTTTATTAATTCTTTTTCTGTGTGACCAGTATGTTGTAGACTTGCATATCTATTTTCTTTGTGTTGTTTTTGCTATAGTGTGTTTGCTGGCAAAGTATGATGTGTTCATAAATGCATGTAATCCTAGCTCCAAAGAGAATTGCTGGGGCTTGCTGGCTTTCAACCTAGTTGAAGAGATCTAGCCTCAAAAAGGAATGAATTAAGAGTGATAGTGGAGTACATCTCATGCCCTTGCTGTGTCTCTGTCCATGTGCACATGTGGGCCCGCCCTCATATACATGTGTATACACATACACATAGATACTCACAAGCAAATAAATATATCCTCTTAAAAAACAAACTATGAAAAAAAAAAGAAAAAAAAACAAAAAAACAAACTATGGGGTTAAGAATGTAGTTTAACTGGTAGAAGGATTGCCTAGCATGCAGAAAGTTGTGGGTTTCATCTTAGCATCACATAAACCAGACATGGTGCTGCATATCTATGGTCTCAACAGTAGAGAAGTGGGGGCAGGGAGATCAAAACTTTATGATCATCTCTGACTATCCAATGAACTTGAGACCCTTTGTTATATATATAAATTATGACCTAAAGAGGTAAAGCAAGCATTCTAACCAACTAAATAATCCTTTCTTTGTGTCATTATACTTCTTAACCAGAATGAATATGTTTTACCTTTCTGTCTACTGTCATTTGTACTCTGTTAAGTATTTATCTGATGTTTGTAGTATTTGAAATAATTCATTATCTTTTAAAAAATAGTGAATGTTTAAAGTTAGCATACAAGACAATGGGTTTTGTTATAGAATTTTTATATATGTCATTGTGGGATGTTTTATTTATTTTTAAATTAACATACAAAGGACAGGTTTTTCTTTTTTCTTTTATTTTTTTTAAAAAAAGAAAATAAACTATCTTTTTACATTTTACATACCAATCCCAGTTCCCACTTCCTCCCCTCTAGGCTGAGCAAGGTATCCATCAAAAGAGAATAGGTTCCCAAAAAGCCAGTACAAGCAGTAAGGATAAATCCTGGTGCCACTGCCAGTGGCCCTGCAGTCTGCCCCAGCCATACAACTGTTACCCACATACAGAGGATCTAGTTTGGTCCTATACTGGTTCCTTCCCTGTCTGGCCAGAGCTCCATTAGTTCAGGTAAATTGTTTCAGTGGGTGTCCCCATCATGGTCTTGACCTCTTTGCTCATATTCTCATTTCTCCCATTCTTCAACTGGACTTTGGGTGCTCTGTTGCGGGTTTCTGCCTCTGTTTCCATCAGTTGCTGGATGAAGGTTCTATGGTGACATTTAAGATATTCATCAATCTGACTATAGGACAAGGCCAATTCAGGCACCCTCTCCTCTATCGCTTAGGGTCTTATCTGGGGTCATCCTTATAGGGGAATTTCTCTAGTGCCAAGTTTCTTGTTAGTCCCATAATGGTTCTCTCAATCAAAATATCTCTTTCCTTGCTGTCATCTCTGTCCTTCTTTCATCTTGACTATCCCATTCCCTCAAGTTCTCCCCCCCTCCCCTTCTCCCCTCTTTGTAATGATTGTTCTGTCAAGAGACAAGTCACTCCCTCCCCCATCCACTGAGACAGGCTGATCTTCAGCTTCCAGCCTGAGCTCTCTCTTTTTTTCATCTTCCTCTCAGAGAAGCAGCTTCTGCCTCTCTCCTCACTTCTCCCCTTCCCCCGCTTCTGTCTCTCTTCTCTCTCCTCTCTCTTCTCCTCTCTCTTCTCCTCTCTCTTCTCCTCTCTCTCTCTCTCTCTCTCTCTCTCTCTCTCTCTCTCTCTCTCTTCTTTTCTCCCCTTCTCTCTTCCCCTCCATAATCCCATGAATAAATATCCACCTCACTCTGCATGGTGTGCCTATTCATGTCTCTGTCTCTTGCCTGCCCACCACGTGTCTCCCTGCCTGGGACCAACCATTGCTTGGGGACCAACAGCCGTCTCTGCCTGGCACTGGCTGCTCTCAGGGCCCACTGCCTGCCATCACATGGCCTGCTACCACCGCTTGGGGACCTACAGCATTTCTGCTGCCTGTTGCCACTGGGGATCCTGCAGCATTTTTAATTTTTCCATTACACTCTTCCTCCCCTTCCTTCTTCCCCCATCCCCATGCTCCCATTTTTTTCAGGCGATCTTGTCTATTTTTCCTTTCCAGGTGGACCTAGGTATGTTTTTCTTAGGGTTCACCTTGTTACTTAGCTTCTCTAGGATCATGGACTATGGGCTCATCATTCTTTGCTTTACAGCTAGTATCCTCTTATGAGTGAGTATATACCATATATGTCTATCTGGGTATGGGTTATTGCACTCAAATATTTTTTTCTAATTCCATCTATTTGCATACAAATTTCAAGATGTCATATTTTTTAACCCCTGAGTAATACTCCATTGTATAAATGTACCACATTTTCTTTATCCATTCTTTGGATGAGGGACATCTAGGTTGTTTTCAGGTTCTGACTATTAAAAATAATGCTACTATGAATACAGTTGAGCTAATGTCCTTCTGGTATGAGTGTGCATCCTTTCAGTATATGCCCAAGAGTGGTATTGCTGGGACTTGAGGTAGATTGATTCCCATTTTTCTGAACAACTGCCATACTCCACATCCTCTCCAGCATAAGCTATCATTGGTGTTTTTGATCTTAACCATTCTGATAGGTGTAGGATGGTATCTCAGAGTCAGTTTACTTTGCATGTCCCTGATGGCTAAGGATATTGAGCAATTCCTTAAGTGTCTTTCAGCCATTTGAAATTCTTCTGTTGAGAATTCTCTGTTTAGATCTGTACCCCATTTTTTTGATTGGGTTATTTGGTAATTTGATGTCTAGTTTCTTGAGTTCTTTATATATATATTGGGTACTTTGGTGACTTATTTAACCAGGAAACATAGGCTCTTAAGGTCTTAATTTCTATGTTTCATCTACTATTTTTCCATAAGTGAGAATTTCCATAGATCATTAACCCTAACCTCTACACTAAAAAGTGTTGGCCTTTGTCCCATAACTACCTTAGTTTGTGTTAAAATTGTCAGTAATCCTTATTAAATTAAAATGTAGGCTATATTCCACCTTTGAGTTTGGGAATAGTTCTGCAACACCACTGCATCCAGTTTATGGAGAACACAGGCCCCAGCCCAGGACCTTGTGCATGATAGGTGAGCTACATTCCTCAGTCCAACCTGGCTTAACCTTGTACAATCTTTAGCATAGATGTGCCCCCCCCGAAATCTCAGTTCATACATTTTAACATCCCATGTAAGGCTAAAAGAACCTTTATTACTTGCTTTTTCTCTTCCTTCCTTCCCTGTATTTTTCCAGTGCTATGAATCAAAGGTTTAGAGCATGGAAACATATTTTTTAAACAGATATTTTTATGAATCTTCTTATTTCACATCACATTAGAAATGCTTTATTATGAAGATAGGAATTTCTGTCCATTTTTTTCAGTGATGTGTACTTAAGTTATAGAATAATGCCTATTATGCTTAGTAAATAAATGTTATTGAATATATAAATGAATGAGTCAATGAAGCAGTGTTGGTAATTTTTGGTCATTGCATTAAAAATGCTACAAATGCCTTCAAAGCATTTTAGCCTTTCATGTTTTGTTGTTATGGTTAGTATTTTGTTATTTTCCCCTCTAAGAAGTAGCCTTCAGTGTAAATAGATTTGTAAGAATGATGAGGGCAGAAACAGAAAATACTGAAGAAATTGGGTAAAGGCTTAGTATATATAATTGTTCATCAGAATTTTGTTTGATATTTTCCTCTGAACCAGTTCTGTTGTAGGCCTCTGTGCAGTAAGTTGGTGAGAACAGTGTTACAGCTACATAATTGGGATGGCCTTGTGTGAACCTATGGGAACTGGAGCATGTAATGAGTTAAACTGTTTTTGCTGCAGTGTTAAGAATACATTTAAATACCAATGGACTCTTTTCAAACACATATTAGCAAGATTAACAAGACTATTTATTTTAGATTCAGATATACAGTAGATCTGGTATGCTCAGTCATGCATATTGAATTTCTACTTTTTGAAACTTTTTAAAAAAGAAAGCCAAGGCTTTATACATTACTCATGAATAACTTGCCTCAGATCTTACATTCTTAATTTGGGCTCTGCTTCTGTAGTATTGCTCTGGTAAAACTTACAAAGAATTCCTTTTTTTATGGGTAGACTCTAGGTAGGTGATTTCTTTAAATACTCATGGGGTATTTAGATAAATTACTAGAATTATAAAACAGCTTTACAGGTTATCTCCCAATATTTTGAGAGTTCAAAATTCAATAAAACGTCCTATTGCTATATCCCTACTGATATATTGATTGAATTAATGAATTGGTTGAATGCTCATAGCATTATTTCCCTATGGCTTAATTCATATGCTTGCTCCTGCTTTTGTCTCAATGGTAATTTATGTAAACGAAATTTAATGGAGACATTAAACTATTTTCAAAGAAGCCTTATAGCTGCATAGTTTTGTATATTTTTCAAAATTTAGAATTTTTGAGAATTTCATTTTGTGTTTGAGTATATTTTCTATTTTAACACCTTTGCCGGATCTAACAACCCCAAGCAATATTTTTGTTTATCATTTTGCTAGGCAAGTAATCAGAGTTATTTTTAAAAATATTTTAATTAATTTTTTGAGAAAAACTTGCAATATATTTTCATCATATTTAATCTCCCAACCCTTTTCAGACCTACACCTACCTCCCTATCCACCCAATTTTGTCTTTAAAACTTTTTAAAATGTGTTTTTATGTGAGTCAGACACAGTGAGTAGTACATGTCTTTAATCCCAGCACTTAGGAGTCAGAGGCAGGTGGATCTCTCTGAGTTCGAGGCCTGGTCTACATAACTGAGTTCCATGACAGCCAGAGCTACATTGTAAGAACCTGTCTCAGAAATATTATTATGTGTATGGGTGTTTTGCTCGCATCTGGACACCACATGTGTGCCTGATGCCCACAGAAGCCAGAAAAGGGTGTTGGAGCCTCTAGGACTAGAGTTACAGAGGTTGTTAGCTACCATGTAGGTGCTGAAAATCAAATCTGGGTCCTTTGGAAGAGCAGTCAATATTTTTAACCACTGAGCCATCTTTCTAGCCCTGTATCTTCCTTTAAAAAAATCCCATCAAACTGAGCAGCGGTGAAGAACACCTTTAATCCCAGCACTCAGGAGGGAGAGACAGATGGCTCTCTGTGAGTTTGAGGACAGCTTGGTCTACAGAGTGAGTTTCAGAACAGCCAGAGCTACACAGAGAAACCTTGTCTTGAAAAATAATGCCATCAAGTCCAATTTGTGTTGCCCAAGTACTTTTGGGTATGGGGTCCTCGAGCCTGGTAAAGCTATCAGGGGTCACATCCTTAAAGAAAATGTACTCTATCAGCAGCTGTGGTTACCAGTAGCTCCGTACTAGTGTTAGGACTTCATGATCATCCCATCCTCTACTCCAGTCTTGGAATTTTGTCTGTTTTGAAGTTGTACAGGTCTTGTGTATTTTGTTATAATTACTGTGAGTTCACCAGGCACGAGAACACAGCTGTTGTGACTACCCTGTTATAGTCATTCATTGCCTCTTTTTTTCCTACCCTTCTTTTTCATAAAAGCCCCTGAGCCTCTCGGGAAGATGTGCAACATAGATATCCCATTTGGAACCGAGTACTCCAAAGTTTGCTTCTTATTCTCTGCATGTTGATCAGTTGTGGATCTCTGTGTTAATCAGTATCACTACAAGAATACACTCTAATGAAGGTTGAGAAATGTACTAATCTATAGGCATACAGTAAGTCATTAGGAGTCAGTTTAATACCATGTCCATTTAGCAATGTAATAGTAGCAGTTCTCCCCCCAGTGGTCATCATAGAACCTACATTCAATAACTGATGGAAGCAGATACAGAGATCCACAGCCAAGCACTGAGTTGAGCACCTGGTGTCCAGGAGGAGAGGGAGGAATGATAATATGGGCAATGGGGTGAAGACCATGATGGGGAAACCCACAGAAACAGCTGACCCAAGTAAGTGGGAACTCTCTGACTCTAGACTGACAGCTGGGGAACCTGCATGGAACCAGACTAGGTCCTCTAAATGTGGGTGATAGTTGTGTGACTTGGGCAGTCTGTGGGGCCAACTAGCAGTGGAACCAGTATTTATCCCTAGTGCATGAACTGGCTTTTTGGAGCCCATTCCTTATGGAGGGATGCCTTGCTCAGCCTTGCTACAGTGGGGAGGGCTTTGGTCCTGCCTCAGGTGATGTGACAGACTTTGTTGACTCTGTATGGGAGGCCTCACCCTCTCTGTGGAGTGAATGAGGGAAGGTGAGGGGAGAATGTGGGGGAGGGTGGGAGGGTGAGAGGGAGAGGGAACTGGGATTGATATGTAAAATCAGATTGTTTTAAAAATAAAAATAAAAAGATACTGATAAGAGTGCCAGACATGAATTTATTATTGTGGAGTTGGCCTTAGATCCAATCAAAAGGTGATTGGTTATGCCCATAACAGCTGATCCACTATTGCACCAATTGACATATTTTGCAGGACAGTTGTTACTGTAGTTTGCAGGGTTCACAGTCAGGTAAGATTGATGATGACATTTTCCCCTAATAGTATTCATATCCTTCCAGTATTATGAGAGCTAGCCTTTTAATCTTCCAGGTCAGTACCAGCTTATTTCTCCATGTACTTTGATTCGAGTATGTGCTGTCTTTAGCAATAGGATCTAGGGCCTTACCATCAAGTTCTGGAGGGTAACCAAGAGTAACGGCAATAGCCCATAATATTTGGTGGTCTATGGTATCCGTTTGGCCAACAAGTCCAAAAGAAGGGTTTTTTAATTTGTAGCCTATGGTGTCTATTAGGGGCATTGTCTCACCATTAAAGGGTATTTAAACTTTTAAATTTGTGTGTGTGTGTGTGTGTGTGTGTGTGTGTGTGTGTGTGTATAAATGGAATCTTCTATAGTAGTTGGTTTCCATATGACTTTTTCAAAAGGCCACTAGAATGAGTTATTCCCTCCTCTATCCTGTCCTTCCCTCCCCAACCCCATTTAACCCTTCCTATTCTCTTATTCCCCCTTCCCCTTCATGTAACTGCAATCTACCTCTCTTCCTTTCAAAGCCCTCCCCAACTCTATGGCCTGTTACTAGTTCTTTGACCTCTATAGGTATTCGAAATGAAATGCATATCTAAATATTCAAAGTTGGCATTCATGTGTGAGAGGAAACATACAATGTTTTTCTCCCTTGGTCTGGGTTACCTCACCCAAGATGATTGTTTCCAGCTCCAGCCATTTAACTGCAAATTATATAATTTTATTTTTCTTAACAATTGAGTCATATTCCATTGTGTAAATGTGTAACATTTTTTGTTATCCACATCACATTTTCATTTTCATAGATATCAAGGCTGTTTTCCCTTTCCTGGCTATTATGAATTAAAGCAATGCACATATATGAGCAAGTATCTCTATAGTAGGATATAGAGTCGTTTAGGTTTATGTCCAAGAGTAGTATAGCTGGATGATATGATAGATCAATTTCTAGCATTTTGAACAACTATGACACTGATTTTTACAGCAGCTGCAACCTGTTTGGACACCCACCATTCTTGTAATCTTTTTCCTCATATCCACACCAGCATTTATTTATTTTTTTTAAAATCTTAGCCATTTTGACTGGGATGAGATGAAATCTGAAAGTAGTTTTGATTTGCATTTCTCTGCTATTTCTAAGCCATTTACCATTTCATCTTTTGAGAATTTTCTGTTAGTTCTTTGACCCAATTTTTCATTGGATCTTAAAATTTTTTCTTTTTAATTCTTTATATATTTTAGACACTAACACTCTTGGATGTGTGATTGGTAAATGAAGACTACCTCTTAATTCAAATATTCAAATGATGACATCCCTTGCTATACAGAAGAGTTTTGGTTTCATGAGGTTTCGTTTGTCAGTTGTTGGTCTCAGTACCTGTGCTATCAGGGTCTTGTTGAGAAAGTCCTTTTCTGTGTGTATAAACTGAAACATTTCCTACTTTCTCTTCTATCAGGTTTAGGATATTAGATCTTGTATTGAAGTATTTGATCCATTTTAGAATTGAGTTTTATTCAGTTTAAGAGATAAGGATCTACTTTCTTTTTTTT
>NC_022026.1:22911801-22913143 GCF_000317375.1 Microtus ochrogaster
TTTATTTTATAAGCCAGTATAGTAGTTCAACTATTCTGTTTTCATAAAACATCTTATATTCAGAAATCTGACACATAACACACACTTTATAAATTATAAAATAAATTTATTAATATATATTAACTTGAAGAAATTAATGAATGTTTTATATTACAGATTGAATATCTTCATATACTCTGTTACAACTTTGGAGTAGAAACACACAAGCAGAATAAATATAAAGAGAGTTCATTCTGGCTTAGGTAAGTAAAAAAAATGAAAATTCATGGATAGTATGATACAGACCAGTTAGTATTTGCTGTTCATTTAAATCTTTTCTAACATCAAAAGCCAACATGTCAAGTTTATTTGCTTCTTTCACATGTGTTATTCAGAATTCTCTAGAGAAATGGAACTGATAGAAAGTATGTATGTTACAAAGGGAATTTACTGTAATGATTTATAACCAATAATGGCTCTGTGTACATTGGAGAGGCAGAGAACCTGGTTGCTGTCAGTCTATGAAGCTGGCTGCCTCAGCAGTTTCAGTCTGGTATCAAAGGCATTGAAGGATTCTGAGCCTGATGAAGGTAGATTCTGATGTACGCAGAGAATGGCTGCAGCAACAGAGTTAGATGAACTCAATAACAAGAAGCAAAGGCGGGGAGGCAAGCAGCAGTGCTTCTTTCCAGGGCTGTGCTTTACTTAGAATGTGCAGCCCACTCTCAGGACGACTATTCTTCCCTCAGTTAATCTTTCTGGAAGTGCTCACACATTCCCAGATAGAGGCAGATCCAGTCAGGTTAACAACCAAGATTAATCATCACAAGTCCACCCCTTGCCAACTTGATACCCAACCGTTTCTTTTTATGTATTGTTTGATTTCCAAATGATGACAGTAGCATGGTGTTAATTCTACCTAATGTAATATAAATATTCCACATACAACAAAAATGCAATATCCTACTCCAAGGATAGATGAAAAATGCCCTTGAGGGATGACTGGCTTCTTAATATTCTATAACTTAAACATGGCAGTATAGATTTACTAACACTTAGCTACTGATATTATTGATGTTATATTAAACAATGTGGTGGTTTGATTGAGAATAGCCCCTGTCTTATCATTACTCTGTTTCTGTGAAGACACTATGATCAAGGCAGCTTTGAAAGAAAACATTTTATTGGAGGCCTACTAACAGTTTAGAAGGGTTAGTCTGTGATCATCATGGTGGGGAGCATGGCGGCAGGCAGACAGGCACAGTGTGGGAGAGTAGTTGAGTACTTACCTCCTGGTCTGCAGGCAGGAGACAGACAGAGATGGAGATGGAGACTGAGACAGGGTAGGAGAGAGAGAGAGAGA
>NC_022026.1:22913781-22916878 GCF_000317375.1 Microtus ochrogaster
GCAGAAGTGAGGTAATTAAATTACGATCTCAAAAGGGATGTGCCACCACTGCCTGGCCAGATTTATATATATATACACACACACACACACACACACACACATATATATATACACACACACACATATGCTGTAACAATGTAAAAAAGGCCATGAATTTGATAGGAGTGTTGGAAGGAGGAAAGGGGAGGCAGAAGTGAGGTAATTAAATTACGATCTCAAAATAAACAATAAAAATATTATTACATAAGAAATGCCATCTTGACTTTAAAAGAGTGAAGAAAGAAAACCACAAATATCTGCTTAATACATATGTATATATGTACAAACATATTTTTGACAAAAACAGATGAAACACACATGGTAAATACAGTCCTCATTTTGGTAATTGGCCTTGCGGCCTTTTTTGGTATTTATAACTATCTTCTATTATCCGTTCTCTTTTCCCTCTATCTTCAGTAAGTAAGTAGCTCAGCAGGTTTTGGTTCATTGCCTGGAAAGGTGACCCACATCTCCATTCATGAAGGTTATGTATGTATATGTATGTATATGTATACATATGTATGTATGTATATATACATACATACACACATACACACATATACACACATACATACATACATACATACATACATACATACATACATACCATATGTAATTTTACCTCAGTTGGGTTGTGGCTTAGGGTCTTTATTGCTGTGAAGAGACACCATGACCATGGCAACTCTTATAAAGGAAACATTTAATTAAGGTGGCTGTTTATAGTTTCAGAGGTTTAGTCTCTTCTCATCATGACAGGATGTAAAACTACACTGATTCTGTTCCGCGCTTTACTCGCTCCACGCTGCAGGAACTAGGCAGAAGATTTAAAAACACATACACAGACAGAGACAGACAGACAGACAGGGCTGCGGGGACATCCTTGATACAAGAATGCCCCCTTTATTGTGCTCAGGGGCAGCTTATATAGAGCTCTGGCCACGCCCTAGCTCTTGGAATCTTTCAGCAGCAGGCTCATCAGAACCCACTCCCCTGCCATCAGGGTCTTGTGCTCAGAGCAGCTACAGGCTGCTCAGAGCAGAGAAAAACAAGTTGTTTACAAGAAATGCAGGGTCTGGTGGTCTGTAGTTCCCAACAACAGGGAGCACGGTGGCTGGGAGCATGATGGTATGCAGGCAGAAATGGTGCTGGCTACATCTTGATCAGAAGGCAACAGGAAGTAATCTGTCATGGCTTGAGCATATATGAAACCTCAAAGCCTGCCTCCACAGTGACACACTTTCTCCAACAAGGCCATACTTCCTAGTAGTGCCACTCCTTTTGGGGGCCATTTTCTTTCAAACAACCACAGATTGTTAAAGATTTCTGTTGCCCTTAATCACAGGACATGGTCACAGAACATCAAGAGATGCCTTGAGGATCTCCAGAACTTCAGACATAATCTTCCTCACCTCTTTTGAGGTGGTCTACATCAATCTCCCCTGCTAAAACTAAATCTTTTCTTAGCCAGTTGACTGAAGGGCATCAGGAACCCAAAGTGACCATGGAGAAATCTTAGTTCCTAGTTCAGTGGAATGGTTGTTGTGCTTCTTTGGCAGAACCATTCCTCCCTTTGTAACAAAGATTTTTAGACCAGAAAAGCATAAGGTTGCAAGAACAGTGTAAAGCTACTAGTGTGTCACTAGTGGTGATAGTAAAATGGTACCAATTCCCATTTCTACCCATTGATTTCTGGGCCTTAGGGTTTCTCTTGCTGTGAAGAGACACCATGACCAAGGCAACTTAGAGAAAGGAAAACATTTCATTGGAAATGGTTTACAGTGTCAGAGGTTTAGTCCATTATCATGGTGGGAAGCAGGACAGTGTACAGGCAGACATGGTGCTGTAGAAGGAGCTGAGAGTTCTATGTCTTGATCTGCAGGCAACAGGAGACTATCTCCCACACTGTATGTACTTTGAGCATATGAGACCTCAAAGCCCACCCCCACAGTGACACACTTCTTCCACACCTACTCCACCAAGGCCATATATCCTAATAGTGCCACTCCCTATAGGGCAAGCATTCAAACACATGAGTCTACGGGGGCCATTCCTATTCAAACCACAAAAGTTTTATTCAATTCCTTCAACTGTTTGTTAGTTTTTTCCTTAGCTTTCTTTAATGGATTTATTCATTTCCTCCAATTTTTTGTTTGTTTTTTTCCTCATTTTCTTTAAGGGATTCATTTATTTGCTCTTTAAGGACCTCTAGCATCTTTATAATGTTGGTTTTAAGGCCATTTCCTTGTGCTTCAGCTATGTTGGAATATTCAGAGCCTGCTGTAGTATGATAAGTAGGCTCTGGTGGTGACATGTGTCCTGGTTGTTGTTGATTGTGTTCTTATGCTGGTGTGTAAGCATCTGGGTTTGGGTTGATTATATGTCTAGGTGTTGATTTCTGAGTTTGCCTTCGTTGAATAGGTGTTTTGTTCCTTGGTTTCTGTTCCCTTTCTGGTCTTCTGGGCCGAGTTGCCTGTGATCTCCATCTGAGTTGGGGGTGGATTTCTGATGGCTGGGGTGACCTCTGGTTGAGTAGAGGATTTCTGCCCAAGGTGTGGGTTGCAGTTCTGGTGACTGGCGTGGGCTCTGGTCCAGCCGGGGTCCCTCCACTCTAGTTGGGAGCCAGAATGTGGTGATAGGAAGGGGTCAGGTGATTTGGGGTAGGTAGGTTGGGCGGTCACTGAGTGAAGACAGTATGTAGGTGGGTGGACTACCTGGAGTTCTGATTACTGGCATGGCATCTGATCAAGCAGGGGGCCTTACACAGGAGCTGAGGGTGGGATACCATGACAAGGAGGGTAGGGGTGTTTGAGGGTAGGATGGGTGGGCACTGAGAGAGTAGAAGTAGTTTGTGGGGGCAGCCTACCTGGAGTTCTGGTGGACATAGGCTGGGCAGGCACTGAGGGAGTGGTGGTGGTCCGAAGGAAGGAGGCTTATTCTGGTTGCCTGCATGGCCTCTGGTGGAACACAGTTTCCACCAGAGTTGTGGGCTCCCCTTCCTTCCTTCCTTCCTTCCTTCCTTCCTTCCTTCCTTCCTTCCTTCCTTCCTTCCTTCCTTCCT
>NC_022026.1:22916978-22921304 GCF_000317375.1 Microtus ochrogaster
CCTTCCCCTACCTTCCCCTACCTTCCCGCCTGCCTGCCTTTGAAGCTCAGTGAATTTCCTTAAAGCATCTATTTTAAATTATCCATCCTAGAGTCTGTTCATAGTAGTTAGTATCTAGTCAGATTTTAGTGTGTTGTCTTAATCCTTAGGTGGGTTCTTGGTTTTCTGGAAACATCTGATATTTGTGTAGCATCCTCTGAGCTTTAAATTATTTAAACTGACTTTGTGTGTATTTTTTCCAGAAATTCTAAGCAGTCTGTTGATTTCCTCTGAGTTTATGGTAAATTCCACTCTTTTAGCCCTGAATATGCTCTTTCCCAGTTTCTTGATGTTGGTATATTATCACTAACAGTATTAGAGTACAATCTAAGTCCAAGTTTGCCCCAAATCTGTAATTGGTGTGTTATTCAGCATAAATTCCATGACTCCACAAGGGTAGTTCATGCAATCTCCCGACTTCTTCCTCTTGTTGGGAATAGATCAGGTACCTTATTCATGGTTATAGGGATTTGGTTTGGACACTGCGAGATTTTTTTTTTTTTTTACTTTTCTCTGTTGAGAAATCAACGTCAGGCTTCTATTCATGCATGTGACTAATGCCACAACAATGTCATGTGCAATACCCACAGCCTGCCAAAACAAACATAGCATCAAGAAAGCTGCCTACTTCAGTGTTGGATATTGCCTAAGAATAATGAAACAAGCCACAAGCAATGCTGGCCTGAATAGCAGTTTGATAGATGAGTGATGCTGCATGAGCATTCTTGGCAGTAGGACTTTTCCAGAAAGTCTGTTCATGGGTACTCGTCTGACTTCCTTAAATCTTCTGAAGATTAGTTTGATACATTAACAATCACTGAAATTGTGTCTGTGGTGAGACAGTTTCTGGAGGATCATACTCAGCTATCATCTTGCTCTGGCCACTTTTCAAAATGCTCATTTTAAACAAATGATAATTTATCAAAATTAGTATTTTACATATATATACTAAAATTTGCTAGTTAGCAAATCTATCTACTCATATTGTTATTTCCTATTTCCTGGTAAGAACATTTAAGATTGTCTCTTAACAAATTTTACATATAAAATGCAATTTATTAACATTTAGTCACTGAGTTATAAATTAAATCTTGAGAACTTAGCCATCCTGAAGCATTATGCCCTCTGAACAATATATCCCCATATCTCCCCATAATCTGATAACTATCTATCATTCAATTATTTGTTTCTTTGAGTTTTACTGTTTTTAAAATCTACATCTTGCAGTATTCATCTCACAGTGTTTGGCTTATTTTACTTAGTATAATGTCCTCCATGTTCATGTTCATCAGTGTTGTGGCAAATGAGAGAATTTTCTTTTTTTTATACTTCCTACCATACACACATACACACACACACACGTTTGACATTTTCTTTATTCGTTTACCTGTTAAAGAGTTGAATTGTTTCTATGTCTTGGCTGTTGTGAACATAGGAGTTCCTATGTAAAAGGAGACTGCTCTTAAGTTTCCTGGCCACCCACACCCAAATAATCACACAGAAATTGTATTAATTACAATACTGTTTGGCAAATAGCTTAGACATATTCCTACCTATCTCTTATATTTTATATTAACCCATTTCTATTAATCTGTGTATTTCCATGTGGCTGTGGCTTACCAGAAAGGTTCTGGTGGCAGTGTCTTTCTCCTTTGGCAGGTACATGGCATGTTCTTGATTCTGCCTACTCTTTCTCTATATCTCTGTTCAGATTTACTGCCTGGCTTTACTCTGCTAAGCCATTGGCCAGACAGCTTTATTCATTAACCAATAAAAGCAATACATATACAGAAGAATATCCCACATCATCTACCCCTTTTCTGTCTAATTAAAAAGAAAGGTTTTAACTTTAACAGTAAAATTACATATAACAAAGCAGGATTCAAGCCAGAATTATAGTTACAATATTTAGTTCATTTACATTTGGCAAATTAAGGAAAATATTCTATCATCTATCCTATCTTCATGAGTCTAAAGTTTTATGCCTAATGTATCTTTTATCATAATTAAGGAAAACTATAACTATCTGTCTTCAACTCTTCAAAGACCCCAGAAAGATATAACATTACCTAAGTAAACAAGAAGTGCATTGTAAACAACTTCCAAAGTTCTAGAATTGGCAGAGACATCTTGCTGCCTGAACAGTCACCCATAGTTCTTCTGTAACATTGGGGCATCCATATTCAGCACAAATGCCCATAGTATCCAGCAGACTTTTCCATGAAGCAGGAAATTTGAAGATCTTTTCTGCCTTATAATGACAAATTTTATTAGTTGCCCTCTTCTGTGTCCTGCAGAATGTTTTCTGTGAAGCAGAAACCCTGAAGGACCATCCCATCTTTTGGAAAACTCAGAAGTTACTTTTCTGTGGGTCCTGCATATTCAGTTCATACAGCATACCATAAAGCAGTCCAGGCAAGAACAGTTTGTTAGAAATTGACTGTGACCATTAATCACTTATAATCAACATCCTTTAAATGAATACAAACCTTTATAAACAATCATTTTGGGAATTTAGGCATAGTTTTCTCCAAACTGTTTCCTGCTGTTTATTGGACAAAGTATTTTTAGGGTTTATGGAGACCTTTTGTGGGGTCTTGATTCATCAAACCACATTAGCCTGGAAGCAATCCACAGGTTCTCATCTTCTGTGGAAACAAAAGCAGAACGTTTTTTCCAAAGTAACATATCCTTAGACTCAAATTTTGAATTAAAATCTTTACATTGGTTTAGCTTAACAGCCCCCAGAATCAACTATCTCTCTGCAGTCAAAAAATTAAAGAAGCATAATAATATACACAATCCAGACTCTCTGTGTATATTCCATCTTTACATGGCTTATTTTTCTTTACTCTTTTAATCTATGACTATACTCTTTTATATTACTTTTACTGTCTCTTTAAATACTTTTATTTTTTAAACCTATTTCTTTTTATAGCTGTCTATACTCTTTTTTTCTTCTCTCTCCCAAGCCTATGTACATTTATTCAACACTGAACCATTCAGAGGCCTTTTTAATCTGAATATGTCTTTATTGTGTATCTGTAATCATTTTCTGACTAGGAGCACTTTTTAAAAAAATGCTAAGCAGGAGTGGCTGGGAGTGTGTGTGTGTGTGTGTGTGTGTGTGTGTGTGTGTGTGTGTGCGTGTGCGTGCGCGCGCGCGCTTTGGAACTGTTTTCTTTTTCCTGTACATTTTTGGTACGTTTGATTTCCATTTTTCTTTGTCTCATAATGTTTTTTGTATTTGTGTGTATGTGTGGTCTGCACATGTGTGTATATGTGGAGGCTACTTAAGATTGACATTAGATTTCTTATTTGATTGTTCTCCAACTTATTCTTTGAGGCAAGATCTCTCAATTGAACCTATTACTTGAAGATAGGGCTAGAATAATTTGGGCTAGACTAATTTAGCTTTCTAGCTTGTTCTGACAATCTGTCTCTGACTTGTAAGCACCTAAATTATAAGAGGGCTGTCAAATCTGCTGCCTGGCATTTATGTGAGTTTCAGGGATTCAAACTCCAGACTTCTTGCTTGTGTGGCAAGCATTTTATCCACTGAACAATTTCCCATGTCCCTATCTCAAAATCTTTTAAATTTTTCTTTCAGTTTCTTCATTGACTATTCAAGAACATGGTTAATTTCCATCTCTTTGCAATTTTATAAAATTCCTCTTGATAGTAATTTCTAGTTTCATATCATGAATAGAAAGGATGCTTGATGTGATTTCAACTTTAAATTTTGTGCCTTAACATGTGATGTATCCTAGAGAATATTCCTTGAGAACTTAAGAATATAAATTTCTCTGCTTTAGGGTGGGTGGAATGTTTTATATTTTTTAGGTTCACATGATACAAAATATTGATCAAGTCCAAAGTTTCCTTATTAATTTTCTGTATGGGAGATCTGCTCATTCGGAAAGTAGGATATTGAGGTTTTCTAGTATTATATTGTAGTCTATTTGATGTCTTTGAACCTTTAGTTTTATTTTATATATTTAGATATCCTATTTATGGTGCATATATACTTACAATTTTTATATCTTCTCAATAAATTGATACCTTCGTGTTATATAATGACTTTGTTTTCTCTTATTCTAGATATTTAATCTCTTCTCTGAAGTATAGCTAACAAAGGTTTTATACCATTCTGTACTTTGTTTTTTCTTGTTAGGCACCAGTTCAATGAGATATGTAAATTTTGTCTTCTGTAATACGCCCTTATCATCAGTTTGTGGATGGTAACTAATAACCTTGGCAATAGCCTGTGTTGTTTTTTTTAAAAAA
>NC_022026.1:22922110-22926154 GCF_000317375.1 Microtus ochrogaster
TTCCTATATTCCCTTCCTTACCCTTTTTCCCCTCTCCCTCCCCATTTAACCTTCCCAGTCTCTTCATAATTATATATTCTATTTCCCTCCCTTGGGAGATCCTCCTTTCCCCAGTCTTCCCTTACTTGTTACCTAACCTTCATGGTTATGTGGATTGTCACATGTATATAAAAAACTAAGATGCATGTGGTAGTTTGGATTAAAATGTTCCCCATAGACTCATAAAGAGTGACACTATTAGGAGGTATGGCCTTGTTGGAGGACATGTATCACCAGGGATGGGCTTTGAGGTTTCAGCCCTTCCTGCTACCTGAGGATCCAGATATAGAACTCTCAGTCCCTCTCCAACACCATGTCTGCCTACATGCTGCCATGCTTCCTGTCATGTCAATAATGGACTAAACCTGAAAGCCAGCCCCCAGTCAAATGCTTTCCTTTAGAAGTTGCCGTGATTGTAGTGTCTTTTCACAGTAATAGAAATCCTAACTAAGACAGAAGGTGGAGGCAGGGACTGAAATATGGTGTGATAGTCCAGAGCATGCTTTTGTTTGGAGGAATATGGAATACTTTGGGACTTTGAACTAGAAAAGTATTTGAACACTTTAAGTGGATCATCCTAGTAGGAACATGGAAGACAGAGGTAGTGAGAATGATTTGAACTGTGGGGGTTCAAGAGGTTTCAGCGTAGAAAAATATTAATATGTGGTATAGAGGTTGTTCTTGTGATATTTTGGTAAAGAATGTGGCTGCTTTCTGCCTACTTCCAAAAAAAGATCTGTCTGAGGCTAAATTGAGTTTTGGACAAATGGTGTTGGGAGAGGAGCTTTCCAGAAAACCTAGTATTGACTGTGTCACATAGTTATTAGTGATCTCTCTTATTCAAATCTATAATGAAAAGGAGCAAGCTGAGAAAGGAAAAATACAAAATGTATAATTGGAGGAGAAAGGGAACATCAGGAAGTATAAACAGATTAAAGAAAAGTCTGATGTTAAGTGAAATAAAGGGAGTGGTGACCTCAGAGCCAGGACCCACCCAGTTGAGCTTCTAACTCATTGAAAGGAATTAAAGAAATGTACAGAGGAATTAAAGAAATGCTTAGGGTCAGGTATGGTGATGCATGCCTTTAATCCTAGCACTCAGAAGGCAGAGGCTGATGGATCTCTGAGTTCAAGGTCAGCCTGGTCTACAAGTTCCAGGACAGCCAAACTTAGGCAGTAAAGGAAACCATTGAAAACAGAAATCAGGTGAAGATATAATTTAATGAGGAGGCCATATCCAGCTCCATTGAGCAACAGAACTTGGCAGCCCCAGCATTGTGGTTCTGGCTTTAGAGTCAAGGATAGAAAAGGGTTATGGAATCTTTCTCTGTGACTAAGGAAAGCTGCTGAGGCCAGGCATGTGTTAGGAGTCTTCCTGCATGGAAGCCTAGAGAAACCATTGGCTGAAACTGTGAAGGTGAAGCCTGGATTCCTTGGAGACCCTAAGATGTTAGAGATGCCAGAGTTGTGGGATACCTGATGAGGAAAGCAGCTAATGGGGAGTGGAACCAGCCCAAGAGAAAGAAGTATGTTGCAGCCAATGAGGCCGAAAGCAATTGGAGATCTATGAGATCAGACATGGAGATGCAGAATTTGGAGTTTTCCCAGCTAATTTTTGGTGATATTTGGGTCCAGTATTTCCTCACTATGCTACCTTCCTCTCTTTTGGAAGGGTAATGTACATCCTGTGCCACTGTATGTTGTAAGTATGTGATCTACTTTTCAATTTTGTTTTTCGGGGGATTGCAGTTAAGAGATTTCCATGAGTCTCAGAAGAGACTTTGAACTTTGGACTTTTAAGAAATGCTGAGACTTTTATAGACTCAAGGACTTTTGAAGTTGAACTGAATGCATTTTTAATTATGATATGGCTATAAGCCTGTGGGGGCCAGGGGAATAGAATGTGGTGGTTTGAATGAAAATGGCCATCATCTAGGCTCATACAGAGTGGCACTATTAAGAGATGTGATGTCATTGGAATAGTTGTGACCTTGTTAGTAAAAGTATGTCATTGTTGGCAAGTGTGGGGGTGTGGGTAGACTTTGAGGTTTCAGAAGCTCAATGTTGATCATAGCTCACTCTTCCTGCTCCCTGAGGATCCAGATGTAGATCTCTCAGCCCCTTTCTAGCACCATGTCTGCCTGCATGCTGCCTTGCTTGCTGCCATGACAATAATGGACTAAACCTCTGAGTTGTAAGCCAGCCCCAATTAAATGTTTTCCATTGTAAGAGTTGCTGTGATCATAGTGTCTCTTCACAGCAATTGGACACTGACTAAGGCAATCCACTTAGAAGAGAAAACATACAATATTTGTCTTTTTGGGTTTGAGTTACCTCACTCAAGGTGATTTTTTTCTAGTTTCATCCATTTACCTGCAAATTTCACATTTTTAACAGCTGAGTTATATTCCACTGTGTAAATGTACCACATTTTCATTATCTGTACATCTATTGATAGGCATCTAGGCTGCTTCCAATTTCTGTGTTTTATGACTAGAGCAGAATGAACATGGATGAATAAAGTATCTATGTAGTAGAATATAGAATACTTTTGGGTATAGTCTCAAGAGTGGTATAGCTTGATCTTAGGATAAATCTATTCCCAGCCTTCTGATGAACTGATTTCCATAGTGGCTGTACATGTTTGCACTTCCACCAGCAATGAATAAGCGTTCTTCTTTCTTCACATTCTCATTAGCATGAGCTGTCATTTGTTTTATTGATCTTGGCCATTCTGACTGACTTAAGATGAAAGCTTAGAATAGCTTTGATTTGCATCTCCATGAAGACTAGTGTGTTGGTTTGAATGAAAATGGCTCCCATAGACTCATAGGGAGTGATGTTATTAGGGTTATGATCTTGGAGGAGAAGGTGTGGCCTTCTTAGAGGAAGTGTGTCTCTGGGGTTGGGCTTTGAGATTTCAGAGGCTCAAAACAGGCCTAATGACTCACTATCTCTTCTTGCTACCTGTGGATCCAGATGTAGAACTCTTCAGCTACCTCTCCAGCACCACGTCTGCCTACATTCCACCATGCTTTCCACCATAACAATAATGGCCTAAACCTCTGAACTGTAAGCCATTTCCAGGGAAATATTTTCCTTTGTAAGAGTTTCCATGGTCATGGTGTCTCTTCACAGCAATAAAACACTAACTAAGACAAGTAAAGATGTTGAACTTTTCTTTAAGTGTTTTTCAGAGATTTGTGTCTCATCTATTGAGAACTCTCTGCTTAATTCTGTATGCCATTTTTAAATTGGGTTATTTGCTTTATTGATATCCAGTCTTTTAAATTATGTATTTTAAACACTAGCCCTCTATTGATGTGTGTTTGGTAAAGACCTTTACCCATTCTACCTTAACCAAGGCTACCAAAGTAGCCTGCCACTTTGCCCAAATGATGGTATCCTTTGCCATATAGAAGCTTTTCAGTTTCATAAGGTCCTTTTGATTTTAGTGTCTGTTTGTGTCATCAATGTTCTGTTTAGAAAGTCTTTTCCTGTGCCAGCAAGTTAAAGCTTATTTCCCAATATTTCTTCTTTCAGATAGACTGAGGGTATTTGGTGTTAGGGTATCTGGTCTTATGTTGAAGTTATCAATCCATTTGGAGTTGAGTTTTGTGTAGAATGGTAAATATGGATCTACATGCAGCCATCCAGTTTGAACAGCACCATCTGTACAAGATTCTATCTTTTCTTCTGCATGTATTTTGACTTCTTTGTAAAAAGTCAGGTGTTCATATGTTGGCATACAAAAGAGTTCCACAGTAGACTGGAATGGAGTATAACAAAGGTTTATTTATCTGGGGATAAACTCACAGAAACAGTAGCGATCTACAGTCTTCTGCATGTGCTGGGAGCTGGAAGTGAATCCAGCAGCCAAGAGGCCCACACATGCGTTACATCTGCATTTATAGTACACGAGACCATGATTTTAAAGGCTGTTGGCTGAAGGAGTTCCCACAGCACCCACAGATGTATGAACTTATGCCTGGATCTTCAATTCAA
>NC_022026.1:22931654-22937830 GCF_000317375.1 Microtus ochrogaster
GTTCTCCCTCCTTCTGCTCTTCATCTGGACCTTGGGAGCTCAGTCCAGTGCTCCAATGTGAATCTCTGTCTCTATCTCCATCCATTGCCAGATGAAGGTTCCCTCTGGATGGAACTCCTCAGCACTCGCCTATCTGATCTTGATTTAACTTTGGTAGGTCATATATTTCAAGAAATTCATCCATTTCTTTTAGGGTTTCCAATTTAGTGGAGAACAGGTTTTTAAGGTATGTCCTTATGATTCTCCTCAGTGTCTGTTATAATATTCCCCCCTTAGTCTATAATTTTATTACTTTGGATCTTTTCTCCTCATTTTTAAAGCTAATTTGGCTAAGTATTTGTCCATTTTGTTGATTTTCTCAAAGAAATTACTCCTTATATTATTGAGTCTTTGTTTTCCGCCTTATTTTTGTTTCTATTTCATTGATTTCTGACTTGAGTTTGATTATTTTTTGCTATCTTCTCTTTGGATGTTATTCTGTCTTTTTGTTCTAGAGCTTTCAGGTATGCCACTAAGTTGGTAATATGAAATGTCTACTTTTTTTAATGTTGGTACTCAGTGATATGAACTCTCTTCTTAGAACTGTCATCATTGTGTCCCATAGATTTGGGTATGTTGTGTTTTCACTTTAATTCAATTATAATAAAGTAGTTTTAATTCCCTTTTTGCTTTTTTCATCTATTTTCCATTTAGTAGTGAATTGTTTGAAGCAGTAATTTAAAAATTACCCATAAAGAAAATTCCAGGACCAGACATATTCACTGCTTAATTCTACCAAATGCTTAAGGAAGAGGTATCATTAAGTTTAATACTTAGCTCGGGCAGCCTTAAACAAATTGTAGTCCTCCTATGTCAGTCTCCTGAATGTTGAAACAACAGATATGAGTCGACAGATCTTGCTTAAAATCCGAAGAAAAAGAGTGAAAGTTGAATATAAGAGTAGAAAACCTTGTAACATGAACAATCTCCCATAAGATGATACACCAGATTTCTCAGGAGAAATCTTACAGACCAGAAAAAGGAGAATGATTTATTCAAAGTCCTGAAAGAAGAAATACACGTCCAGAAAGAATATCATTATAAAAACTATGCTTTCGTGAAGGAAAGAGCAACATCCACAGACAAACTCAAAGTTTAGGAGTTCATCCCCAGTAGACCTAACTTATAAGAAATGACAAAAGAAGTTTCTCAAGTTTGAACAAGAGATTGCTAATTTCGCTGGCTAGTTTTATGCCAACTTGATAAACACTAGAGTTATCTGAGAGGAGGGACCTCAATTGAGAAAATGCCTCCATAAGATCCAGCTATAAAGCATTTTCTTAATTAGTGATTGTTGGGAGAGGATCCAGACCATTGTGGGTGGTGCTATACCTGGAATTGTGGTCCTGGATGCTGTAAAAAAGTAGGTTGAGCAAGCCATGGAATGCATGCTATTCAGCAGCACTTATTCATGGCTGCTGAATCATGATGTTCCTTCCTCTAGGTTCCTATCCTATTTGAGTTTCTGCCTTGATTTTCTTTGGTGGTGAACAGTGGTATGGAAATGTAAGCCAAATAAACCCTTTCTTCCCCAACTTGCTTTTGGTCATGTTGTTTCATCACAATAATAGTAACTCAAACCAAGATGCTAGTTAACAAGAGGAAAAAATATAAAAGGATAAAATTCATCCTAAAGTTTGTGTATTGTCAAATTCACAATTCTACAATACAACTAACCATGGCATATACAATATGTACAAAATGTAATAAAACATAATAATCATATTAATTTGTTGATGAATACTGTGATGGTGATTTCTAGGCTGACCATGTGATCTTGTCTCATAAAATCATGCGTTAACACCAACAAAAAAGGTTTTGATGAAGAGTTTTTATATTTATTCTATTTGACATTCTTTGTATTTCATGTGTATGCATATTCTTTTCTCTCCATAGATTATAGACATTTTCTGTCATTATTCCCTTATACAACAAAATAACTTAAAATAGGACGGATGTTTTCTATTTCTGTGTTAATTACTTTGTTTTGGAAATACCATAATGTTTTGTTTTTGTCTTATGGTATCTAATAAATCTCCCTTTCTTCTTTTTTTTCCATTCTTGTTTTTGTTTCTTTGCATAATTTTAAATCTTTGAGTTTGTTGATTTTTTTGGCTACATCAAGTCTTCAGGTAATAGACATGAGTATCGAGGTTTATGTGGTGTGCCAGCCTCCTAAACCTCTCAGAATCTAGAAGGAATACTATAGCAAGCAAAAACTGACTAAAAGGGATCTAAGGGTGAATGAATTATTTCATACTTGTTTTCTTTTCATGTCTCATTTATTCTTCAGTGCTCTTTTGATTCCACATGATTTCTGGTTTATATATCCACACACACATGATTAACAGTTCTTTGGCAATAACAAGGATATCATGCATTTCACAGGGCCAAGAAATCAGAATAGGCTGACAAAGCAGGTGCCTGTTAGCTTGCTTCTGTCTCAGAGGGGGTGTGACTATGAAGGGTCTCTGCATATTTGAGGAGGGTAAATAAAGGAAGGTGCTTTGTTTTCTAAAAAGGGGAAAGGGAGTTTGTGTGTTAACTACATTTGTGTGGTTAGTTAAGCTAGAAGTTTGTAATTAGTAAATGTAGAAAAATAAGGAAGAAAAATGCAGCTTTGCTGTGTACTTTTTAAGCACTTCCGTTCCCACAGTGGCTGGGAACACAGCATTTGTGGTAGCCATGGCAACTAATGCAAGCTACTGGAAGGAAATGGATGGCACTTGGTCCGCATTGGTATCTTTGCTAAATGCTTGCTGATTAAAGGGGAATGGAATCTCTTAGCTCTAGATTAAAGAGAAAAACTGCTACTACGTAAATTCCAGAAACTACTCCTTTCAGTCCTGGGCTAATCAGTGCTTATACCCGCTGATGCCCAGGTGAGAAAGAATTTCTTTCTCTGGGGCTAGTTTAGTGATCCAAGTATTTTTGTTGTATCTCTAGGGGTAAAGGCACAAACAGTTAATTTTCTAGACTAAGATCTTGTGTCAGATGAAACTGAGGTGAAGGTAAGTACAGAATATTAATAGCTTGTTAGGGTAGAGCAAGGGCCCCATAGGTTATACTCTCCTGAGTTGTCTGTTAGAGAATTTAGGACCGCCCAATCCTGCTTATCAGTAAGGGCAGACACGCTGTATCTCCTACTCAGTGCCTGTCTTTTGAGATTGTGAATGTGCTCTATTTGTAAGGCTCCTCTCCTTATTGGATATTCTGCCATAAAGGGTAATTGTGGGGGGCTAGCTTTATGTAGATTTGACCATGAGAGCGAAGGTTTCTTTGAGTGAATACTCTCACATCAGGGCCCCAGAGTTTGGTAACAGGTCATCCAGTATAATACCCAATAATTGTTTTAATACACTGCTGAGATTTTTTTTTGGGGGGGGGATGACTCTCACTATTCAAAGAGGGGAACACTATGGTTTCACAAAGGATTTACAGAAATGACAGTGATTTTTCAAAAGACAGGCATTCTCAAAGCATTACAAATTGGTTTTCCTCACTGGAATACTCCCGTGAGTTAGTCTACAGATTTGTCAGCTGTACTTCTCACTGTATGTATTAGGAACAATCTTCACTGATGCACTATAACTCCAATTAAACCAGATTAGACCAAATCAAAAATGCCCATGTTTAATAAATGCAGCGCTCTTGGATGGCTGGGAGTATGGTGGGGGTGGGGGAGACAGAGAGGGAGAGTACATGCAAAACCTGAAGCCACGTGTTCCATTTTCTGGTGAGAGCCTAAATAGGCTGTGGGGAGGGGTCAGTGCTTAGCAGGCTGGGAGTTGGAGTCCGGACCAAGGCAACTCCCAGGCCAGGGGCTGGGGTGATACTTTAAACTGAATATTACATTCCAGATTCTTTTGATATAGGGGTTAGAGGACTGGGGTCTCATTTTTGACCAAACATTGTGGTCCTGTGGACCACAGCACATGAATTATGAAAGAGGATATGAAGCTAGTTGGTTTTTA
This sequence comes from Microtus ochrogaster, assembly GCF_000317375.1. Classification (NCBI taxonomy): domain Eukaryota; kingdom Metazoa; phylum Chordata; class Mammalia; order Rodentia; family Cricetidae; genus Microtus; species Microtus ochrogaster. The sequence continues at coordinate 22,935,668 of NC_022026.1, forward strand.
GTTCTTTGCCAAGGATTTTTCATTTTGGGTGATAGATAAGTGCATAAAAATATATTTGATGGTGTTGATGGTGAAAGTGTAAAATCCATTGTGAGGGTTCATAGCTTCAAAATTCTAGCTATACAGAAGTTCATTATAGACTTTCATATGTGTATAGAAGTTCATATATAGACTTTTGGTGTGATTAATTTTGACATGTGATATTTATTTTATTTCCAAGTTTCTTTTGAGTAATATTTTTAAAATAAAATATAAAAAAGTCTATTAAATGTCCTGTGGATTTTTCAATGTCATCATTTTATTCTTGTTAAATTTTGTTTTATTTTATTACTTTAAAAAATACCAATCCAAATTCTCACTCCCTCCCTTCCTCCCACTCCCTTCCCACTCCCTCTACACACCCTTCCACCCCATCCCCTCCAATCCTAAGAGAAGGCAATGCACCCTGCCCTGTGGAAAGTCCAAGGCCCTCCCTACTACATTTTAGGTTGAGCAAGGTATACATCCAAAGAGAATAGGATCCCCAAAAGCCAGTAAATGCAGTAGAGACAAATCCCAGTGCCACTGTCAGTGGCCCCTCAGTTGGCCCCAACTGTCAACCACATTCAGAGGGACTAGTTTGATTCCATGCTTATTCACTCCCAGTCCAGTTGGAGTTGGTGAGCTTCCATTCGCTCAGGCAAACTGTCTCCGTGGGTGAACCCCTCATAGTCTTGACTTCTTCGCTCATACTCTCACTCCTTCCACTCTTCAACTGGACCTTGGGAGCTCAGGCAATGCTCCGATGTGGGTCTCTGCCTCTGTTTCCATCTGTTGTTGGATGAAGGTTCTATGGTGATATTTAAGATAATCATCAGTCTGACTACAGGGCAAGGCCAGTTCAGGCACCCTCTCCTCTATTGCTTAGGGTCTTAGTTGGGGTCATCCTTTTGGATTCCTGGGAATTTCTGTAGTGCCAGGTTTCTTGCTAACCCCATAATGGTTCCTTCAGTCAGGATATTTCTCTCCTTGATCTCTGTCCTTCCTCCATCTCGACTATCCCATTCCCTCAAATTCTCCTCAACCCCCCCTTCTCCCCTTCCTTCCACCCCTCACCCACATGCTTCCAAATTTTGTCAGGCGATCTTGTTTGTTTCTAATTTCCAGGTGGGTCTGTATATGTTCTTAAGCAGGTTATATCTGTAAAATAATGTGATTTGTCTCTAAACTCTGTTCTTAGTGCTAGGGGCATGGCTCAGTGGTAGAACACTCGACAGCCAATAAAAGCAATATACAGCAAGCCGACAGCTAACATCAAATTAAATGGAGACAAACTCAAAGCGATTCCACTAAAATCAGGAACAAGACAAGGCTGTCCACTCTCTCCATATCTTTTCAACATAGTTCTTGAAGTTTTAGCAATAGCAATAAGACAACATAAGGAGATCAAAGGTTTCAAATTGGAAAGGAAGAAGTCAAACTTTTGTCATTTGCAGATGATACGATAGTGTACATAAGTGATCCCAAAACTCTACCAGAGAACTCCTACAGCTGATAAATACCTTCAGAGATGTAGCAGGATACAAGATCAACTAAAAAAAAATCAGAAGCCCTCCTATACACAAAGGATAAAGAAGCTGAGAGAGAAATAATAGAAACATCACTCTTCACAATAGACACAATAACATAAAATAACTTGGGGGTAACACTAACCAAAGAAGTGAAAGACCTACTTGACAAGACCTTTAAGTCTTTGAAGAAAGAAATTGAAGAAGATACCAGAAAATGGAAAGATCTCCCATGCTCTTGAATAGGAAGGAACAACATAGTAAAAATGGCAATCCCACCGAAAGCAATGTATAGATTTAATGCCATCCCCATCTTGAAAAAACAATAATCAACTTCATATGGAAAAACAGAAAACCCAGGATAGCCAAAACAATCCTATACAATAAAGGAACTTCTGGAGGCATTACCATTCCTGATAAGCTCTATTACAGAGCTACAGTAATGAAAACAGCTTGGTATTGGCATAAAAACAGAAACATTGACCAATGGAATCAAATTGAAGAACTGGATATTAATCCACACCTATGAACACCTGATTTTTGACAAAGAAGCTAAAATTATACAATGGAAGAAAGAAAGCATCTTCAACAAATGGTGCTGGCACAACTGGATGTC
>NC_022026.1:22938090-22940128 GCF_000317375.1 Microtus ochrogaster
TGAAAAAAAAGATCTTTACCAACAGCACATCAGGACAGAGAACTGATCCCCAATATATATATATCAAGAAATTGGACATTAAAATTCTAAATAACCCAATTTAAAAATGGTGTACTAAACTAAACAGAGAATTCTCAACGAAAGAATTTTGAATGGCCCAAAGATACTTAAGGACATGTTCAACTTCCTTAACTATCAGGGAAATGGAAATGCAAATCAAAACAACTCTGAGATACCATCTTATACCTGTCCAATGATAGCTTATGCTGAAGAGGATGTGGAATAAGGGGAACATACATCCATTGCTGGTGGGAATGCAAACTTGTATAACCACTCTGGAAATCAGTGTGGCAGTTTCTCATCATTATATTCTTTAATTTCAGATTTATTTTAGTTTTCTTTTATATGGCTTCTCTTTGTTGAACTCATTTTGTTCATATATTATTTCTGAGTTTTCTTGTCTTTTTATGTTTAACTCATTGAGCCTTTTCAGAGGTGAATATTTAGAAATTTCTTTATAGTGGATTTCCATCTAGTTACAGTTGGTAACTGGTACTTTAATTTGTTCCGTGTTTTTTGGTATATTTTATTCTCATGACTACTCTTTGCTATATAAATATTTGAACATGTAGGTGGTTCTCCCTGTCTTTATAGGCTGGTTTTAGTATGGAAGTTCCTTTACTAACCAGCCAGTCCAGCAGTTCTTGGTGGATCATTTAGTGGTTTTTATGGGTTTGTTTGCTTCAAATATGCTGGCCTGATATCTTTGTCTACAGTGACCAGAATACAGCTTATTTTTTGTGAGAGTTTTTAAATTATTAGGTTCACTGAAGTTAATCACTGGACCCTATGTTATTTGGCACAACTTGGAGCTGGAGTAGGCTTTGCATTTGTTGTGGCTAGACTGGTAATGAGGTGTGTCTGGAGTAAGTAAATAAATACTTCCCTAGAGCTTGCTATGATACAGGCTGTCATGGAACTCAGGGTTACAGGAGCCAGCATCATGCTAGGATATGTTTGCAGCCTGAGACTATAAGGGCAGGATATAAGTCTTCAGCTCAGGATTGTGGCTGTCACTAGGATATTTCTGGAGCCTGAAGAGGATACATAGTCACAATGGTACAGACTTCAAGTCTTGGTCTGCAGTATCAGACCTAAGAAAAACCTTCAAGCACTAGGGATAATTCCTGCTCCTACTGCTAGTGGCCTCACAGACTGCCCAAGCCTCACAACTGTCCCCCACATTCAGTGGACCTATGCAGGTTCCCCTGCTATCACTCCAGAGTCAGTGAGCTCTCACTAGCTCAGATCAGCTATTTCTGTGGGTATCACCTTTATGACCCCTTTGCTTCTCCCTCACTTGGGCTTGTCTCTGGTAACTCGGCCCAGTGCTTCATTGTAGATTTCTGTATTTGCTTCAATCAGTTGCTGGTTGAAGGTTCTATGATGACAATTAAGGGGTCATCAATCTAATTGTAGGGGAGGGCCAGTTTAGGCTTCCTTTTCACTGTTGCTTAGTCTTAGCTGGGGTCATCCTTGTGGATTTCTGGAAATTTTCCTAGTGCCATATTTCTCATTATTCCTTTAATGGCTCCCTCAACCAAGATATCCTTTTTCTTTCTCTCCCTCACTGTCCTTCCCCTTTCTTGAGCATCCCATTTCCTCCTGTTCTTCTCCTCCCTCCCCCTTCTCCTCTGCCCCTCCCCTTCCACCCTCCCTTCTCCCTGCCTCCTAATTCTCTCCATAGGTCTTGTCTGTTTCCCTTTCCCAGGGGATCCATGTATGTCTCTCTTAGGGTTCTTCTTGTTTCCTGGCTTGTCTGGAGCTGTGGACTGTAGGCTGGTTATCCTTTACTCTACAGCTAACATCTACTTATGAGTGAGTACATACCATGTTTGTCTATCTGGGTTTGGGTTATCTCACTCAGGATGGCTTTTTCTAGTTCCATCCATTTGCCTGCACATTTCAAGATGTCATTGTTTCTACTGCTGAGTAGTATTCCATTGTGCAAATGTACTACATTTTCTTTATCCATTCT
>NC_022026.1:22941193-22957428 GCF_000317375.1 Microtus ochrogaster
TAAAAAGAGTTGGCAATGTTCCTTCTGTTTCTAATGTGTGGAACAATTTGAGGAGTATTAGTATTGGTATTAGTTCTTTGAAGTTCTTGTAGAATTCTGTGCTGAAACTATCTGGCCCTGGGCTCTTTGTGGTTGGGAGACTTTTGATGATTGTTTCTATTTCCTTAGCAGTTATAGGTCCATTTAATTTGCTTATCTGGTCTTTATTTAATTTTGGTATGTGGTGCTTATCCAGAAAGTTGTCCATTTTCTTTAAGGTTTCCAATTTTTTGAAGTACAAGTTTTTAAAGTATGACCTGATGATTCTCTGGATTTCCTCCATGTCTGTTGTTATGTCTCTCTTTTCCTTTTTGATTTCATTAATTTGGATATTCTCTCTCTGCCTTTGGTTTGTTTGGATAAAGGTTTGTCTATTTTGTTGATTTTCTCTGGTGTAGGTGTGGCTATTGCTCCAATGGTCACTACTCCAGTTGTAGTCGGGGTTGAGGCTAAGGCTCCAGTGGTCAGATAACATCTGGAGGCTACTGCTGTCTTCATGGCCTGCTTTGCTGCTGAAGCTTCCTCTCCTGGTGGCCTGGTAGTCTGCCCACCACCCTCGACCTTCAAGTTTTTAATTATAGCAAATAAACTTGGGAGAGAATAGTTGAAATGCAAGGGTAATAGTAATTGGTGTAATAAATAAATTTTACAATTTTTCACTTTGTTAAATAAGTTAGTTGTGCTCATTATAGCAATTAGATTATTACATAAAATGGAAAGTTAATTTTCTACAGTACACTATCATAGGTACTCCCAAATAACATTTTAGTTATATCCCTTTGACGGTTTTAAAAACATAGCTTCTTTTACATCAGTTAGTGTATGTAAATTAATAAATATATTTAAACTATTTGGGAGGCAAACAGCTATATGGTTCAGTGGGCAACGGCACTTGCCACCAACCCTGATACCCAAAGTTGTATCTGCAGAACCCACATGGTGGAAAGAGAGAACCAAACTTCTACAAGTTGTTCTCTGACCTCCATATATGCATTGTTGCGTTGGCACTCACATACCCATGCACATCCACACATATGCACGTGTGGGAATACACACACACACACACACACACACACACACACACACACACACACAAATGTAAAAGATACCTAAATAATTATTTTGGAAAACTGCCAAAGTAATAGAAGTAAAATGTTAATAGTGAGTGCTGCCGAGTCAGCTCTCCAGCCTGGCATACACATAAGTTTTTTAAAAAAGCTTTTTGTAAATCATTCATGGTATCTTATGCTTCTGATCCAAGGATTTGGGAGACCAAGGCAAGGGAACCGACATAAGTTTGAGAGCAGCCTGGGTTACATAGTGAGTTCCATACCAACCCAGCTAAGGTATAGCATGTGAACTGTGTCAAAGAAACAGCTAAATAAATGCATAAATGGCTAAATAAATAAAAAAATTCATTTATGGAAATTAAAAAAGATGTTGTCAAAGATTAAAAATGCTTTTTATATAAAATAAAAACAAAATAACAGGAATTACGTTGCTGATTTTAAAATTTACAATACTTAAGTTTATTGAACCTAAATTATGCAATTTCCATAATGATTTTAAAAATAGGTATTATATTTACAGTGTTTTAATTTGAGATAATTTTATTTATCATTGCTTGTCATTTACTGTTGTTACATATGCTAGAGGGTCTGTATATATAACTTACCAGTAGAGGGCTTGTCAAGCATGCATAAGGCCCTGAGTTTGGTTTTCAGTATTACTGAAAAAAAAATTATACCACCAGAATTACTAGAGGTATTATTGTAAAAAGTAAGCAAAATACAAATGTGTTTTATACACAAATATTAGTAGTCCACTAATAGGAGCCAAAATAAGATTTGTTGAGTTTTCAGTGCTTGTTAATGTTAATTTAATTTTTTTCTGTTTTTTCAATGAAGATCTTGAGAATCTGACATTATATACAATAGTACAGTGTGATCTGGGAGAAATTGCAGAGATGCCAAGAAAAAAATCTTACTAAGGGTCAACTGACTTTGACTCATTACTGTGCGCCACAATGTCTTTACTTGAAAAGTTAAGTACAATACCATGTATATCATAGGTGTGTGGTGAGGGTAACAATAAGTAGCTTAATAGTAGCTTTACAAGTTAACCTCCTACTCCCCGTGGTGCCTTTCTAGTTTCCTGGCTTCTACAGGTACCCCACATTAAGATACACAAATCTAAAGATTTGCTGCTATGGGTGAAAACATACAGTGTTGTCTTTCTGGGTTTGTGTTATCTTATTCAGTATAATTTGGGAAAGGACATAGTAGAACATGGGTTACATGAAGGGGGAAAGGAATCATGGGGGGGGGTTAAGTAGGAAAGGAGATGGGAGTATAGCACAGAGGAAGGGATGGGATGGTGGCCAAATAACTAATAGTAAGGATGTTTGAAAAGTCATATGGAAACCTAGCATTTTATATGCAGCCACACATATACACATAAATGAAGGAAAAGTGAAGTTAACAAGGAGATATGAGGCAAAGTTCGGGGAGAACTTGAGGAGAGTTAAGGGTGAATATAATCAAACCATATTGGATGCATGTAAGAAATTCTCCAAGAAAAAAATGAAAAACATATCGAAAAGAAGAATTTAGCTATGTACCATGACAAATTATTAACTATAAAACAATCATATACAGACTGATTTTAATAAAAAATGAAACATATTAGCACCATCTAGTGGAAACACAAATCAAACATTAATAATTTTAACCTAGAATATAATTTAATATTGATATTAATTTTGTGCTAGAAGAAATTGTATGAATTGTCTAGGAATTTAGAAGCCGTTTTCTGTAGTGCTCTTGGGTCCTGCCAGAAAAACACATTCTCTAAGTTTCCTTGTATATAAAATGTTTGAAAAATGAATGATATATACAACTTTAATTCTGTACAGATCAGGAAATAGAAATGTTCCCAGAGTAAGATATTTATTCAAGAGTGCACAGCTCGGTGTTAATCTTTAATTTTCTAGCGATAATCTTTCTCCAGGTGTCAAGAGTGTTTGTTCTTTCATTTCTAATTTTAATAATTTAAAACTTCTTGCTCATTTTCCATGTCAATAAAGCTAATGGCTTTGCCTTGGGTATTTGATCTTTTGAAAGCACCAGATTTTGGGTTTCTTAGTTATCCCCATTGATTTTTAATTTTATCTCATTTCCATGCTAATCTTTGTGTTTCCTTTTCTTCTGCACTGTTGATGCTCCTTTTTCTCCCTTGTCCTTGGGTAGATTATTGGGTCTTGACTTGATAATTGTATTCCTCTTTAAGTGGTAGAATTCCTATCTACACATGTTCCTGAAAGGATTGCTTTAGCTATATTCTATAAGCTTTATTCTCACCTCATCAACCCTCCTCCATCACAAGGTATTTTTGTAATTCCTCTCCTGATTTTATTAATTGAACCATTGGTTTTTCATCTGTATATTGTTTAATTTTCACTTTTAGCAATTCACCAAATTTTCTTTTGTAGTTAGTCTTAAACTTAATTCCATGCTGAAGGAATATACTTTATGATTACAAGTTTCTTAAATCTAATGTGATTTTGTGTGGCCAGTATATGTTCTGTTCCTATGTACCTTTTAGGTACATTTGAACAGAATGTTGGTGGTCTGTACTACAAATGGATTTTAGGGTTTAGTAGATTTATAGTGTTGTTAAGTCTTCTTGTATATGTTTTGAGTTATACTGACTTCTATCCATTATTGAAAGAAGGATATCGAAAGTCCCAGTTATTGTTAAGTAATGTGTTTTTGCTTTCAATTTTGTCAGATTTTTTTCATGTGTTTTTGTGCTGTGTACTTATTATAATAAAATATCTCCCCTTTGTTTTGTTTCATTTTTTGAAACAGGGTTTCCTATAAACCAGGGGATCCATTAAATATAAGTAGATTAAATAATACAATAAAATTGTATTTGTAGAAGATGGCCTTGAACTACTGACCTTTTCCCTCTACCTCCCAAGTGCTGGAATTAAGGTGTGCACCACCATGTATTATTCTGAAATATTGTTCTTTATCTCTAGATAGTTAATTTTTTATTTTGAAGTTTCTCTTATATTTCCACAACCATTTAAGTTTTCTTACAGTTATTTTTTATTATATTTTGTTCTATTTCTTTACTTTCAATCTCTTTGTACTTTTGAAAATTGTGTGGATTTTTATAGATAACAAGTAGTTGGATTTTGTTTTTAATCTAATGTGAGAGCATCTCTGACATTTTATTGCATTTTAAAATTCATACGTATTTAACATTACTGTTACTATTGATAGATTTATGCTTTTCTGTTCTTTCATATATATCTGATGATTCCTTTTCCTATTTTTGCTCCTTTCTTATCTCTTTTGTTTTTATTACTTATTTAAATAATACACAGTGATGAATTTTATTATGGTATTTCATACATATATTTCATTATACTCTGTTCTTACTCATCTCCTATTCCCACTGCTCTACCCATCCCTCAGGTTAGTGTTAATTTTTGACTTGATAAAATCTATAACCTCTTAAGAGATGGGCCTCTGGGCATGCCTATGCATTAATTGAGGTGGCAGGACCCATCTTAATTTTGGGTGGGACCACTCCCTGGACAAGGAATCCTGGTACAGTTAAATGGAGAAAGCAATCTGAGGATTGGCATGCTTTCATCCTTCTGTATTTTACCCCCATTTAGGCTTTTTATTTATATGTGTTTTACATCTCTAGATAAAAAGTCCTAGAGTTTTTCCTCCTATGTTTTCATTTTGATCTTCATTGTTCATAATGTTCACTGAGGTTGTCAGTACAATGAAACCAGACTGGGATGCAAGCAGATTTGTTTTTTTTCCTCTCTTTCTAGGTCTTTGAACTGCGTATCAAAGCTGGGACTGATCATTCCACAGTTGGTGGACCTGTTTGTGAGGTTCATAATAATTTTTCCCAGCTCTATGACAATTAGTGATTTCAAATTCGCCAATATAACCATACTTTATCATCACACTCTTGAGAGCTGTTTTAGTCAGTACTGTTGCTATGAAGAGACACCATGGTCATGGTAACTTTTGTCAAAGAAAACATTTAATTGGGGCTTGCTTACAGTTTCAGAGGTTTAGTTCACTGTCATCATGGCAGGGAGCATGGTGGCATGCAGACAGACAATGTTAGAGAAGTAACTGAGAGTTCTACCTTCTGGGTTTTTTTTTTTTTGAGACAGGATTTCTTTGTAGCTTTAGAGCCTGTCCTGGAACTAGCTCTTTAGACCAGGCTAGCCTCTAACTCACAGATATCCGCAGCCTGCCTCTGCCTCCCGAATGCTGGGATTAAAGGTGTGTGCCACCACCGCCCAGAAGCAGGAATAAAAAAAAAACACTGGACCTGATTTGAACTTCTGAAACCGCAAAGCCCCCATTGACATACTTCCTCCAACAAGGCCACACCTACTCCAACAAGGCCATACCTTCTAATCTCTCCAAAGTAGTACCACCCCCTGGTGACTAAGATATATGGGCCTATGGGGTGCTATTCTTATTGAAACCACCACAAGGGCATAGGCCAGGATATTCATATGCACCATGGTGATGGCCTAGAGAGATGGCAGTAAAAATCTTCCCCGTTTCTTTGTTGTAGATGCAATATGACTAATTGCTTCAAGCGCTTGTTGCCTTGATTTTCCCACCATGATTGACTCTACTCCTAAACAGAAAGCCAGGATAAACTCTATTTCTCCCTGAAGTTGCTTCTGACAGGGTCAGAATCACAGGGTCTTTTAATCACAGTGGCAGGACAAAAACTAGGATAGCCCCCATCCCTTTCTTCCCCAAAGGATCCTCCCTTCTGTGATCATGTTACAAGAATTACATTACCATTTTTCCATCTATTTCTCACCCTTAAAAATCTCTTCCTCCTCTCTCATGGTTCCCTTTTTATTTTCACAACCACCCACATGCATGTGTACAGGCACACTCATATACACACAAATTTAAATTTAGGTTTTGTATATGACAGAAAACAGAAGGTATTTATGTGAGTCTGATTTATTTAGCATAATGTAATGACCTCTGGCTTCATGCATTTTCCTTCAAATATCATGGACTCAATTTTTCTTTTGACTGACTAAAATTACATTGTGCATATGTACCCTATTTTTATTTATCCATTCATTTGTTGGTAGACATTGAGATCAGTTTCTTTTCATAGTTATTGTGATTATGTAAGTATGAATGTGCATGTATCTCTACTGGATGTTGATTTAGAGTTCTTCAGATATATATTCATGAGTGGTTTAGCTGAATCATATAGCAGTTTCAAATTTTGATTTTTTTTAAGAACCTTAAGTCTGACTTCAAAAAAAAAGTCCACCAAAAATGTATAAAGATTCCTCTTCCCCCACATCATTGCCAGTATTTGTTGTCCTTAAAAAAATAGTTTATTATTTTTTTTTAGCTATCATGGGTTTTTTGTTTTTCCATATGAAGTTGAGCATTGTTCTTTCAAGGTCTGTGAAGAATTGTGTTGGGATTTTGATGGGGATTTCATTACATTAGTAGATTGCTTTTGGAAAGATTGCCAGTTTTACTATGTTAATCCTACTGATCCATGAGCATGGGCGACCTTTCCATTTTCTTATCTCTTCCCCCAATTTCTTTCTTCAAAGACTTAAAATCTTGTCTTATAGACCTTTCACTTTTTGGGTTAGAGTTATAATAATTTTATATTATTTGTGACTATTGTAAAGGTTGTTGTAATGAATTAAATAAAATGCTGTGGGATCCCCTGCAGCTGTAGCAGTAGAAATGCTGCAGGTCCCCAAGCGGTGGCAGCAGGCCATGCGGTGGCAAGCTGTGGCCCCTAGAGCAGCCAGTCATAGGCAGGGACTGGCACAGTTCCCCTAGTGGCTGCAATAGGCCATATGAGAGACAGGCACTCCATGAGACCACACTGCAGGTCTCTGGAGGCAGCTGGTCTCCGGCAGGGAGACACACAGTGGAGTGAGAGAGACAGAGGCATGGATAGGCACACCGTGCAGAGTGGGGTTGGATATTTATTGAGTGGAATATGGAGGGGGAAGGGAGAAGGGGAGAAGAGAAGAGGGGGGAGGGAGGGAGGGAGAAAGGGAGAGAGAGAGGAGAGAGACAGAAACTACCTCTTCGAGAGGACAATGTAGGAGAGACTCAGGCTGTAAGCAGGAAGGAAGACCTGCCTCAGCAGGTGGGAGGGGGCATGACACACATGCTTGTCTCTTAAAGAGACAGGACAGACCATTACAGTTGTTGTTTCTCTTATTTCTTTCTCAGCCCATTTATCATTTGTATATAGGACGCCTACTGATTCTTTTAGTTAATCTTGTGTCTTGTGACATTACTGAAGGTGTTTATCAGCTGTAGGAGTTCCTTGGTAGAATTTTTGGGGTTACTTATGTATATTATCATATCATCTGCAAATAGTGAAAGTTTGATTACTTCTATTTAAATTTGTATCCCCTTGATCTCCTTTTGTTGCCTTCTTGCTGTAGCTAGAACCCTGAGTGCTATATTGAATAGATATGGAGAAAGTGGTAGATAGCCTTGTGTTTTCTCTGATTTTAGTGGAATTGTTTTGTTTTTCTCTCCATTTAATTTGGTGTTGGCCGTTGGCTTGTTATAAATTGCCTTTGTTATTATGTTTAGATATATTCCTTGAATCCTGTTCTCTCCAGAACCTTTATCATGAAGGAGTGTTGGATTTTGTCAAAGGCTTTTCTAACATTTAGAGATGATCATGTGGGTTTTTTTCTTTCAGTTTGTTTATATGGTAGATTACACTGACAGATTTTCATCTGTTGAACTATTCCTGCATCTCTGGGATGAAGCCTACTTGATCATGGTGGATGATGTTTTCAATGTGTTGTTGGGTTTGGTTTGCCAGTATTTTGCTGAGTATTTTTATATCAATGTTCATGAGGGAGACTGGTCTATAATTCTCTTTCTTTGTTACATCTTTGTTTGGTTTGGGTATCAGGGTGACTATGGCCTCTTATAAAGAATTTGGCAGTGTTCCTTTTGCTTCTATTGTGTGGAACAATTTGAGGAGTATTGGTATTAGTTCTTCTTTGAAATATTTATATAATTCTGGGCTGAAACCATCTGGCCCTAGGCTTTTTTGGTTGTCAGATTTTTAATGGTTATTTTCATTTCCTTAGGGGTTATAGGCCCATTTAATTTGCTTATCTGGTCTTGATTTAATTTTGTTATGTAGTACCCATCAAGAAAGTTGTCTATTTCTTTTAGATTTTCTGATTTTGTGTAGTCAGATTTTTGAAGTATGACCTAATGTTTTTCTGTATTTCCTCAGTGCCTTCTGTATTTATCATATTGTCTTCTGAAATATTTTGGAAAGTATATTGTGTTACACCTACATGCTATTGCTCTTCCTTTGGAGCTTAATTTTTTTCTTATTCATCTAGTCATCTGGACTAATTTGGTAAAATTTATTTTCCTTACAATTTGTCATCTCTAGTGGTTTCTTCTCGGAGTTTTTATTTGTTTAGAGGGAATTTTCACAGTTAAAGAAATTTGTTGTTGTGCTCTGCAGTCAGATAGGGACTAGTAATTATCTTTCATTAGTAGATTATCTTTCACTTGTGAGACAACAGAATGTTAGGCAAATACATCTCTCTCAAACCTTAGGTAGGAGGTTGATTGGCTTTTTAAGTTTACCTTTCTGAGAGCCACCCTTTATCTTAGCTTAATTTTCATTTGGTGTTTGGTCAGAAATTCTGCTTAAGCCTCTTGAGCCACTTTGGCCGAAGAGTCTTTGCTAATGGATCTGTGTATGCCTTAAATAATGCTTTCTAGTTTGTCTTAGTACTGCCTTTGATTGGGCCTCTCTGGATGCAGCTTTGTACGTGGGTTTCTTAAACCCTCGAAGATAATTGTGATCCTAAGATGTTGTTCCTGTCTATTTTTTCCTTGCTTCTGTATGCTAACCTTTTGCATGTTTTACTTGTTACTGCTATCATGGAGCAACTAGGCTCCTTGTATTTACTACCTCTGGTCTCTGTCCAAATAAAATCACCTCCCCTGGGAAGAAATCCAGAGAACGTTTTACTGCCTGCCTTCTCTCTCTACTGGGCAGAACCACTGTGTCACTTGACCAGGGCAGGTAGCAGGAAAACTATGAGAATTTTTGCCCATGATGGAGGTCTCTTACTTCAAAACGCCATAGCTTTACAAACTTAACAAAGTTAAGGTGTCCATAATTCCAGAGGCTAGGGTCCTAGACAGTCAACAGCCATCAGAGCTACCCTAGAGCTTCTGGGTCCTTTGCCAAAGGGAGGGACAGAATTGTCTCTAGAGTCACACTATCCCTTCTAGGATGATCCAGTCGCACACTTTCATTGCTGTTTTGTTAGGACAAAGTCTCATTATGTATATCAAGCTGGCCCTGAATTCACCATGTAGTCTTAGTTTTTGTGTTGCTGAGGCAGGGTCTCATGTGGCTGTAACTGGCCTTTAACTCCTTATCCTTCTGATTCCACCTCCCAAGTGCTAAGTTATAGTCATGGGCCTGCACTTCTGGTCTTGGATCTGTTTATGTAAAAAGCTTTTATATTTCAAAATATTATAACCGTCTGACTGAAGATATTCTAAAGAGAGGCTTTTTTCTGTCCCTTTGTTTAGCTATCAAACTGTCCTCAAATTCTCCTCAGATGTGGAATTTTTACCAGGAATCTCGTGCTGGAAGAAGGATAAGGCTGAAGCCTGGTGTTAACCAGAGGAAAAACTTTCCCTTAGAAAGAGATTTCATGTAGATTTGATGACTTATTAACTATCTTGAAAGACAGGATTTGAGACAATGATGGGTCAATGATGGGTGTGTGTGTGATCACATCTTAACTATGACAGTTCAGTTATACATACCCCTTGCCCTCATTTAAAACCTAAACATTACCCCCAAAAATAGATTTGGAGGAGACCACTGGAATGTATTTGTTATTCTTCCCAATGTGGTCACATAATTCCCTTTTTTGGTCCTTCACTAATACTTATATCTTTTATTGGCATATTGACAATGTGTGTGTGAACTAGTTTGTTAGGGCTGTTACCACCCAGATTTTGTGCCCCCAAAACTCCAGTAATAGTATTGTTTTTAGTGGTGGATAGTTTTATTTCAACTTGACACAAGCCAGGGTCGTCTGAGGGAACCTCAATTAAGAAATGCTTCCAAAAAATCTGTCTGTAGACAGGCTTGTAGGACATTTTCTTAATTAGTGATCAGTCAGGGACCAGTGTAGGTGGGGCCAACCCTGGACTGGTGGTCCCAGGGTTCTGTAAGAAAGCAGGCTGAGCAAGCCATGGGAAGCAAGCCAGTAAACAACACTCCTCCATGACCTCTGCATCAGCTCCTGCCTCCAGGTTCCTGATGCAGAGGCCATGGAGGGGAAATGCTTACTGACTTGCTTCCCATGGCTTTGCTCAGCCTGCTTTTTTATAGAACCTAGGATCAACAGCCCAGGGATACAGAATTCCTCCTTGGCTTCTGCTTCAGTTCCTGCCTCCAGGTTCCTGCCCTTACTTCCTTCAGTGATAGAGTATGGCCCGACAGTTCTAAGAAATAAACCCTTTCCTCCTCAAGTTGCTTTTAGCCATAGTGTCTTATCACAGCCAAAGAAACCTTAACTAAGATATATGTATATATTCTTATATACTACATTAAAGTAGTTTACATACGTATATAAGCTTTTACTTAACAAAAATTTAAGGCTGTTATATCCATATATATATACACACACATATAAAGTATTGTTTTCACAAGAACGAATATATTTATGATATTCAGTAATGTACTGGGTGGTTTTATGTGTCAACTTGACACAAGCTAGCATCATCAGAGGAAGGAGCCTTAGCTGAGAAAATGCCTCTGTAATGTCTTAGTGATCAATGGGGGAGGGCTCAGCCCATGATGGGTGGTACCACCCCCAGTGGGCTGGGTCCTCCTATATAAATCATTAATCAAGAAAAATGCTTCCATAAGCTTGTCCATAGACCAGTTTGGTAGGGGTATTTTTTAAATTTGAGTCCTCTCTTCTCAAATGACTGCCTAACTTGTATTAAGGTGACAAAAACCCTAACTGTTGAATTAAGAGCGGCGGGGCTGCGTCCCCAGCACCCTGCCGCTCGCATGGCTAGCTTAGCTTATGTCCTGAAATAATTACACGGAAACTGTATTCTTTTAAACACTGCCTCGCCCCAATAGTTCCAGCCTCTTATTGGCTAGCTCTTACATATTAATCTAACCCATTTCTATTAATCTGTATAGCCCACAAGCTGGCTTACCAGGAATGATCTTAACCTGCATCTGCCTGGAGTGGGGGAACCATGGCGGCTCACTGACTCAGCTTCTTTCTCCCAGCATCCTGTTCTGTTTTCTCTGCCTACCTAAGGGTTGGCCTATGAAATAGGCCTAGGCAGTTTCTTTATTAATAAGAAATCATTCCCACATCACCTAACCAGGACAGCGCACACACACACACACACACACACACACACACACACACACACACACACACACATATATATATGGGCATTACTATAGTTACTATAATTAAATGTTGATTTGTTGTTTATCTCCTCAGAAAGTTTTGGTTTTCTACAGTTACAAAGTATTGCTTTATAAAATTGATTTTTATGTGTTATTGACTAGTCTGTTGTTATGCCAAACAGAAAAATTGGAATAAAGTATGATTATACCATATCTTTTTAGTAATACATAGTTCTAAGTATATATACATATATATTTGAAATGAATATGTACACATATATTTTTCTTTTTTAATGATAGCCAAAGCTATGAAATTGGGAAGATGGATACAGATTCTGTTGAACCAGAAATGCTGGTAAGGATCATTAAATATTGAAGAAGTAGATTAAAGAAATATAGTTTATGCTATTATAAAGTTGTAATAGATAATCCCTCATTGGTGAATAGATTTTATACTGAGCACATCATTTAACATTTTAGTGCATTAATTTCCATAAAATTTATATAACGATGTAATATACCCCATAAGTTTATAATCTAGTTCTGAATTAGTATATATAAAGCATTTTGAACAGTGTTTTCTTTGTAAGTTATAGCTTTTATTATTGCATAGTTTAAAATTTAATTGTTTTCCTTAAAATACCAAGATAGAACATTCTTGGTATACTAGTTCCTTTTCTGTTGCTATGATGAAGTATCAGAAGCAGCTCCTTGAAGAAATGATTTATTTGGCTCATAGCTCCAGAAGAGTCCATCATGGCAGAGGTAGGGCATGGCAGCATGTGGCCAAAACAGAAAACTGAGAGATCACATCTTCAACCATAAGCACAAAGCAGGGAAAGGGAGAAGTCACAGAAGCTGGAAGTGAGGCAAGGCCGTCAACTTTCAAAGCCCACCCCCAATGATGTACTTCCTCCATCAATGTTCAACCTCTTAAAGACTTCACAACCTTCTCCAAAAGAACCACCAAATGTGTGAGCTTCGAGCGGGACAGTTCTTTTGTTTAATTATTAAAAAGACTTTCCATACAATATATTCTGACCTTGGTTTCCCCTCTCTCAAATCCTTCCAGATCCCCTGCAAATCTACATCTTCTTTACCTTTCTCTTTAGAAGACAAACAGGAAACATAATATACTAGTAAAAGACCAGTAAGACAAAAAATGCCCAAAGTGATAAGAGACAAAAAGTTTACAAATATATTATTGACGTGACTTTGTGTCATCTATCCATCTAATGCTGGGCATGGGACCTACCCTGAAGTGTGGTTAATATTCATAGTGAGACTCCATTGATAAAACTAATTATTCCTTTGCAAGTGGGTATCAATTGTAGATAGCTCCTTGGTTAGGGGTGAGAGCCTATGTCCACCTGCCCCTCTCAGCAGTGGACCTTGTCTAGATTGAACCTGTGCAGGCAGGCCCTGTGCATGCTGCCACAGTCTCTGGTGAGTCCATATGTGCATCAGTCCTGTTGTGTTTAGAAGACAGTTTCCTTGGAGTCATCTAAACCTTCTGGTTCTTACAGTCTTTCTGTTTTCTCTTCCTCGTAGCTCCCTGATCCCTGAGGGGAGGGTTTTGATGAAGACATCTCATTTAGAATTGAGTGTTCCAAGGTCCCTCTCTCACTCTCTGCACATTGTCCAGGGTGGGTTTCTGTGTTAGCTGGCATCTACTGAAAGAAAGCTTCTCTGATAATGGCTGAGTGAGGCGCTGATTGATAGGTCTAGCACGATGTCATGCCCATGGCCTGTCTAGTTTCAGGTTCTTGGTCGCCTGAGCAATGCCAGACCTAGGCTACATCTTGTAAAGTGGGCCATTACATCCAATCAGATAATGTTTTTTTGCTCCAACAAAATTTGTGCAATTATTGCACCAGCATGCCTTGCAAACAGGTCACCACTGTAGATTGAAGAGTTTGTAGTTGGTTTGATGTTTACCTTTCTCCTCTGGTAGCATTCAAGGTACCTTCTAGCACCTTGAACACTAGTCAGTAGGAGTGAAGGCTCTAAATAAGCACCAGTTTAACTTCTCTATGTTCCATGAGTTGTGTAGGTGTTGTCTTTAGCAATAAGGCCTTATCATCAGTTAGTAGAGAACAACCTTGGCAACAGCCTGTGCTTGGGGATTTCTATAAAAGTATGGATACATTTTATGTTTTTAAAAAATTTTCACATACCACTTTGTGAAAATTCACAGGCCATGCTTTTAATGTTTTTGAATTTTTCTGTATATATTTTATACCTGGATCAAATTTTAAAATGTATTTAAAGAACAGTAGTGCCAGTGAAATAAATGATACCTTAAGGATGTAGAAGGGTGCTAGAAAAGAGACAGGGTTAACTAGATTTTGGTAGGAGATAGGTCTTGTAGCTAGAAGTCACAGAGTGAAAAGAAGAGGGTTCTGGACGAAGAATTTAGATGAGAGGGTATCCTGCGAGGAAAGATAGAAAATAGTACCTATGTTATAGTGATAGTTTATTTGTGTTTTATTTTTTTATTTTCGAGACAGGGTTTCTCCGTAGCTTTTGGTTCCTGTCCTGGAACTACCTCTTGTAGGTCAGACTAGCCTTGAACTCACAGAGATCCACCTGCCTCTGCCTCCCGAGTGCTGGGATTAAAGGCATGAGCCACCACCACCCGGCCTTTATTTGTGTTTTAATAAATAAAGCTTGCCTGAAGATCAGAGTGCCAAGCTAGTCATACTAGTCCACCACACAAGCCAGGCCATGGTGGCACACACCTTTAATCCCAGCAGCCACACTAGTTAGCCATAGGCTATCTAGCGGTGGTGCATGCCTTTAACCCCAGCACTAGAGAGAAACAGGAGGAGACAGGAGCTCAGTGTCTCAGTCTGCAGTCAGTCTGCATCCACGCTGAGGACAGGATCACCCAGCCTTGGTAGAGGTATGAACTCTCTTGTGGTTATCTAACTCTGGGTTTTTATTATTTGTGCTACATTGTATGACTGAAGAGGAATGTTACTTTGAAAAGTGTGGTGGGGTAGTATTTTGAAGTAATTTTTTCATTATCATAGGAATAACTTACTGAAATATAATTTAGTGATAGTAAATTCCACAAATCTTAAGTACACAGCTTGTTGATTATTTTATAGTCTTCTAACCATAAGATTTAGAAACTGTCACCACTCTGTGCCGGTTAATACACACTCCTGACTTTTATTGTAGATTATCTTGGGCTATTCTTAAGTTTTATATAAATGGAAATATCCAACATGTACTAGTTGACGTCTGGCTCATTTTTTAAAATATAAATCCTGAGATTTATCTATTCTCATGTCTTTCTAACAAGGGAATACTTTGGATATAATGAAATAGCTACAGTATTTCTTAGAGATTCCATATTTGCTCCATAAAATTTCTCTATAGGAGCTTATAAACTCTTATAGAATTGCTTCACGGCAATTGTATTACTTTATTTAAATCTTATTTTATCCATCTTAGTTTTTAAATTTAAAAATTAAGAGAAATGATAATTCAAACATCATTCCTCTGGATTCCTCTTTATGCTTAACATTAAAAAAAATCAGTAGGTCATCTTTGCCTTGTCTTACTATCCCTATTATATACTTAGAGGCAGACACACTTATTGAAATATAACCTTATTTTTAACATTTGTTTATTATTAATATTTTGTTTACTAGTCATGTGCATATAATATATTTGTATTCAACATATTATTCTCTGTTCTCCTCCTCCAGTTCTTCCTATAAATCTGTAAACTCATCCACATTGATCACAATTACTCCCTGTATCAGTGCTGTCCTGGTTGGAGACGTTGACTTGATTAAATGATACTTTATTCATTTTAAAATGCTGCTAAGTTAAGTTTTAAATTAGGGATGATAAAGTACTTTAATGGTAAGATGCCATTAAGAAATAAATTTTGTTAATCAGGACACAGTGCCATTTGCATCCAAGAAGATCCCAGAGAGTTCTTAGGCCAGCAGGACCTTGTTTCAAAAAACTAACCCCTGCCAAAAACCCCAAAGCAAGAAACAAACAAAAACTACTACCACCAAAAGCAAAATAAAGCAAAATAAAGAAAAAACACACACAAAAAAGGAAGATAGTTATTTTAACAGTTATATTGAATTTAAACAAGTCAGAAGTATAAATAATGCTATCATTTCTCAGATAATGTTTGGTATCCACTAGTGCAATAAGATATAGTTTGGTTTATACTAGTGCAGTGAGAGTATGTGCTATTACAAAAAGATAGCTTATTTTGAGATAGTGTCGTCATTGGGCAAATGCTAGTCTGTTGTTGTAGTTTAATTCTTCAGCTAGAAGCTCTTCTTTGTTGTTTATTATAGGCTAAGGCTCTGCGATTACTGGCCACTGTTTATTTGGATTGTAATGATGAAGAACATTATGGTAAGGCCCTCATTGCTGTACGTCTAGCAAACAAGGTATGAGACATTTACTTTTTGATATTCAAAATTTTCCAAGTTTCAATTCACAGCTGAAATCCAGTTTAGACATTTATTTGCTTTAGTATGCTTCTTTGATTTTTTATTGATTTTTATTGAGCTCTACATGTTTCTCTGCTCCCCTCCCTCACTCTCCTCTCCCCTTCAACCTTCCCCCAAGGTCCCCATGCTCCCAATTTACTCAGGAGATCTTGTCTTTTTCTACTTCCCTCGTAGATTAGATCTATGTAA
>NC_022026.1:22957903-22963441 GCF_000317375.1 Microtus ochrogaster
ACAACCTCTCCAGCATAAGTTGTCATCAGTGTTTTTGATCTTGGCCATTCTTACAGGTGTAAGATGGAATCTCAAAGTTGTTTTGATTTGCATTTTTCTGATGACTAAGGTGTTGAACATTTCCTTAAATGTCTTTCAGCCATTTTAGATTCCTCTGTTGAGAGTTCTCTGTTTAGATCTGTACTCCATTTTTTATTGGATTATGTGATCTTTTGGTGTCTAATTTCTTGAGTTCTTTGTATATTTTGGAGCTCAGACCTCTGTCTGATGTGGGGTTAGTGAAGATCTTTTCCCATTCTGTAGGCTGTTGTTTTGTCTTGTTGACCATGTCCATTGCTTTACAGAAGTTTTTCAGTTTCAAGAGGTCCCATTTATTAGTTGTTTCTTTCAGTGTCTGTGCTTTAAAAAACACAACACATTGTTACACTCTCTTCTGTAGTACATAAACGTAAAATAAAATATTTCTGTGATCTGTATTTTTGTGTCCCTCTGTAATTTTTATGTTGAAATTTAATCTTCAAGGTTACAGAATTATGTTTGGACTTTGGGAAGTGATTAAATGAATGTCAACTTCTCTTGAATGTCATTAGCAGTTTTATTTTTAAGAAAGCCTAAGACAGGTGGTGCGCATGCCATAGTGCATGTGTGCTAGCCAGTGGTTAGGATGGTGGATGTTTTTTTTCTTACTTTATGTGGAGTTCTGGGTAATTAGGCTTATGCAGCAACTTAGGCCACTGTGGCATCTCAGAAGTCGAGTTGTGTTTTGATTTAAGAAACACAGATTTGAAATTTGCCCCCATCAGTGTGGTTTACCTACATATGAAGCTTTTGTGGGATGTTCATAATCTGAGAATTTTACTTTTTCCAAGATTACAGTATTGAAGATTCCAGAATTGTTTTTGAGGATTTTATTTTTTAGCCACTTATTAAGTATATTTGTAGAAGTACTTATGAACTTCATGTGAGTAAATCAATTTTTCAGAGGAGTCAAATTCTTATGTAATTTTAAAGACAAATGTGCTGGTTGCCACTGGTTCTATTCCCTTGACATTTCTGAATTAATTATTCCTCAGGCTGTAAGCTTGGTTCTATAGCTAGCTTGCTTATAGGGTCTTATGAAAGATTCTTATTGTGAATAAGCATTCGGTTTTAGATGAACAGAACTACTGCACCAAATAAAACAAATCTTTTTAAAACAACATAAACTAGCAATGAATACCATTTAGCTTAACATTATAGTCTAAACCAGGGCTCTTTTCTTTCACATGTGACCTTTTCTTTGCCTGAGAAATTTTTATGTGATCCCCAGTATACATGAATATAAAACAGGTCTACAAATCAGAATTTTACTCATAATAACTTGTAAAGAAAGTTATTAAACAAACCTTTGGCATACATATAGTTTTATAAAATTTCTAAAATGAATGTATCCATTTATTTAAGATGAAAGTAAATTTGACACTAATGAAAAAATAAAAGGCCTAAGGAATGACCCTTGTACCATGTATGGACAAATGTTGCAAGAAGATAGTTACTACAGAAAGGGGACTTTACCACATGCTGAATCTGCTATGTACTAGTTAGGTTTGTATTACTATGATAAACACCATGACCAAAAGCAACTTAGGGAGGAAGCAGTTCATTTCAGTTCACAGATTTCAGTTCATCATCAAGGCAGAAATTCAAGCAGGCCAGGAATCTGGAGGCAGGAACTGAGAAAGAAGAGGCCATGGAGGAAGGCTGTGTACTGGCTTGCTCCTCTTGGTTTGCTCAGTTTGCTTTCTTATATACCCCATGACTCATAGATGGCACCTCGCTGAGATGGCTGGGCCCTTCCACATCAATCATCAATCAAGAAAATTCCTTACAGGCTTGCCTGCAGACTAGTTTGATGGCATTGTCCCCCATTGAGTGTAGGTTGGGTAAGCCTGCGTAAGATAATCAACTTAAGAAAAATTTAGTAAATCTTATAGTTGAAGAAGTTTCAGTTTGTGGACTGTCAGCCTGTTTGTTACTTTTGGGCAGGTGACAGGCTAGGACATCATAGTGGGAGCATGTGATAGAAGAGACCTATTCACCTCATAGCACCTGAGAAGCAGGGCACAGGAGCAGGAGAGGGACGAGAGACAGTGTATGTTAGAAGCGCCAAAGTGCCAGTATCTCCTTCAGTAGGATTGTTCTCCCCTTTTCCAATAAGCTCCACCTACTAAAGACCCATCATCTCCAAATAGCACTAGAAGCTGGGGGACACACTAATAACATGGTTTTTTGTTTGACAATTCAGATCCAAATTATAATGTTATAATATACATATAGTTTATATGCTTGGGTGTGGGTATGTATATATACATGATTTATGTCACACTCGAAAATGTTCACATTACATTTGAAGCAGTGGGAAATCAGATAATGTGATGATATGAAGTCTCAGGTTAGAGTGAGCTTCAAAGAAGGCAGAATGGAAAGATACAGTATGAGAAATCTAATCACAGTAATAAATCAGAATGAAAGTTGACTACTTTAATTTATTCTCTGTATTTATGTCATATATATCAGTAAATATTTACAGAGTATGGATCCAGTAAGTACATTATTTATTTATAAGCTAACTGTCATTGTCGAAGGAATGGTTCTGTGCCTAGTCTGTACATTGTTTTAAAGATTTATTTCATATTATATACAGTGTTCTACCGGCATGTATACCTACATGCCACAAGAGGGCACCAGATCCCATTACAGAAGGTTGTAAGCTACCATGTGATGGCTGGGAATTGAACTCAGGACCTCTGGAAGTGCTCTTAACCAGAGCCATTTCTCCAGCCCCAAACAGTACATTTTTAAAGAGCTTCCACCCTCTACATTCTTTTAGGTTTAGCCAATTGTAGCAATGGCAAAAGTAGAGACAGACAAGAATTCACAGTTGGCTTAGGGCTAGTCAACAATAACTTAGAAATAGCATTCAGACAACATTGTTATTAGTGGCAGACATGAAAGCTATGTCCTATAGAAACAATGATACATTTTATGGATTTTCTGCTATTCTTTAAAAAGGATGCTTATTAAAATATACATACAAATAACATTATACAGACTGAGAAGGTTACATTTAGGAAAATATATATATGTATATGTATATATAAGCATTATATAAAGTTGATACATGCATATATATGAAATTAGTGAAAACGAGGCCATGAATTTGGAAGAGAGCAGGGAGGTGTATATTATAGAGTTTTGAGGGAGAAAAGGGAAGAGAGAAAGGTTGTAATTATAATCTCAAAAATAAGAAAACTAGAAGTGGAAAATAATTCTAACTGATATTTAAGGTTTTCCTTAGAATATGGTGTGAGATTTGCCATTTGAATATTTACATTGTCATTAAATGTTTGTCAGACCATGGAAATGTTTTGCATACTCTTTTTCTTGTATTATGTTATTGAGGTTGAATAAAGTTTTAGAAACTATACTTGGCGATAGAACAGTTGTTATTATATGATTTATGTGATGTTTTGTATTTTGAGTCATCATGTAAAGGTTGAACAAAACAGGCAATTAACTTGAAAATTGTCTTTTCACTCCAGAGTTATAATATCATTGTGATTTCTTTGTTTAAAATAGGAACACTTAGATCCAGCTGGGCTTTTCTTAAAGATGAAAATCCTCATGAAAAACAAAACATGTAATGGAGAACTCCTTGAAGGTATCATTTCTCTGTGTAAAGAACATACAATTTTGAAATATCAGCATAAAGAAATTTTGTAATTTACTAACAATAGGTATAATTTGGAGGTGGTTGAGATGGAAACTGATCAATAGAAAAGGAATTATTGACTAGGAGGAAAGAGAGAAGAAAGAATAGGAGCGAAATTAAAAGGTGCTTTTAAAAAGGACCAAATCAAAGCAATCAGTTTCCTTTTAGTTTAGCAGAAAATTACAGCTGCTTGACCTTTATGAAAATTTCTACAATCATGAACAAAGAATTCTTGTTTTGGAGGGTCATGGGAAAAGAATGACCATTGTATTGAGGGACTTGGAGATGGGCATGGGGATTGAGCAAGTACTAAGGGGAACAATGAGACCTGTGTTCTCAGGCTGAGCTATTCCTGGCCTCCTCCACAGTTTCTGAAAGAGAAAAACTAGTCATTGAATGAGACTGTCTAATGATGTTCTTTTAAATAATTACTTGTATAAACATTGTTGTTTGTTTTTCAGTTATGCTTAAGGGTGTAGAATATGCATAGAAACAAATATACTCATATATAGATGTATGTCTTTGGCAAGTACCTTTTTTGTGTTTCAGCTTATCTGCAAAAGAGATACAATAATAATAATAATAATAATAATATCTTATGTTGTTTGGCAAATCTTACAAGAAAATGTATGTAAAGCATTTATCACATATATCCTATATAGCTTAGGCTGTACTTGAATTCTCTAAGTAGCTGAAGACGGACTTAAACTCTTAATCCTCTTGCGTCCATTTTCCACATTCTGGGGTTGTAAATCCACCATGCCTGGATATTTTAGTAACCTTTAAGAACTGAGTTATTTGTACTATATAAAAATATGTGTTAGTATAATTACTCATACAATAAAAAATGTTTAATAGTTAGGACAGTAATCAAATTTGGCAGTAGCTCTAAGTTTTGTGCTAATAATTGCCAAATCTTTCTGTGTGCTCTAGAAGTTTACTCACTCAGAAGACCTCAGAAGAGCAGGTGGTGGTGGGGCACTCTAGAGGCAGAGGCAGGGGGATTTCTAAGTTCAAGGCCAGCCTGGTCTACAGAGCAAGTTCTAGGAGAGCCAGGGCTATACAGAGAAACCCTGTCTCGAAGAAAGAAAAAAAAGAAAGAAAGAAAAAAGGAAGCCCAAATATAAAGAGGATTCCATATCACCTCCACATACATAGACTGAAAACTACTAAGAACCAGGGTGACAACTCCACTTTCTTGCATTAGGAAGCTAAAGATGTTAACCCCCTTAAGGAACAGACTTGCTAAAAACTATTCCTATGTATGAAAATAAGATACATTATTGAAATTACCAAGTTTGAAATTGGTTAGTTTTGGAATTAGAATTCATCATTACAGTGTTTATCTAAATGTAATATCAGAAGCAGAGTTTAAAGGAATTTTTCTGAAATTGTTATAAATTATGAGACTTCTATAAATTTAAGGTTTTTCTATTAAAGCAATAAATATTTTACTTTACTATGTTGAGGAAGTAACTTTATAATCTGTTCAATTTTACACTGCTGGGGACCTTGCATGCTAGGCAAGTTCTGTACTACTCAGCTCCATCCCTAGCTGTAGTCTGGTCATTTCTTTACAAAAGTATTTTCCTTTTAGAGTGATTAACTTAATTGCAGGCATTAGACTTCCTCTGGTATTTTTATAACAGAAAAATTTAGAAAAACACCTTTTTTAAAATTTTTTCTTGGAAAAAAAAATTTCCGCCTCCTCCCATCCTCCCATTTCCCTCCCCTTCCTCCCACTCCACTCCCCCTCCCCCCACTCCTTTCCCCCTCCCTCTCCAGAC
>NC_022026.1:22965680-22966877 GCF_000317375.1 Microtus ochrogaster
TTTCACTTCCTTGGTTAGAGTTACCCCAAGATATTTTATGCTGTTTGTGGCTATCGTGAAAGGTGATGCTTCTCTGATTTCCTTCTCTGCTTCCATATCCTTTGTGTATAGGAGGGCAACTGATTTTTTGGAGTTGATTTTGTAGATAAACACTTTTTTTGAGACAAAATCTCATAGCCTTAGCTGACCTGGAACTTGCTGTGTAGACCAGGTTGGCTTTGAACTCGGAGAGATGTGTATGCCTCTTACTCCTGAGAACTGGGATTAAAGACGTGTGCCCACCATACCTGGCTAAAATTTTAAAGTAGACAGTTTTTTTTAATCATGAAATAATATCACAAACCATCAAAGAAAAAATTGGATGATACTCAAAATACTCATGTTTCTACTATCCCCTAGAACAGGGGTTCTCAACCTGTGGGTTGCAACCCTTTTGGGGTTGCATGACCCTTCACAAGTGTTGCTTAAGATGATCATAAAACACAGATATTTACATTATGACTCATAACAGTAGTAATGTTACAGTTATGAAGTAGCAACAGAAATAATTTTATGGCTGGGGTCACCAAGCATGAGGAACTGTGTTAAAGGGTCACAGCATTAGGCAGCTTGAGAACCACTGATGTAGAATATAATCTTGATAGCAAAGCTTTTTGTGTATTTTGTCTAGTGCTAGATTCCTAGTTCAGATAATAGTGACAAATTCAGAGAATATATTCACTAAATATTTGGAGAATTAATCATTAAATCTAAGCATAGTAAATTTTAGCAATTTGATGATATTGTTAGCATTTTCTTAGTCTACTTTGTGTTTTTATAGAATTAATATTGCATATAAATTGGTTTTTAAATTTTGTATTTACTGGTAGTCGGAAATATTCTTATGTTAGTGTATAGCCAGTTTTTCATGTCGCTTAATGGTTAATGTTAGCAATGGTTATATGATAATTTATGGTTACACATTTCAAGATTTTTTTTAAAGATTTATTTATTTATTATGTACACAACATTCTGCCTCGCTGTATGCCCGCACACCAGAGGAGGGCACCAGATCTCATTACAGATGGTTGTGAGCCACCATGTGGTTGCTGGGAATTGAACTCAGGACCTCCGGAAGAGTAGTCAGTGCTCTTAACCTCTGAGCCATCTCTCCAGCCCTCAAGATTTTTTTCTGCTTTTTATAGTATAAACTCTTTT
>NC_022026.1:22968107-22969003 GCF_000317375.1 Microtus ochrogaster
CTGCAAGACAGCATTGTCACGGAGCAGCAAAGTCTGAGTGCTGGCGGAGAAATTCATGCGGGAGAAGGCTGTGGAGAGAAGGAGTGTTACCAACGAACACAGTAGTAACTTTAAAGCTGTGCATATTCCTGTCAGTGAATATTGTCTCCATAAAACTGGCTTGAGAGCAAGAAAGGGCAGCTTAGCCCATCTGTATGATTAATTATCTTCTTGTTTATCTTGGGTGTCATCAATCTATTCATGCTGCTTGTCATCTGAGCTGTGATTGGCATTGGTCCAAATGGCTGTAACAGCATGGAGTTTCATGAAAGCGATCTGCTGCTATTCAAGCAAGTATTTGACTGGTGGGCGCCATCCATTCTTCTTATAAGCGCGCAGTAGGAGGAAGAGGGAATGAAAACCTGGTCATTAGGCAACAATCAGCCTGTTTGTTTTTCAGCAAAGGACAACCAAGCTGAGTGTAGAAAAAACAAAACCTCAATCACAAAATTTTTCCACCTAAGGACACAAAAGGTTTTATTCTGCAGGGCTCTGGGAATTTCATCTGCCAAATGGAGTGAAAAGTTTGAATGTTCAGAAAGCATCAACCGAAAAGATGAGCAGCAGTGCTACCAGTGATTTCTATATCAGAGTTGACAACAGCATCATCCTCAATGGAACTGTGATGGTTAACCCACCTTGTCTGCTCAGTTCCTCCAGCAGTGACCAGTCAGGGGGTGGTGATTGGGTACACTACAAGCTCTGCATATGTGCCTTCAGCTTTCTTCAAAGTACAAATAACAGGCCACAAAATGGACTGCCAGGTCTCAGACGACCCTTGAAAAAGCACTCATTAGACGATCTGTCCCCAGTAGCCAATATGTTCAGATCTCAGCTTGATCTTTTCTTTTCTTTTT
>NC_022026.1:22970047-22974283 GCF_000317375.1 Microtus ochrogaster
GTGCCAGAGTAGGTGAAACAGGAAGGAATGAGTAGGTGTTATTTTACAGTTTATATGTTCTTTGGGTTTATTTTCATGGGATCATGAGTTAGGTCTAAAGAGTCTTTAAAATTTTTAGAGACATTTTAGTGTTTGTCAAACTTTAATGTCAAGGACCAGCCTCAATAAAAGTACTTTTTACCAGGGTAGGGGTATGGGAATTGATGAAATATAAGTAAAGAATATGAAGACACATAAAAATAATAGGACAGAAAACAGAGAATTGGGAGGGCATTCCAATGACTACAATCTTGAAAATCCCTCCCCACCCAGTTTATTTTTCCACAGCTTTTATATACTCAAAGTAAATGGGGGAAGAAGGTAACAAAGACTTTTATCAACATGATACAGAAGCATAATTTACACAGTCAATGGTTTATCACTCTGAGACATCAAATCATTAGCATTCTGTTGTCTAGGTGGCTCTAGGTCACGAGGAAGACCACCCTGCCCTTCCCTAGGTGACCTCACAGTTACTAAAGAAGGAGCAGAAGTACATTTACATATCCTGACCCCCTATTAGGATGGCTTGGGCTTACTAGCATGAGCTGTCTAATTTCAAAAGAACCAAGCAATCACCTCCTGAGTTAGGACACACACAACTATACTTGTCATATCTCCAAACTCTCTTGACGGTCAGACAAGGTGGAAATGGGCCTGCATTTTTCAGCCTCCACACTTTAACATCATCAAAATCAATATGGAATAACCACTATCATTTGCCATTAGGGAAATGCAAACCAAAACCACAATGTGAAGCTAGCCACTGGGATGGCTGTAATTTTTCAGTCTTGGGGCCATTCTGGGTGTTAGGGTTCATTCTCACAGGTGATCTGGTTGGCTGACTTTGATGATATTCTGTCATAAATGGACATGTTGCTGGTAGAATTTCTTTCAGGATGCATGAGTTTTATAATACCTATTGCTTTGTAATAAGCAACCCTAAAACTTACTGATTTGCCTCATTAAATCACTCTCTTGGAGTTCTGTGGCTTGATTGAGCTCACCTTGGGTGGCTATTGCTTGGGAGGTCTTGTGGATGCAATCAGTAAGCAACTGGTGCTAGAAATATTAATCTTGTAGATTCTAAAAAAAAAATGACTGGGCCGAATATTCATTATGTTTTCTTTACTTACATATCTGTTGCCTGAAATGTTTGAAACATCTGGAAGTTAATCAGCTATTTTCTTCTTATCTATTTAGCTTAGACTTCCTTATAACATGAAAAATTTGAGGAAGTTTGATATCTTACATCATGATATGGTTTATCCAGAGTTGCAAGAAATAAGAAACTAGAAGGCAAGAATATATTAGCATCAGAAATCAATAAGACTCAGGGAATAATAGCAAGGAGTGATAAACTAGATTGTATCACATTAAAAAATCAGTTTGCTGGGGAATGGAGAGATTGCTCAGTGGTTAAGAATGCATAATGTTCTTGTAGAGGTCCTGAGGTGGATTTCTAGCATGGATGCTGGGCAGTTTACAACAGCTTCTAACATCAGCTCCAGGCGGACCGGGCAGCTCTGGCCTCCATGAGCACCTGCTGTAAACATACATACACACACACACACACACACACACACACACACACACACACACACAATTATAAATAAACTTAAGAAAACAGTCTACATAGTAAAAGAAACAGTGGTTCAAAGAAATGGTCTAAAGAATGAAATAAAATATTCACCAGCTATTTATTGGACCAGGAATTAATAATTAGAATATATAAATATCAAGCACTAAGTTTCTAAATAATCCAGTCAGTAAATAGGTAAGTGAGCTGAATGAAGCAGTGCAAATGGAGCTAGTGAGACTGCTTGATGGGTAAGGGCGCATGCTATGCGAGCCTGGTCACCTGCATTCGGGTTCCAGAGCCCATCTAAAGGTGATAGGAAAGAAGGAACTCCAAAAAATTATCTTTTGACTTCCACATACATGCCCATGTACACATCATGCACTGTGAACACATGCACACACACTAATAATAAGATAATTGGTACTTTTAAAAAGTACCAATAGTAAACACACGAAAAAAAACTCAGCAAATGGTACTGGTCAAACAGGATAGCTGCACGTAGAAGAATGAAACTAATTCCTTATCTCTCACCTAAAAAAAAAAAAGCTCAACTCCAATGGATCAAGGAACCTTAGCATAAGACTGGATACTCTGAATCTGACAGAAGATAAATGGGGAATATGCTCCTATTTTTGGGCACAGGATAGGACTTTCTCAATAGGACCCCAGTAGTACAGGCAGTAAGACCAACCACTGACAAATGGGATACCATAAAACTAAAAAAACTCTGTACAATAAAGAACACAACATCATTTGAGTGAAGAGGCAGCCTACAGAATGGAAAAAAAAACTACTGGCTATACATCAGACATATCTACATCATACATAAAAAAAAAACCTCAAAACTAAACATCAAGAAAGCAAACAACTCAATTAAAAATTGGAGCTAGAAACTAAGAGTACTCAAAGATGAAATGCAAATGGATGAGAAATTGTTTTAAAATGTTCAAGATCCTTAGTCATCAGGGAAATGCAAATCAAAAGTACTTTGAGATTTTTATATTATCCCTTTCAGAATGGCTAAGATAAAAAAGAATAAACAAACAAAACAACAACAAAACCAAATGACAACAAATGCTGCCAAAGATGTGGGGAATGAAGAACCCTAATTTATTGTTGGTTGGAGTCCAAAATGGAGCAACTACTGTCCATGTGGAGGTTTCTCAAAGAACTAGATATAGATTAACTATATGATCCAGCTATTCTACTCTTGGGCATATTCAGAAAAATTCTAATTCCTACTGCAGAGATCCTTGCTTATCTGTGTTCATTGCTGCTCTATTTATAATAGCCAGGGAATTGAAACAGCCTAGATGTCTGTCAGTGGATGAATGAATAATGAAAAATGCCTCTGTCTGTCTGTCTGTCTGTCTGTCTGTCTGTCTATATGGTAGAATATTATTCAGTCAGAAAAAATAAATTGTGAAATTCTCAGGTAAATGGGTGAAGTTGGAAATAATTATTCTTATTGAGGTAATCCAGACCCACAAAGGCGAATGCTGTATGTAAGAACCTTTGATTCTTTACATATTAGTATTTAAATTGGAATGCCCATAGAAGTCAAGAAACTAGTAAGGAACCATTGGGCATGGAGATCAAGAAAAGTGGGAATAATGCAGGTGGTTTAAGTGGGGACAGGGAATAGTAGAGTTACATGGGTTGGGGATTTGAAAGCAGAGAGAAAACGACTATTGTTGAGAATGCTAACAAGTACTAAAGACCTTTGGAAAGGCCGTGTGGAAACCTATTATAGGAGTTTCTAAAATATCTATGTATATAAAGGGGTTTAGATGGAGTCACTTTATAATGGGGAGTCAGTGCCTTCTGCCAGATACCATAGATTGTCAAATAAAAACTCTATTGACAGGTATGTTACTACTTTGCAAATTGTTTGTCAGTGGGGTCCCATAGAACTTCCATCCCCCCCAAAAAAAATTATAGGCTATTACCATTGATCTTGGTTACTTTCTAGACCTTGATGGTAAGAACTTTTTTTGTTGGATTTGCTACTTACCTGAGTCACAGGAGTTAGAAGTTTCATCCCTATTGGCTAGCTTTCATAGTCCTGGAAGGTTCTATGTATACTATTTGGGAGAAAAGTCATCAACAGTCTTACCCACGTGTGAGCCCTGTGATTTCCAGTAATGATTGGTCTGTCAAGATATGCCCACTGGTGGAAAATAGTGTAAGGAATGTTATGAGAGTAACCAACCACTTTTTGATTGAATTTAAAGTTGTGTCTGTAAGATGGAACCCATGTCTGGTATCTTTAACTGAGCAATAAACCTATGGCTGATTAAGTCATAGCCCCTATGGGAGAACCTAGTCCTATTATTCTACTAATTGGACGGCAATAATATACCACATATACCCCATATTCATGCATCTTTCAACCCTCCTGAAAGAAGCTTCTTTTTGCAGATGATGAGGTCAGTGTACAGAGACTAAGACATTGTAGTGTTCAGAGCTAAACAGGACATCTGTATCACAGCTTCTTTTTCCAAAGCTCAGGAGTCATTTCAGAAGAGGGGGTGGAAAAATTCTAAGAGCCAGGGAGGGTAGATATATCTTCAGCAAAACGATATTTACCAGACACAACAGGACAGCTGCCCACA
>NC_022026.1:22975444-22988682 GCF_000317375.1 Microtus ochrogaster
TGCCATCTTATAATGGCGATCTTGTCTGGCTCCCTGCATGACACCACTACCCAGCCTTGTTTCTCTTTTAGACAGATTCCAGAGATCTGTCTGCCTCTGTGTCCCAAGTACTGGGATTAAAGGTGTGTGACACCACTGCCTGGTCTCTATGGCGAACTAGTGGCATAGCTCTGCACTCTGATCTTCAGGCAAGCCTTATTTATTAGATTACAAACAAAATACCACTACACACAAAGTCAAACTAGCCCAAATCCCAGATGGTTGGGGAAGGGGTTCTTAATTGCCGTCCCTATCTGAGGAACTATTGACAATTGATGACTGCTAAGGAAGGGAGAGTCAGTTTCCTTCAGAGATACAGGTCGTGAGAGGCTACCCATGCTTCGGTAGATGGTTCCACACCTGTGCACATACATAAAAAGAACGTGCTTAAATGGACTCAGTAGGTAGTGTTTTAAAAGGAACCATGTAACTTGGAAGGGGAAAGTGATGAGGTGATAGGGGAGGAATTGGAGAAAAGGAAATGGGGGTGGATTTGATCAAAACATTATATGCTAGTATGACTATTAAATAAAATAAATTAAAAGTGTTCAACATAGTTAGCCACCAGGGAAGTATAAAATTAAACTACTGGTTTAAATTTCTCACCCTGGTCAGAATGACTGTAATTAAGTACCTACAAACCAGCAAACACTTGTGAAATAGTAGCAGGGAAAGAAAATTTTTTTCATTAGTTCTTTGATAATTTCTTGATCATATTCACCCTCCCTCACCCTACTCTTCCCATATCCACCTCTTTCCTTTCCGACCCAACTTGGTGTCCTTTTCTTATCCCTACTAAGGCCAATACATGGTGTCCAAATATTCTTTCGTATGTGACTTTCCACTGGAGAATGGTTAAGATATCACAATCTCAGAGAAAACTGACCATTTGGGAAGGAACTCTTTTATGCTACTAGTGAGAATAGCCTAGCCTCAGTGGGAATTAGTATGGGGAGCCTTCAAAAATTAAAAATATGACTATCATATAATTCAACATACCATTTCTGGTATATACTCAAAAGAATCAGAGTATACTTATAATAGAGATACCTATATACCCATGTTTATTGTAGCCCTGTTCACAAATTGTTGAGTTTTGGAATCAGTCTGTCAATAAAATAGATCGATAAAGAAGTGTGTT
Source organism: Microtus ochrogaster (assembly GCF_000317375.1). Lineage (NCBI taxonomy): Eukaryota > Metazoa > Chordata > Mammalia > Rodentia > Cricetidae > Microtus > Microtus ochrogaster. The sequence continues at coordinate 22,976,625 of NC_022026.1, forward strand.
AAATAACAAGTGTGGATTCAGAGCTAACAGGAGCACAATAGATCAGATATTCACTTTGAGGCAACTGGCAGAAAAATACAAAGAATTTGGAAAAGACTTATATGTCTGTTACATCGACTTTAGGAAGGCATTCAATAGCATTTGGAGGGAAGAACTTGGGGGAAACAATGAGGTTCTACAGGTACCCAGAGAAAATCATAAGAATACTAAAAAAATGCCTATAAAGATACTTTTGCATCACTCAAAGTCTGTGGGGAATTAAGTGATCAGTTTAAGACAATCTTAAGAGTGTTGTGGGGTATCCAAAGACAAACATATAGGCATCCTCCTGAATATTAACCTTCATCAGGCGATGAAAGGAGACAGAGACCCACATTGGAGCTGGAGCACCGGACAGAAATCTCAAGGTCCAAATCAGGAGCAGAAGGAGGGGGAGCACGAGCAAGGAACTCAGGACCGCGAGGGGTACACCCACACACTGAGACAATGGGGATGATCTTTCGGGAATTCACCAAGACCAGCTGGCCTGGGTCTGAAAAAGCATGGGGTAAAACCGGACTTACATAGCGGACAATGAGGACTACTGAGAACTCAAGAACAATGGCAATGGGTTTTTGATCCTACTGCACATACTGGCTTTGGGGGAGCCTAGGCAGTTTGGATGCTCACCTTACTAGACCTGGATGGAGGTGGGCGGTCCTTGGACTTCCCACAGGTCAGGGAACCCTGATTGCTCTTCAAGCTGATGAGGGAGAGGGACTTGATCGGGGGAGGGGGAGGGAAATGGGAGGCGGTGGCGGGGAGGAGGCAGAAATCCCTAATAAATAAATAAATTAAAAAAAAATAAAATGTAACAATAGTAATTGCTACTTTAAAAAAAAGAGTGTTGTGGGGATGCATCCTCTCACCACTATTCTTTAATATATTCCTGGAATTTATGATAGCAACATCCCTGGAGGATGAGGAAATAGACGTGCAGATAAGTGGTGTGCAAATCAATAACGTGTGTTTTACCAACAATACAGCACTACTGGCTGAAAGTCCAAATGAGCTGCAGGCCATGGTAAACAGAGTGGTGGAAGTCAGTGAAAACCTTGGTATGAAAGTAAACACTGAGACACATGGGACAGGTGTACAAAGATTTTAACACTGTAATAAAGAATCAGAACCTCAAGCAAACAGTCAACTTTGTTTATCTGGGAGGAAACCTCAGTTCAGGGAACTATTTCAGACGTCAAGAGGCGGATAAGGATAGTGAGCACTGTGTTCTGGACAGTAGGAAAGGTTTGGTCAGCAAGCGACATAACAACAACAACAAAATTACAAGCATATGAGACACTTGTCTTGAGCTGCCTTGTTTACAGCTCTGAAACCTGAACAGTGAAAGGCTCCTCAGAACAGCAGCTGAATGTGTTTGAAATGGCAGGTCTCAGGAGGATTCTAGGCATCACAAGAAGAGATAGCCTGCACAACAGTGACATTAAGAAACATCTCCATCTACAGAAGGAAGTAAACTACCGGATATGGCAATGGCGCTTGAGATACTTTGGCCATGTTATGAGAATGAATGACGGCAGATACCCGAAGATAGTACTGCTTGGAGACGTGCACAGGATAAGGCCAAGAGGAAGACCCCCCAAAACGCTGAATAGACAGCATAAAGGAAGACTGTGGAACCTTAGGATGGCAATAACATAAGCATCTAGGACTGCCCAGGATAGGAACAACTTGAGAACCGCCATAATGGGCTGCCCATGCATGCTTAAGCATTGCTGGGGCATAAATGATGATGATGATGTTAAATATACAGAATGAGTCTTACTTGGATATAAAAAACAAAATTATGACATTCTAAAGAAAATATTTGCAGCCAATGAATATCTTCTTAAGCAAAAGAACCCAGAATCAAAGTCAATATATGTTTCTCTTATGTGTATCAATTAAAATAAGAAAAGAGAGGAAAGTAGAAGACTATTAGCCATATGGGTGGGGGAAGGGCCTAAGTAAGGTTTAATGATGTTATTAATATGATGTTATTAATATACACATAACATATATCTGAAAATGTCATAATGAAATCAATTACTTTGGGTAATTAAAATATACTTGTAATAAAAACAAGCCACAGAGCCAGTCCAGATTCCAGGAGAAAAGATCTTAGCAGGCTGTGAATACCAAGAAGCATAATTTATTGAGAGGATATGTTTAGAAACTAGCTATTACAGTGTGCTAGACACACTAGTCCCACCCCCACTTTGCTGTGGGAATTAGAGGGATTTTCGCTACTATTCCGAGTTGATTTCCTTCTTCCTTATCCTTTCCCCCAAGTCTGCATCCTCTGCTTGTTATGTAAGCTGAAGCTGATTCCTTCTTATATTGCTTACAAAACTGTTGGACATAAAAGCCTGGCTTCAAAATATAAGTGGTCCCTATTGCTTGTTACACAGTGGAGAATCGGATGAATGTTTGCAGTTCTTCTGTTGTTCCTAGGTTCCATTAATTTCTGACTTAATAGACTTTCCTAGGCTGTTTATTTTTAGTTGAGTGAGCTCACTATTCAACTATTTATTGTCTTTTGTTTCTTTTTGGTTTCAATATTCTCATCCCTAATTTTTATTATTCTAATTGCATTTGCTTTTAATTACAGAAAATTTTCAAAGTTTCTAAGCACCGACCATATTTTCCTATTCTCTGGCTCTGTGCTGGATTTATTCTCATATTTATTCTGTTATTTTTCTTGAGATAAATAATAATGAGATGGATGTGATTGTTTATTTTTATGTAATTCTTGGCTGAACACTTGATAAGGCATGGTGTATTTTTCAGTATTGACCCATATTTTCATTTTACAATTCTCAATACAGAGTCAGTATTAAAAACATCAGCAATCTGTTTAGGTCCATTTCAGAAATTGTAGAGAGAGCCCGCCTTTTGGGGGCGGGACGGCCTCGGGCAAATGTTTATAAATTGGGGGGCACAGACGCTGGGGCCCCCTTCCTGTTTCCTGTTTCTGGGCATCGCGGGAACTCCGGTTGCTTGAGTGTGCTATTTACATTAAAGTTGTATAAGCTTATACCAATTTGTCTGTATTAATCTGATCCGCCTTCAAGAAATTGTTGGTGTTTCTGTCCTTATCTGAAGCCAAACTGTCTGGAACAGCAGAAGATTACTCAGGCCTACCCCATTCTTTCCCCCCTTCCCACATGGCTAGCTAGCTTAGATGGAGCATGTCTTCTTTTATCGCTGTCCACTGTTTTGTTTTAGGACATGGTCACTCACTGAATCTGGAGCTGGCTGTTTCAGAGCTCAGCAGAACCTCTGAGATCCTCTTGTCTCTGCCAACCCCTCATGTTGGTTGAGGGGGGTTGTAGAGTTGTATACATTTTAGATGCTAACTTCATATTGAATATGTGGTATGAAATATTTCCTCTTACTTTACGGATTATCTTTTCATTTTGTTAAATGTTTCCATTGTTGTATAGAAACACTTTAGATTTACATAATCCTACTTGTTTATTTTTAGTTTTGCTTTTGTCTTTTGTGTTTTAAATCGTTGACAAGATTAATGTCAAAAAGCTTGTTCCCTATTTTTTTCTTTTAGATGTTTTATGGCTTCAGGTATTATACTTAAGACTTTAATACATGTAGGATTATTATTATTATTTTTGGTTTTTCGAGACAGGGTTTCTCTGTGGTTTTGGAGCCTGTCCTGGAACTAGCTCTGTAGACCAGGCTGATCTCAAACTCACAGAGATCCGCCTGCCTCTGCCTCCCGAGTGCTGGGATTAAAGGCGTGCGCCACCACCGCCTGGCGAAATGTTTTGTTTTGTTTTGTTTTTGTGAGACAAGGTTTCTCTGTAGCTTTGGTGCCTGTCCTGGAACTAGCTCTTGTAGACCAGGCTGGCCTCAAACTCACAGAGATCCGCCTGCCTCTGCCTCCTGAGTGCTGGGATTAAAGGTGTGCACCACCACTGCCCAGCTTTGTAGAATTAATTTTGTGAATAGTGTAAAATAAAGGTGAAGTTTCATGATCTTGAATGTGAATATCTATTTCCCAACATCATTTATTGAAGAGACATTTTTCTGCTATTTTATAGATACTCTTACTGAAAAAAATAAGTTTTTTCTTGGTTTTCAATATTGTGTATTGTTCTGTTTCTGTTTTGATGGCAGTATCATACTGTAGCTTTGTAGTATAATTTGAAACCAGGAAGTATGATACCTCTAACTTCGTTTTTTTCTTAAGATTTATTTTCATTCTGTTTGTGTGTATATGTATGCTACATGTGTACAAATGCTTGAAAAGGCCAGAAGAAGGCATCCTGTTCCTTGGGTCTGGACATACGGGCAGTTGGGAGCCCCCTGACTTGGGTGCTGAGAATCCTCTTGAAGAGTAGGGATATCTCTTAACTTCTGATTTATTTTTTTAGCCCTGGCTTTTTATTTTTACAATTTTGTTGGTCATTTAGGTTCTTTTGTAGTTTATAAGATTTTAGTATTATTCTATTTCTATAAAAATGATACTAGAATTTTGATAGAGATTACCCTTAATCTGTAGTTTATAGGGGGATAAGCATAAATATGTTAGCACCATTAATTCTTTTAGTTTATGAGAATGATATTTTTTCATTTATTTTAATATTTCACCTTAGTTAAGTTTATTCTTAAATATTTATCTTTTCATGTTATAGTAAATGGAAAATACTTTTTTACTTGCAGGATATTTCATTAAGATATAAATAAATGATACAGAGTTTTGTATCTCAAAATTTTATAGAATTTGTTTATTCTAGTGGCTTCTTGTAATGGTTGCTTGTGCAACCATTGAAATTTTAGCTGTAATACTTATGTCTTGGATCCATTTGGGGTTCTTTATACATGATTCAAAGAAAAAGTCCAGTTTCTTTTTTATAATTAAATTTATTTTTTAAAAACAATCTTTTCTCATTTTACATACCTATCCTAGTTCCCACTCCTTTCCCTCCTTCCTCTCCCCCAACACTTCCTCCACCCCAGCCCTCCATCCATTCCTCAGAGAGGTTAAGACTTCCCAAGTGGAGTCAACAAACTCTGACATATCACTTTGAGGCAGGACCAAGGCCCTACCCCCTACATCTAGGCTGAGCAAGGTATCCCTCCAAAAAGAATGGGTTCTAAAATGTAAAAGTTCAAGCACTAGGGATAAATCCTAGTCCCACTGCCAATGGCCCCACAGACTGCCCAAGCCACACAACTGTCACCCACATTCAGAGGGCCTAGTTTGGTCCTATGCAGGTTCCCCAGCTATCAGTCCAGAGTCAGTGAACTCTCATTAGCACAGGTCAGCTGTTTCTGTGGGTATCCCCATTATGGTCATGACTCATTTTATCACTTTTCTCTCTCTTGGGCTGGTCTCCAGAAGATCAGTCTAGCATTTAGCTGTGGATCTCTGCATCTGCTTCCATTAGTTGCTGGGTGAAGGTTCTATGATGACAATTAAGGTAGTCATCAATCTGATTACAGGGGGAGACCAGCTCAGGCACCCTCTCCACTATTGCTGAGGGTCTTAGTTGGGGTCATTCTCATGGATTCCTAAGAATTTCCCTAGTGTCAGGTTTCTTGATAACCCTATAATAGCTCCCTCAATCAAGATATCTCTTTCCTTGTTCTCCCTCTCTGTTCTCCTATCTCAACCATCCCATTCCATCATGTTCTCCTTCTCCCTCCCGCTTTCCACCCTTCTCCCCCCACTCCCATTTTTCTCAGGAGATCTTGTCTATTTTCCCTTCCCAGGGGGATTCATGTATGTCTCTCTTAGGGTTCTCCTTGTTACCTAGCTTCTCTGGGACTGTGGACTATAGGCTGGTTATCCTTTGCTTTACGTCTAATATCCACTTATGCATGAGTATGTAACATGTTTGTCTTTCTGGGTCTTAGTTACCTCATTCAGGATGTTTTTTTCTAGTTCCATTCATTTGCATGCCAGTATCAAGTTGTCATTGTTTTTTACTGATGAGTAGTACTCCTTTTTGTAAATGTAACACATTTTCTTTATCCATTCTTCAGATGAGGGACATCTAGGTTGTTTCCAGGTTCTGACTATTATAAATAATGCTGCTATGAATGCAGTTGAGCTAATGTCCTTGTACTATGAGTGTGCATCCTTTCAGTATATGCCCAAGAGTGGTATTGTTGGGTCTTGAGGTAGATTGATTCCCAATTTTCTGAACAACTGCCATACTGATTTCCAAAGTAGCTGTACAAGTTTGCACTCCCACCAGTAATGGAGGAGTGTTCTCCTTACTCTGCATCCTCTCCAGCATAAGCTATCATTGGTGTTTTTGATCTTAGCCATTCTGATAGGTATAGGATGGTATCTCAGAGTCGGTTTGCTTTGCATGTCCCTGATGACCAAGGATGTTGAGCAATTCCTTAAGTGTCTTTTGGCCATTTGCAATTCTTCTGTTGAGAATTCTCTTTTTAGGTCTGTACCCCATTTTTTGATTGGATTATTTGGTATTTTGATATCTAGTTTCTTGAGTTCTTTATATATTTTGGAGATTAGTCCTCAGTCTGATGTGGGGTTAGTGAAGATCTTTTCCCATTGTGTAGGATGCTATTTCGTCTTATTGATTGTGTCCTTTGCCTTACAGAAGCTTCTAAGTTTCAGGAGGTCCCATTTATTAATTATTGCTCTCAGTATTTGTGCTACTGGTGTTATATTTAGGAAGTGGTCTCCTGTGCCCATGTGTTCAAGACTACTTCCCACTTTCTCTTCAATGAGGTTCAGTGTGGCTAGATTTATGTTGAGGTTTTTGATCCATTTGGACTTGACTTTTGTGGAGGGCGTAGATATGCATCTATTTGCGTTCTTCTACATGTCAACATCCACTTATGCCAGCATCATTTGTTGAAGATGCTTTTTTCCATTGTATAATTTTAGCTTCTTTACCAAAATCATGTGTTCATAGGTGTGTAGATTAATATCAGGCTCTTCAATTCAATTCCATTGGTTCACCTGTCTGTTATTATGCCAATATCAAGCTGTTTTCATCATTATAGCTCTATAGTAGAGCTTGATGTCAGGGATGGTGATACCTCTGAAGGTTCCTTTATTGTACAGGATTGTTTTGGCTATCCTGGGTTTTTTGTTTTTCCATATGAAGTTGATTATTGTTCTTTCAAGGTCTGTAAAGAATTGTGTTGGGATTTTTTTTGAGATTTCATTGGAATCTATAGATTGCTTTTTAATAGGACTGCCATTTTTATTATATTTATCCTACCTATTTAATAGCATGGGAAATCTTTCCATTTTCAGATATCTTTTCAATTTCTTTCTTCAAAGACTTAAAGTTCTTTTCATACAAGTCTTTCGCTGCTTTGGTTAGCATTACAGCAAGATATTTTATATTATTTGTGGCTATTGGTTTTGTTTGTTTGTTTGTTTTGTTTTAGTTTTGGTTTTGTTTTTTTTTTGAGACAGGATTTCTCAGTGTAGCTTTGGCTCTCCTGGAACTCTTTCTGTAGACTAGGCTGGCCTCGAACTCACAGAGATCCATCTGCCTCTGCCTCCCACGTGCTGGGATTAAAGACATGCACCACCACTGACTGGCCCATAAAGGGTGATGGTTCTCTGACTTCTCTCTTGGCTCTTTTATCATCTGTATATAGGAGGGCTACTGATTTTTTTTTGAGTTGATCTTATATCCTGTCACATTACTGAAGGAATTCCCTGGTAGAATTTTTGGGGTCGCTTATATATACTATCATATCATCTGCAAATAAGTTTGACTTCTTTCTTTCTAATTTGTATTCCCTTGATCTCCTTTTGTTGTCTTATTGTTCTAGCTGGAACTTTTAATACTATATTGAATAGATATGGAGAGAGTGGACAGACTTGCCTTGTTCTTGATCTTAGTGGAATAGCTTTGAGTTTCTCTCTATTTTAATTTGATGTTGGCTGCCAGCTTGCTGTATTTTGCTTTTATAATGTTTAGGCACATTCCTTATATCCCTGCACTCTCCAAGACCTTTATCATGAAGGGAGGTTGTATTTTGTCAAATGCTTTTTCAGCATCTAATGAGATAATCATATGTTTTTTCTCTCAGTTTATTTACATTGTGGATTACACTGACTGATTTTTGTATGTTGAACCAGCCCTGCATCACTGAGATGAAGCCTACTTGATCATGGTGGATGATTTTTTTGATGTGGTCCTGGGCCGCTTTTGGTTGACTGCTTTTGATGACTGCTTCTATTTCATTAGGGCTATAGTGTAGTAATAGGAGCTGCGGGGCTGCGTCCCCAGCACCCCGGCCGCCTGGCTAGCTTATGTCCCGAAATAATTACACGGACACTGTATTCTTTTAAACACTGCTTGGCCCATTCTGCTTGGCCCATTAGCTCTAGCCCTTACTGGCTAATTCTGATATCCCGATCAACCCATCTCTAATAAACTGTGTAGCTCCGGTATTACCGTGAAAGATTCAGCATGTCTGACCTGGCGGCTCGCTTCATCATTCGCGTCTGCTCTGGAGAGCGGAGCATGGCGTCTCTGTCTGAGGCGTCTTACCTCACTTCCTCTTCCTCCCAGCATTCTGTTCTGTTTACTCCACCCACCTATATTCTAAGCTATGAGGCCAAGCAGTTTGTTTATTACTTAACCAATGAAATCAACAGATTGATATATGACACTCCCACATCACTATAGGTCTATTTAAATAGTTTTTCTAGTCTTGATTTAGTTTTTGGTATGTAATATCTATCCAGAAAATTGTCCATTTCTTTTACTTTTTCCAGTTTTGTGGTATACAGGCTTTTGAAGTTTGACCTAATGATTCTTTGTATTTCCTCAGTGTCTGTTATTATGTCTGCCTTTTCATTTCTGATTTTGTTAATTTGGATATTCTCTACCTGCCTTCTGGTTAATTTGGATAAGGATTTGTCTATGTTGTTGATATTCTCGAAGAACCAACTCTTTGTTTCATTGGTTCTTTGTATTGTTTTCTTTGTTTCTATTTTATTAATTTCAGTCCTCAATTTGATTATTTCCTGTTGTCTAACTCTCCTGAATGAGTGAACTTCTTTTTGTTCTAGAGCATTCAGGTGTGCGGTTAAGTCTCTTGTGTCTGATTTCTCCATTTTCTTTATGTAGGCACTTAGTTCTATGAACTTTCCTCTTAGCACTGCTTTCATAGTGTCCCATAGATTTGGGTATGTTGTGCATTCATTTTCACTGGTTTCTAGGAAGACTTTAATTTCTCTCTTTATTTCTTCCTTGATCCAGGGGTGATTCACTTGAGCATTGTTCAATTTCCATGAGTTTGTAGACTATCTGCAATTAGTGTTGTTGTTTAACTTTAAACCATGATGATTCAATAAGATACAGGGGCTTATTCCATTTTTTTTTTGATGTTTGATTTGTTACGAGTATGTGGTCAATTTTAGAGAAGGTTTCATGAAGTGCTGAGAAGAAGCTATATTCTTTTGTGTTTGGGTGAAATGCTCTGTAGATATCTGTTATGCCCATTTAAGCCATGACATCTGTTAGCTCTCTTATTTCTCTATTAAGTTTCTGTCTGACAGACCTGTCCATTGGTGAGAGTGGGGTGCTACAGTCTCCTACTATTAGTGTGTGGGCTTTGATGTGCAATTTAAGCTTTAGTAATGTCTCTTTTACATATATGGGTGCTCTTGTATTTGGGGCATAGATGTTCAAAATTGAGACTTCATCTTAATGGATTTTTCTGTGTTGAGTATGAAGTGTCCTTCTCCACCTCTTTTGATTGATTTTAGTTTGAAGTCTATTTTGTTAGATATTAGGATAACTGCACCCATCCACTTTTTTCTTAGGTTCATTTGATTGGAAAATATTTTCCAAACCCTTAACTCTGAGGTAATGTCTGTTTTTGAGGTTGAGGTGTGTTTTTCGTATGCAGCAGAATGATTGGGTCCTGTTTTTGTATCCATTCTCTTAGCCTGTGTCTTTTTATAGGTGAATTGAGTCCATTGATATTAAGAGATATTAATGACCAGTGATTGCTAATTCCTGTTATTTTTAGATGGTAGTGTGTGTGTGTGTGTGTGTGTGTGTGTGTTCCTTATTTGAGGTTTGCTGGTATTAGGTTATCTATTGCCTGTGTTTTTGTGGGTACAGTTAGCTTCCTTGGGTTGAAGTTTTTCTTCTAGTACTTTCTATAAGGCTGAATTTGTGTATAGGTATTGTTTAAATCTGGTTTTATCATGGAATATCTTGTTTTCTTCGTCTATATTGATTGAAATCGTTACTGGGTATAGTAGTCTGGACTTGCATCTGTGATCTCTTAGTGTCTACATCACATCTGTCCAGGACCTTCCGGCTTTCAGAGTTGCCATTGAGAATTTGGGTGTAATTCTGATTGGTCTGCCTTTATATGTTATTCTTCCTTTATTCTGTACATTTACTGTTTTGATTATTATATGGCAAGGGGTCTTTTTTTCCTGGTCTAGTCTATTTGGTGTTCTGCAAGCTTCTTGTATGTTCATAGGGTTATCCTTCTTTAGGTTAGGAAAGTTTTCCTCTATGATTTTGTTGAATATATTTTCTGTGCCTTTAAGGTGGACGACTTCTTCTTCTAACCCTATTATTCTTAGATTTGGTCTTTTCATGGTGTCCCAGATTTCCTGGATGTTTTGTGCTAAATATTAGTAGGATTTAACATTTTCTTTGAATGATGAATCTATTTCCTCTATAAGTATCTTCAACACCTAACTCTCTTTCATCTCTTGTAATCTATCTGTTGGTTATACTTGTATCTGTAGTTCTTGTTTGTTTACCCAGATTTTCCATTTTCAAAATTTCCTCGGTTTGTGTTTTTTTTTTTGTTGACTCTATTTCAATTTTCAAGTCTTGAACTGTTTGAACTATTTGCTTCACCTGTTTGGTTTTTTTCTTGATTTTCTTGGCTTTCTTTAAGAGATTTATTGATTTAATTAAATTTCTTGTTTGTCTTTTCCTCCATTTCTTTAAGGGATTTTTTTCATTTCCTCTTTTAGGGTCTCTATCATCTTCATAAAGTTATACTTAAGGTCATTTTCTTCTGTGTCTTCTGGGTTAGGATGTTCTTGTCTTCCTGTTATAGGATCACAAGGTTTTGGTGGTGCCATATTGCTCTTTATGTTGTTGAATGTGTTCTTACACTTCCGTCTACCCATCTCTTCCTCTAGTGGGTGCAAGTGGGGCCTATGCTTCAGAGTCCCTCTTCCTCCAATTGGTGAAGATTGGGCCTGTGGCTTAGGTGGACACTCTTCTTCCAGGTGCAGGCAGGTTTGTGCCTCTAGTGGATGCTAATAAGGTTTTGGGGCTCCTCCAGGTATAGGTGGGGCCAAGGCTCCCTCCAGGGGCAGTCAGGGCCAAGACTCTGGTGGTCACATATGCTCTCCAGGGGCAGTCTGGGCCATGACTCCAGTGGTCACAGATGAGGTAGGGGGAATAAGGTTGCACCTGTGAGGATGCTGCTCCAGAGTCTCTGGGGTTTGGTGGGTGGAGTTGGGGCATGGGTTGTTTCTCCCAGGGCTTGAGCTCAGAGAGCAGAGCTCTCCAACTGGGTACCCAGCAGACACTCACATTTCTAGGGGTAGTATGTGCCAAGGCTCCGGTGGGCACAGATGCGGTGGAGGATGGTTGTGTGTATGGGGAGGTTACTCCGGGATCTCTAGGGTTTGGTAGGTAGGGATGGGGCATAGGATGTGCTTCCTGGGGCTAGGGCACAGAGAGCAGAGCCCTCCCAGCGGGAACCCAGACACTCACCTCTCCAGGGGCAGTCTGGGCAAAACTCCGGTCGGTGCAGTTACGGTGGGGATGGTCCATGTGTCGAGAAATACTTCTGTAATTCTAAATTTGCTCAATTAATCAGTAAAGATGGAAAGGACTTATCTTGAATGAAAACACCACCAGGGTCATAGATGGCCTAAGCCAGAACAGCAACCTTGTTACTACTTGTACTCTGGGGTCCTGGCACCCATGATGCCGAGCCTTGGGCGAAAGAGCTACCTTAGATTGGCCCACAGGGCGAGTTGAGCAGGAGGCTCAACTCAATT
>NC_022026.1:22988862-22992203 GCF_000317375.1 Microtus ochrogaster
CCTGTGGGAAGTCCAAGGACCGCCCACCTCCATTCAGGTCTAGTAAGGTGAACATCCAAACTACCTAGGCTCCCCCAAAGCCAGTACGTGCAGTAGGATCAAAAACCCATTGTCATTGTTCTTGTCAACTCAATTTCTTTTGGATGTGAAAATTTTCTTATTTTTTTCATCATTTGTTAAAAAACTTATTTCACCATTAAATGGTTGTAGGACCTTCATCAAAAATCATTTGGCTATATGCCAAGGTTTACTTATGTATTCTCTATTTTATTTCATTGGCTTATCTGTATGTATTTATGCCAGTTCCATACATTTTGGTTGCTGTATCTTTGTAATAAGTTTTAACATTAGAAAGCATGAGTTTTCCAACTTTGGTCTTTGTTTTAATATTTTTGGGATTATTTCAGGGCCTTTGAAATTCTGTATGAATTTTATGATACATATTTTAATTTCTCAAAAAGAGATACTGTCTCAAATATTTGTTAGTATTTCAATAGGTATTACATTAAATATTTAGAATATGTTGAGAGTATTCACATTTTAATAATATTAAAAACCAGACATAGGGGCTTTGTTTGGACTCCTATCCCTTAGAAAGCCAAGACAAGAGGATTCCTAGAAGTTTAAGACTTGGCTACATAATAAATTCAAGGCAAACTTGGGCTACAGAGTGAGAACTTTTCTTGAAAAAAAAAACCTAAATAAACAAAATGATAAAGAAAATGTTGGGCTGGCAATATGGCTCAATAGTAATTATGCCCACCTCCAAGCTTGAGGACCTAAGCTCCATTTCTGGGACCTACATGATGGAAGGAAAGAATTCATTTTCATAATTTGTTGTCTGCCCTCTACATGCATTCCCTGATATGGATACATATTCTCTCTCTCTCTCTCTCTCTCTCTCTCTCTCTCTCTCTCTCTCTCTCTCTCTCTCCCCCTCTCTCCCTCCTTCCCTCCCTCCCTCCTTCTCTCTTCCCTTCTCACACACACACATAATAAAAATTTGACGAAAATATTGCTATAATTAAATGATCTATTATTGACAAATAGGCATTTGATGGCATCAACTATCAACTAAGCTTGTTTTGGCTGACATTGAAATTATTTTATTCCCATTAATCAAAAAACCAGTTCTGTTTATACTGCTTAATGTCTTTTGGACAGAGATTCTGTTGGGTTTTCTTTTCTGAGGATCATCTCTGATCATTTTAAGTTGGCAGAAGATAGTAGGAAAGTTGAATTGTTCTGCATCGACATGCTTTTACAGAAAGATCAAGTCCTGATTGCTGAAGAGAAGATTAAAGAAATCCTTAGAGGTCAGTAAGATTCCGCATTTCCTAAAAGTTGTTAATGTGCTTATTATTTTAAGATAAATGTCAAAGCAATGGCAAAATCCTCAGGGTTTTCACATTTTTTTCTTTCTCTTTAATGTTTTTCAACAACAGTGTAACTATCTAGAGGTCACAAGTTTGGTGTGCTATAATGAACAGCTAAGCAAAAATGACAAAACATCTTCAAAATAAAGACAAACTTCTGATATTAAAGTCCATCTGTAGTAGAAAATTGTGAGGTTTATAAACCCAAGTTCATGTTTCTTATTTGAGCTCAAATTAGCTATGTGCATTTGGGCAAGTCAGTATCTCTGTACTCTGGCTTTTCAGCTGTAAAGTGAATATTGTGAACAGAATTCTTGCTTTTAAAGCTCTTTACCAACATCATTATTTTGATACAGTCTTACACAAACTCCACCCAGATAAAACATTTTATTTTCTGTACTTAAAGCAGAGATATAGAACCAACTCTGCTCAACATTGCCCTATCTACTCTCTGCACAACAGCTATACCTTAAAGTATACAGATGATAGAACCTCTTTCTTGAAAGATTCTCTGCCTGACCTCATCTTTCCATCAGTAGTGATAGTCACTAAATGTTAAGAATGAGGTCTGTTCTGAGTGGTGGCGTTTAAGGTGATGTGTTGCTTCTATCATATTTTACTGCATTGCTTAAATTTGCATGTTTTCATAAAAGCAAAGACAGTAGTAGTTTCTGAAAGGATCATCAGATGTTAAGAGCTTTTTGAATTCTATTTCCTATGAAATATATTTTTCTAATGATACCCTTTCTCCAGATCTTCATTAAGAATTCAATTACTTTTTGGATCCCTTTTGATAATCTTGGTTATCTGGTTTTCTGGCCCTCGGCATTTCTTTTAATTTGTTTATTTTACATTCTGAGACTGCAGTTTTCTCTTCCTCCCAGTCTTTACCCCTACCTCCCCTCTTTCCCCAGTTCACTCCTCCTCCTTTCACACTTCCTATGGATAGCAACAAAACATGGCATATCAAGTTGTAGAAAAACTAAACAGCTTGCCTTGTAATTAAGGCTGAGCAAGGTGATCCAGTATTAGGAGTAGGGTTCCAAAGTTGGCAGAAGAGTCAGAGACATTCCCTGCTCCCACTGTTAAGAGTCCCACAAGAAGACCAAGGTACACAACTGTCACATATATGCAGTGGGCATAGGTCAGCCCCATACAGGCTTCCTGGTTTTCAGTCTCTGTGAGCTCCTATGAGCCCAGGTTAGTTGATTCTATGGGTTTTTTTGTGATGCCCTTGACCTCCCCCCCCCCTGCTCCTATAATCCTTCCTCTCTTCAGCAGGATTCCCCAAACTCAGCCTACTTTGACTGGGTCTCTGCATCTGTTTCCATCAGTTGCTGGATGAAGCCTCTCTGATGACAGTTGGGCTAGGCACCAATCTATGAGTACAGCAGTCTATCATTAGGCATCATCACACTTAACTTTTTTGTCAGTTATGTTTGGTTCTATCCTAGGTCTCTGGGCCATGGAGTCTCTGGGTCCTGGCACTCCAGGCAGCGTCAGGGGTGGGTTCACTCACATGGTATGGGTCTGAGGCTGGACCAGTTATTGGTTGGCCACTCCTATAATCTTTGCACCACTTTGACCCCAGCACATCCCTTTAAGCAGGGCAGACTGTAGGTTGAAGATTAGGACACTGGATCGGGGTCCCAGTCCATCCACTACAAGTCTCGCCTCATCATGGGAGATGGCCAGTTCAGGCTACTTCTCCACTATTGCTAGTAATCTTAGCTGGGTCATCTCTGTAGATTCCTGGGAGTTTCCCTTGCAACAGGTTTCTACCTGACCCCGAAATGCCCCCCCTTTCCAGTTGGCTGGCCCTTGGCATTTTAATGATATCTTATTACAAATAGAAAAGATTCATAAGTTAACCTGACTATATGGGAGGAAGAACTATAATTGTTCTTTTTCAGAGGTTAGTCTCTGGAAATAATATGTAGCTACAGAAATAAAAGAATTAGGAAA
>NC_022026.1:22992303-23011167 GCF_000317375.1 Microtus ochrogaster
TGTGTTACAGAGGTTAGAGCCTGACCTCAGGTGTCATTCCTCTAGAGCCATCCACCTTATCTTTTAAGATAAGGTTTCTCTGGGATCTGGGATTTTTAAAATTCAGCTAGACTGACTCAGTAGGACCTCAATTTGCTAATTCAATTAGATTCCTAAACTCCAAGGATCCTTCTATCTCTGCCTCCTCAGTACTGGTGTTCCAAATGCATGCTACCACACC
Organism: Microtus ochrogaster; assembly: GCF_000317375.1. Taxonomy (NCBI): domain Eukaryota; kingdom Metazoa; phylum Chordata; class Mammalia; order Rodentia; family Cricetidae; genus Microtus; species Microtus ochrogaster. Next base: position 22,992,524 of record NC_022026.1, read on the forward strand.
TGGCTCGTTATGTGGGTGTGGAGCTCCAAACTCGGGTCCTCATGCCTGCACGGCACAGCCAGTTGAACACTTCACTGACTGAGCTATTTCCTTAGCCCCAGACAAGTTATATATTTCAGAAATAGCGCCTTGCTGTGTTTCTCATTCTGTGCTCCTGTGAATCTGCTCCCTCAGCCTCCCAACTAGCTGAGAGCCTAAGTGTTTTACTTACTGCAATAAAGTGATAGTACCATAAAATGCAGTAGTTAGTTTCTTGGTGATGTTGACCTTCAATGGTCAAGGAAAGGTTAAATTTTACATAAGAGAACTAGAAAGTTAGACATTTATTTATATTTTATGTTTTTATATGTGTATGTACATGTATGTGGAGGGGGTGTGCACACCCTCATGTCCAGAGTGCAACCTGAGGTATTTTTCCTCAGAAACTGTCTACCTGATCTAATTAGCTCAGAGTGAACTGAGTAAACTAGACCGCCCTAGCAGTGAGCCACAGTGATCCACTTTTATCCTCCTCTCCAGCACAAGAATAACGAACATGTGCTGCCATGCTTGACTTTTTACATGAGTTCTGGGAATTAAACTCTGCTCCTTTTTCTTACAGAGCAAGCAGTTTACTGATTGAGCTATTTCCCTAGCCCTAGACTGCATGTTTAAAGAAAGGAAATTGTTAGCTAACTAAAAAATGTTGATTTTACAGAATAATTCATTTTCAAAAAATTTCAGTTAGAGTTTACATATATAATCAAAGTATTATAATCTTTTAAGGAGACATATTAAGTAGCTGGTTACTCTTACATAAATGTTTTTAAGCCATGAAACAAGCTACATTTGCTGAATCCATTGGTGAGTCCAAGAGTATTAGTGTTCTAATGAAGACATTTTCAGAAATTGATGGTTTATGTCAAAAGGGCGATGAGAAAGGGGTATAGAATTCTATTGCAGTTTAAACTTAACCTTAATGTGCTAATGTATTTGAATCCTGTAAATGTCTAGGTCAGAAATAATCAGGCCCAAGTTACAATTTAAATGAATAAAGTTTATCTGTAAACGTGGTCTTAAAGTACTTTTTAAAAGCTTTAAGGTATAATTGGCCTTTCTTGTGAACTTGATCTGATCTTTTTCTGTATAATAGTATGAGCAGTTCTTATTAATGATTTCTGACATTGCTGTCTGCTCATTCACAATAACCTTATTAGGGCACCAGATGATAATCTAATTTGGAACATAAAAAATAAGTTAAAAAGAGACTAAGCTGGAAATCTATCACAGACTGTTGGAAGAATTACAGTGATTCTAGCAAACTCTGATTGTATTATATAATCAATTTTAGCGGTAAACCTAAAATTGAAGGTGAAAGCCTGTGTGATTGCTTTTATAGACATTACTTAAAGATTAAGTACAGTTATAAGATTAAGTGTCCTGTGAAAATAGTTAGCATTCTTCGTTTAATGCAATGGATCTAGGTTCTTCTCAGAACTTGGTTTTTGTTTTGTTTTGTTTTGTTTTGTTTTCAGGTCACCAAACAAGAAGTCAACTGACAAGGGATCTAGTAAATTGGTTACACAACATTCTGTGGGAAAAAGCTGCCAGAAGTTTTAAGGTTTGGGAATACTCTTTCATTCATTCTATTTTTCTCCTCTGCAACAAACAAAACACAATGTTCAGTATAAAAATCAGAGAAGAGCAGATGAGTGATACAACACTTCTGTAGCATCTGTAAGACCCTAGATTCTATGCTTATTACTCCATAAGCAAATAAACAGGCAAACAAAAATTTAATAATCTCTATTTTTAGACATGTCTATGTATTAAATATTCACAATGTAGAATGTCAATGGGTATTGTGTGAACGTTTATTCAAAAATAGTAAGACATGATTCTCCTCCATTGTGAACTTTTGTAAAGGCATCACTGATAGGAAAGTAATTTGATGTGAAAGGCAAGAAAGTTGGGTGGTGGTGGTGATGGTTATTCCTTTAAAGTATTGGTGCATTTAAGAGTAGCTTTAAAAATTATAAAACAATCCTGGTTTCCTGTGTAAATACTTCAAACTACAGACAATTGGTTTTTAAAAGCAAAGTACAATTGTTCTTCGTTACATCATTTAAGAAAATTTTGGATATTTGTGTACATGTACGGGAAATACTTCCTTTTAAAAATATAAGTTGTTTAGTACTTCTATTTTCAACCAAAATGTAGCAATAAGAACCATTTTGTGTCCCTGCTTAAACAAAAGTCCTCCCAAAAATATAAGTCGAAGTCCCTGGCTTGGTAGCACATACTCATGATCTCAGCTTCCAGGAGGTGGAGGCAGGTGGATATCTGGGGATTTGAGGTCAGTTTGGGCTAACATTGAGAGTTCTAGGCCAGACTGGACCACATATTGAGATCCTGTCTCAAAAAAAAAACCCAAAAAAACAAAAAAAAAAAAAAACAAAGCAACAAATTCCCCCCCCCAAAAAAACACCCTGAAATACTTGAAAAAAGTCAGTTTAATGGCGTTGAATATCAGCCAGTGATCGCTGAAAGATAAAATGAGCAATTCAGCTATTAGGCTTACTGCCATGTATTTCCAGACAACAGTGGAGGAAGGGGAACTGACAAGAATTCTGATTTGAAGAGATGGAGTGGAAAGTCTGGGGAGGCCAAGAGCTAGACTTCATAGAACAGGGTATCAGAATGAGAGCATAATACAGAGAGATCCTAGTTATCAGAAGTTCCTGCCCTAGTGTTTTGGATAGTTTTAGTGACAACATACACATGGAATGAAACTATCTCAAGTCAGAGGAATAGCCATCTGAAAATATTAATGAACCTAGAAAAGAATTCTGAATTCTCAATGTACAGAATATATTTGTATGATAATGTTTTCATGTAACACAGCACAATGTACAATGAATGCATACAGTATTTTTAAAAACACACCTGCTTTTAAGAATTGTTTCTTTAAATAAATAGTTTAATTGGGAAAAGATAAGGAATTGTGATACATACTACAATGTGGATGAATCTTGAGAATGAATATTCTACTAAGTGAAGTAAGCTAGTCAAGTAGATAGTTTTCAGTTCCACTTAAATGAGAAGCACGGAGTAGTCACATTCACAGAGATGTAATGTACATGGTTGCTGTCAGGGATTTGGGATGAGGTAAAAATGTGGAGAATGGGTAGAGAGTTTTGTTTTGTTTTTATGCTGACTGTATCATACCTTCAGTCCTCAGAATTTTACATTTTTAAAAAATGGGTAAGTTTTGGAGATTGGTTACATAATATGGTGAATACTAGTGACCTGCATAGTTATAATTAGTTAAGATAGGGTTTTTTGGGGGGAGTAGTGGTAAGAATTTTACTCAATGATACATAACAAAATCTTGTTTCTCTCTTTTCAAAAGTTATGATGATAAATTTCTTATTATTCATTTTATCATGATTAAAAGTAACTTTTAAAATGAAACCCAAATGAAGACTTTAAGATGTTCAAAAGCTCTGTAGCTCCTGTTGCTAGGAGTCTTAGCCAGGAGTCACCCACGTAGACTCCTGGGAGTTTTCATTGCACTAGGTTTCTAGCTCATCTCAGAGATGCCCCTGATTCCAACTGTCTTTCCCAGTACTCTTTCCTTCCATCCTCCCCTCATCTGATCCGTCCTGTTCCCAGGCCTAACCCCCATCTAGATTCCCCAGTCTACCTGCGATGTCTATTCTATTTCCCCTTCACAGTGAGATTCATGTGTTTCCCCTTGAACTTCCTTGTTACTTAGCATCTCTGGATTGTAGCATGGTTATCCTTGACTTTACAGCTAATGTCCACTTACAAGTGAATGCATACCATGTTTGTCTTTCTCAGTTTGTGTTACCTCCATTTGCCAGCAAGTTTCATGATGTCATTGCTTTTAACAGCTAAATAATACTCCATTGTGTAAATGTACCACATTTTCTTTATTGTTCTTTAGTTGAGGACCATCTAGGTTGTTTCCAGGTTCCAGATATCACAAACAAAGCTGCTATGAACATAATTGAGCAAATGTCCCTGTGGTATAATTGAGCATCCTTTGGGTATATGCCCAGGAGTAGTATTGCTGGGTCTGGTAAGCTGATTCCCAATTTTCTGAGAAGCTGTCATACTAACTTCCAAGTGCCTGTACCAGTTTGCACTCCCAACAGCAATGGAGGAGAGTTCTCTTACCCCATCCTTTTTAGCATGAGCTGTCCTATGTGATCTTAGTTATTCTGAAAGGAGTAAGGTGAAATTTCAAGATACTTTTGACTTGCTTGTCCCTGTTGGCTAAGGATGTTGAATAGTTCCTTAAGTGTCTTTCAACCATTTGAGATTCTTCTGTTGAGAAATTTCTTTTTAGGTATGTACCCCATTTTTACTTGGATTACTTGGTTTGTTGATGTCTAGTTTCTTGAGTTCTTTATGTATTTTGGAACTCAGCCCTTTGTCAGATGTGGAGTTGGTAAAGATCTTTTCCTGTTCGGTAGGCTGCTGTTTTTGTCCTTTTGATGGTGCTGTTTGCCTTATAGAAGCTTTTCAGTTTAATGAGGTCCCATTTATTAATTGTTGATCTCTGTGCCTATGCTATTGGTATTCTGTTCAGGAAGTTGACCGGCAATCTCCTATAACCAGGCAAGACTTCCAGTGAAGGGTTTGGAACACCAACCCAGCCACATAACCTTTGACCTACAATTTGCCCTGCCTATGCTAGGGTAAAGTTGGCACAGAAATTATGGGAGAGGCCAACTAATGACCAATCCAGCTTGACCCCTACTATGAGAGGAAGTCTACCCTTGATACTACCTGGAAGGCCAGGACCCAGAGGCTGGATGTCTTATAGACCTAGGATAGAACCAAACACAGCTAGTAAAACATGAAAAGATTCCTAATGATAGTCTATTATACTCATAGATCATTGCCTAGCCCAGCTGCCATCAGTGAGGCTTCACCCAGCAACTAGTGGAAACAGATGCAGAGAGCCACAGCCAAGCATTAGGTAGACCTCGGGGGATTCTGTGGAAGAAGGGAAGGAAGGGCTGCAGGAGCCAGAGACTCAAGAACATCACAAGAAAAATCACAGCATCAACTAACCTGGCTTATAGGAACACACAGACTGAACAACCAGGGAGCCTAAATGGGGCTGGCCTAGGCCCTCCACATATATATGACAGTTGTATAGCTTAGCCTTCTTGTGGAACTCCTAACGGTGGGAGAAGGGCTCTTTCTGACTCTTTTACTGGCTTTTGGGACCCTTTCCTCCTACTGGGTTGCCTTGTCTAGGCTTAATAGGAGAGGCAGTGTCTAGTATCACTGCAACTTGATATGCCTTGACTGGCTGATATACATGGGAGACGTGCACTTTTCTGAAAAGAGGAGGAATGGATGAGGGGGAGGACTGGGAGGAGAGGAGGGAGGGGAAAATGTGATCGGACTGGGGAAAATTAAATAAATAAATAAATAAATAAATAAATAAATAAATAAATAGTGAAATAATCAGTTCCTGAAAAGTAAGAAAAAAAAAAGGCTATTCAAAAGCTACAATAACTTGAGCAGAGCACCAGAGCCACATTATGAAGAAGTCCTTCAAGCAGAAGGAAACCGATCCCAGAAAGATATGTGGGCCTGTACGAAAGAATGAAGAGCATTTGAAGTGCTAATTACATGAATAAACATTAAGATATTTTCCTCTTATTAAAATCTCTTTAAGGCTGGGGCTATAGCTGAGTTGGTAAAGTGCTTGCCATATAAGCATGGGACCCTAAATTTGATTTCCAGCATCCATGCCAAAAAAAGAAAGACGCAGGCTGATAATCCCAGTGCTGGCGATAAAACAGGTTCCTAGGGCTCTCTGAGCAACCATATAGCCTAATCAGAGAGTTCCTGCCCTAATGAGAAATCCTGTCTCAAAAAACAAGGTAGATGGCTCCCAAGGAATAACATTGATCTACACTCATACACGCACATGTACGCATGTACATTCTTGCCCAGATGAACACTCATATGCACATAAATAATTTGTTGTTTTTTTTAGAGACAGGGTTTCTTTGTGTAGCCCTGGCAGTCTTGGAACTCACTCTGTAGACCAGGCTGGCCTCTATTTTCCAAGTGCTGGAATTGAAGGTGTGTGCCACCATTGCCCAGCGCAGAAATAAATTAAAAAAAAATGGTTGCTTAAACAAAAGTAATAAGGTTTTTTTGTATGGGGTTTTTAACATATGGAAAAGTATCATGTATCACACTGTGCATGATAATAACATATACAGGCTAAGAGGAGAGAAATAGAAATACACAATTGTGAAGTCCTTACAATAATAAGTTAAACATTTATACAATATACCCTAACACAGTAAAACAAAGTTACAACTAATAAATCAATAAAGGAGAATAAAAAGCAAATCCCCACTGGTGGTGGCGGCACAGGGATGCATTTGGTACACATGCATGCTTGCAGGCAAAACACAATACACATAAAAATTTTAAAGCCTTTATTTTAAAGTTAGATGAAATAAATAGAAAGCAAATGGCAATAAGCTGAGCAAGGAATAGCATATGCCTTTTATTCAAGCAACCAGGACGCTAAGGCAAGGAGATCACAACTTCTATACCAATCTAAACTATGTAGCAGTGACTTGCTAAAAGAGAAACATAATAAAATAGCAAGATGATAGATGTAAATGTAAGCAGATAAAAATGTCATATTAAATGAAATAACTATACCACTCCAGTGAAAATGTAGAGATTGTCAAGTTGGATTTGTTTTTTTTTTTTGTTTTGTTTTCTTTTGTTTTGTTTGAGACGGGGTTTCTCTGTGTAACAGTCCTGGTTATTCTGGAATTCATTCTGTAGACCATTCTGGCCTCAAATTCACTGAAATCCACTTGCCTCTGCCTCTCAAGTGCTGGGATTAAAGGTGTGCACCACCACTGCCCAGCTCAAGTTTATATTCTTAAAGCTACAAGTAACCTACAAGCAAAAGAATGAGAAAACTATATAGAGAAATAATATTATTCTAAAACTCATCAGAATAAATTTCAATAATTATCATATAGTCACAGCGTTTCTCTATAGACTATATTAATGTCAAAAGCATAGACACAGATCAACAGAAATAAAGAACCCCAAAATAATTCTACACAAATATGCTCAACTATTTTGTTTTTTACCAAGTATATAAATAAATCTATGGGAGATAAATCTTTAAAATTAATGTTACTAGACCAATTGGACACTCATTGTCAAAATAATTGAAAATTAACACTAAAAGATATGAACAGAAATTACACAAATGTTCTGCTACAGTAATCAATGAAAGAAAATGATTTATGAGTCATTAGGGAACCACAAATTAAAACCCTAAGGAGATACTACTTAGAATAATCAAAATAAAAAAATTGGACTTACCAATTGTGGTAGGAATATTAAGGAATTGAAACCTTTATGGTGGCATTAAGAAACAATACAGTTTAGAAAGTAGTTTGGCTATTTCCTAAAATATTTCCCCTTTCATACAATCCATTTTAAATCCCATGCATATATTCAAGAGAAAAGTAAATATCCATACAAAATTTATGCATAGAAGTTGCATATACAAAAACGTACGCATAAAGTAAATTTGCCTTAGTTAGGGTTCCTATTGCTGTGGTAAAATGACCAAAAACAACTCAAGGAGAGAAGGATGTATTTCACCTTATACTTCCAGGTAACAGTTCATCACTGAGTAAGTCAGGGCAGAAACATGGAAGCAAGAACTGATACAGAGGCTATTGATGGGTGCTGCTTACTGGCTCACTCTTTTTGGCTGGCTCAGCTTTTCTTCTTAGAGCACCCAGGATCACCATCCAGGGCTGACAGCACTCATGGTGAGCTGGGCTCTCCCCCATCAATCATCAATTAAAAAAATGCACCTTAGGTTTGCCTATAGCCCCATTTCTTGGGAGCATATTCCCAATCAAAATTCACTCCTCCAGAATGACTCTAGCTGTGTCCAGTCATCAAATGAGCTAGCACAATTGATCCTTTTTGTCAACTTGACATAGAAACGCATTACTATTAAACCATAGCCTTTCCTTTCTTGTTCATCGCCCAGGCCTTATATTAATAACATCACAATAAAACATTCCAACTTTTAAAAGTCCCACAGTCTTTACAAATTGAAACACTTTAAATGTTCAGTCCCTTTTAGATTTCCAAGACTCTTAAAATACCCAGCCTCTAAAATGTCTAAAATCTCTCTGAAACTGTAAAGTCTCTCAAGAACTCTAAAGTCTCTTTCAAATACCCAGTTTCTCTAAAGTTCCAAAGTCTCTGTAAAATAGCTAAGGTTTTTCTAAAACATCCAAGGTCTCATAACAGTGGCCCCTGCTAAATAAAAAAAAAACAGTAAAATATTTTCTTACTCCAAGAAGGAAGAACAAGGGCACAATCACAATTTGAGCAAAGCAAAACCAAGCTCCAACAGTGTAAATAATATAGTGACCAGTGTCTTGGGTTCAGTGTTCTGGACTCCAAAGAGCTTAGACAGTTGTATTTCTTTGCCTCTACCCTTTGTATAGCACATGGCATTTTTATTATGTTAAATCTACCTACCCAAGAGCATGGGAGATCATTCCACTTTCTGGTGTCTTCTATTTCTTTCTTCACAGATTTAAAGTTCTTATCATACAAGTCTTCCACTTGTTTGGTTAGAGTTACTCTGAGACATTTTATGCTATTTGTGGCTATTGTGAAGGGTGATGTTTCTCTGATTTCTTTCTCAGACCATTTATCATCTGTGTAAAGGAGGGCTACTGATTTTTTTGAGTTCATCTTGTATCCTGCTACATTCGTGAAAGTGTTTATGAGTTGTAGAAGTTCCTTGGTAGAATTTTTGAGGTTGCTTATGTAAACTATCATATCATCAGCAAATAGTGAGAGTTTGACTTCTTCTTTTTCAATTTGTATCCCCTTGATCTCCTTCTGTTGTCTTATTGCTCTAGCTAGGACCTTAAGAACTATATTGAATAGATATGGAGAGAGTGGACTCAAGGCAGGAACTTGGAGGTAAGAACTGATGCAGAGGCCATGAAGGAGTGCTGCTTACTGGCTTACTACTCCTCATGCTTGCTCAGCCTTATACCACCCATGACCAAGGTTGGCACTACTCTCAGTGGAAGGGACCGACCCACATCAATGAAAATTAAGAAATGAATCACAGGCTAGCCCACAGTCCAATCTATAAAAGTATTTTCTCAATTAAGAGTCCCTCTTCCAAAATGACTCTAGCCTGTGTCAAGTTGACATAAAAACGCACCAGGAAGATTTGTAACATTTGAAAAATGACCCAAATGTCCATCAATAAATGAATATATAAGCTATCTGTGGTATCTCCATATAATGATTTTGTTGTTTTTTTAACTTTAGGTTCAAAATTATACTGATGCTTTACACTGGTACAGCTATTCTCTGAAGTTGTATGAATGTGATCAAGAGAAGCTGGATTTGGTCAAGCTGAAGAGGAACATGGCCTCCTGTTACTTACATTTGAAACAACTTGATAAGGTGCTTTAATTTACTTACTCTATTTTCAGAGGCAGCATATGTTCTGTGCATTGGCACATAGATAAATGCAGTGTTCTGACGTCATAACACATTATGAATGACTGAAAGTGCTGTTGTATATGAACAAGGTCAAATTGACATCTTCTTGGTTTGTATACTGCAAATATGAAGCAGAAGTTTTAAGGGGAGAGAGTATTTGGAAAATTCCTTTACTTACTCATCTTACCCTTTATCATTTACCATATTCTGAAAGGCTATTTGCTGTTAATCATATGCTATATAGTCCTTAAAGCAGACTAAAATTTTAAGGTCGACATTTTTTGCTAAACATCATTGAGAGCAGATACTTGCATGAAGAAACTACTTTTTCTACTTTTAGGTTATTATCTTGTATTTATAACCACTCAAGAAAAGTTCAGTGCTTAACTTCACTAGGAAACAATATAGAAACTACAAGATAAATAAGATTTTGTGAATGATGGGTCCATTTATATTTCCAATAGCACGTAAGGCATTTCTTCCATTGTATATCATACAGTGTGTACATAATCTGAGGTATTGATTCCTAGAAGAACAAAAAATGAGGACAAGTATGGAATAAATGGAATCTGAAAGTTGATGTTTCCTTTTAAGTTTTATGTTAGCTTTCAGGGAAATATGTGAATAAGTGTAGTGGTTTGATAGGTTTTTTTTGAAAGTCTGTACATTATCAGGGTTCTTTAGAAGAACAGAACCAATAGAATGATACATTCAACAATGGCTGTTTACATTCCGAAGGCTGGGATTCTGGTAGCCTGCTCAATATATGAGCTTGGGTGTCTCAGCAGTCCCAGTCTGATGCTTAAAAGGCCTAGAGGATTCCTGAAAAGTCACTTGTCTTCAGTCCCCAATTGGAAGGCTGAAGAAGCTGGGTTTTGATGACACTGAAGTATGACAGTAGCAGTGGCAGCAACTGTGGTAGTAGCAGCAACAGAGTAGAGGCACTCATCAACAGGAAGCAAAAAGCTGTACCCTTGGACCTTCTTATATCTGCGTTGTAGCTAGGAGGCATTGCCATAAACTCGGTGGGTGGGGAATCTTCTTTCCTAACTTATCCTTCCAGAAAATACCTTTACAGATCTGCCCAGACTAATGTCTCTTAGTTAATTCTAGATCCAGTCAAGTTGACAACCAAAGTCAACTATCATAACCTATCTTTGAAATGATATTTACATGATGGATAAAGAGGAGGAAAGTGAATGAAGTTCGTGTCAGTGGCTACAAGCTCAGGAAACCACACATTGATGCCTTTTGCTAAACTAAAGAAGATTTTGTGGAGATCAAGAACAGAAAAATGTTAGCATTAATTATAAACTTGACACAGCTTAGAGCCATCTAAAAAAATTACCAGAAGAGCAATGCAAGTTGACTAGGTCTAGTCTTGCTCTACAAGAATTAGAAATTTTTGTGTGGTGCTCGAGTTTGAGCTTAGAGCCTCACATATATTAGGAAAATGGCCTGCCACTGAAGCACATCCATAGCCTAAAGCAGTACTTCTTAACATCTCTGACTAACGACAGGATTGGTTCTCGAGTTACTGCCGAACTGAGCCTATAATTGGAGTTCAAATGTTGTTGGCGGTAAGGAGGAGAAACTAGGCATGCAGGAAACCGGTGTTTTATTAGCATGTAACCTTGTTTGTTGTTAGCGTATTTCTCGTTTTATCCTTCCTCTCTTCCTCGCAGACACTGGATACTTGGCACATGTAAAAAATACTTTCCTACATAGTAGAACAGATAGAAAGATAGAGACAGGAAAAATGTAGCCCATCAGTGTTTTACTGTTCCCATCTTGCCATTGTTAACTCTGCTAGTTTCATTGTCTGCCATTTTCATTGCTTCCTTTTCTTAGCAAAAGGTCTCCATGTGATTGGCTGAGCTTGTAGCAACTGACATGAACTTCATCAAAGTATTTCCTCTTCACTCGTCCTTTTCTTTTATTTCAGAGAAATAAGTACTTTTTTGGTAACTTTACTCTGCACATCTCAGTCCTAGTTCATAAATATTGCTTTGCCGTTTCTCCTTTATTACAATTATTTTAAGTGCTGTTTATTAAAAGAAATCCTTCATCCTTCACTTCTCTTCAAATTTCAGTTCCATTGTCCCCCTTTTTATTGCCAGACTTTCTAACCCAAAAGAACTATTTCTATTTTTCAGTAGTTATTTATTTAAAAGTATTTCCTGAGTGCTACATGTTAACATGTTAAGTAGTATTGATATTGAGAATATAAGAATGAACAGATAGGATACAAATAGCCTGACTCTGAGGAGTTAGTTTATCTGGAGAGGCCGTTTTTCCCCAGTATGATATGTTATAGGTGTCAGCAGTTTTTGTGTAAAGAGCTACACAGCAGATGCTTAAGATTTTTCAAGTCACATGGTCCCTGATGCGACACTCAGCTCTGCTTGTATACCTAACACTGCCATAGCTAATATGTAAGCAGGTACCCATAGTGTGATCTAATTAAACCTTTATATTTAGGAATACTAAAGTTTGAATTTCATGTGATTTTCTTGTGGCGTTAAATATTTGTCTTTTGATTCATTTCAGTCATCTAATACCAATAAAACTATTCTTAACCTGCGGACTTTGCAAAAACAGAGGGTGTTTCAGATTTTACCAAAGACTGTAGTAGTCTCTTGACCTGTGACTAATTAAATAGTGATAACTACTAAGAAGAAAACCTGAGCAGGAAAAGGGCAATGTTATATGACCACAAAATGGCTGTAAGAGTTAAAGCAGCCACAAAGATAAGACTGCTTACTGAATATTTATCTTTCATTTTCTGGTTTCATATTGTTTCTACCGACTATATAAAGCTCTAAATATCATACCCTTCCATTACAGCTGTGGTCACTGTACATAATCTAGTGGTATTCACTAGATGGCACTGTGGCTTCTGTTTGTACTTTTGAAGGTTTTGTAATGATTTTATTGCCTTCCCTTCAGATATAGCTGTATAGGTGTAAATGAAAACATTTAATGAAATATGAGGTGAAGATTAATTTTGGCTCAACCAAAGAAGTTCTACTGTATTAAACACCTAACTTGAGGTTTCAAGTCAACAAGTAATTGAATGCTTATTTTAAATGGTACTATAGAATAAGTAGATTTACTTTACTCCACTATATAAATGTTTTAAAATATTATTTCAGAGACAAGATTTACATGTATAATATAATCATATAGTAACAAAAGAGAGGTATAAATTAGGTATCAAATATTGTGGAATATCATATGGAATTAGAATAAGAATATGAAGATCAGGACCATTTGTAACTATTCATTGAATGTAGCACATAGCACAAAGCTAAAAAGGGCAACTGATATGTTAGAAGACAGTCAGATCCGAAGGAACCTTGATATACTGAAATAATGAAGCCATTCTCAGAAGATGGAGACAAACAGGAAACAATAAAACAACTTGTGCTGAATCTCCAAAGCCAGCTGTAATAGAATGGAATGGATGAATGGGGGTTTTAACAGAAGCACATGTGCATCACTTGGGGCTTTTTGTTGTCTATGAACTAAACAAGAAACAATACTAAGAAAGTTCACTTACATTATATTGAATCAGTCAGCTTTTTGTATCCATGCATTTTCCATCTATGAATGTAACCTAGTGCAGATCAAAAACACTTAGAAAAAATCAGATTTGTACTGGACTTGTACAGACTATATTGTCAGTATTTGTTACATAATATGGTGAAGTAATGGTTTACACCACATTTCATTGTATCAGGTATTTTAAATAATCTGGAGATGATTTGTAACAGACAGGAGGATATGTATAGGTTATGTATAATCAAGAAACTTGAGCAACCACAGATTTTGGCATCCGAAAGGAAGTAGGGAGCTCTGGATCCAATCTTGCACAGATACTGAGGGTGACTCTATAATGCATACAAGGATGCAGTAAGAATTCTGTGATCTGCTCTGTAGCAGATCTGAAGCATAATATTGGGCTGGGGACTAATTTTGAAGAAAGATATTGACAAGCTCTAATGTGCCAAGAGGAAGGCATTCAAGGACTAACGAAGACACTAAAGGCAACTCGTTTTATGACTAGAGCTAAAAGGCAGTATGGAGTTTAAACTTGAAAAATGAAAACTTAAGAAATAAATGGTATAGTTCTTTCAATATGTGTGTGGCTACTAGTAAGAAAACATTTATACAAGGCTTGTTTCCATGGGTGAATGAAATTTTCAGTCATGACAGGAGGACCTTATCTGACAATTAGATTTATCTACAGTTTAGTTTTTTAAAAGATATGATGAATACCCTCTTTTGTTTTTTTAATTTTCGAGACAGGGTTTCTCCGTAGCTTTTTTGGTTCCGGTCCTGGAACTAGCTCTTGTAGACCAGGCTGGCCTCGAACTCACAGAGATCCACCTACCTCTGCCTCCCGAGTGCTGGGATTAAAGGCGTGCGCCACCACTGCCCGGCGGGAATACCCTCTTCTTGAAGGTATTGAAATACAGATAGATTGGTCATTTCATCTTAATGTTATTGAAGATATTTGCATCAGAAGAATTTTCAAACATCAGATCTCTCTCTAGTACATGGTTTAATAATAAAATTTAATAAATTCTAGTTTGATAATTTAACAAATCTGGTTCTGATAATATAATTTAATAAATTCTACTCTGGTCAAAAAGACTGTGGAGGACTATAGATTTTTTAATTTTAGAACTAAGATCTCATATGATTGCTATGTTCATTAAGAAATAACTATTGAAATATAATTTAAATATTGAAATATATTCACTTTCTTATATAGTTAAATAATTTTGGCAAATAAATACCCTAGTGTAACCACTATCACAATCTGGATATAGAATATCTAGAATATGCATTATGTAAAAGGTTTTACTGTTTTCCTTTCTATTCAATCCCCAGATGAACTCCCAGGTCCAAGTAGTGAGTTATATGTTTTCTACCACTATAGGTTAAATTTTTCCCTCTTAGAGTCTCATATAAATTATCCAGCCTACTGTATATCAAAATCTATGCCTGGCCAAGACATATTCAGGGAAGTTGGTGTTGTAAATCTCTCAATATTGATAATGATTATGTAGTTTTGGTCATTGTGTGATAATTGGTTTTATACTGACAATATGTATATTTATAGATGCAGTATACAAATAAAATTTTACTTAAAATATTATAGGCTAGTGCTGAAGTAGCACTTAGTGGGAAATACATTAAATATTTTGCATAAATATATTATAAGAAAATTGTAAATGCTAAAGCAAATATTATTCACTAGAAATTACTAAAACAAGTGCAAGATGAACTTGAAAGAGCATTTTAAAGAAAACTATTTACCTGCAGAAATTTCCCATATATTGAGCAAACAGATAGTAGAAGGGACTCAGAAAGTCAAAACCATGTTCTTTGAAAAAACTAATAAAACAGGCAAATTTCTAGTAAGACAAAGAAGGAATAAAAATGAGAGAAAGAAAATGAGAAAGACAAAGTGAGCAGTGGTATTTGAACAACTTTATGCATGAATGCATTCCTAGAAAAAATAGAATTTATCATACTGAGTTAAGAAAAGAACGAGAAATATATGAGCAGTCCCATATGTAACTATTAATGTCATTTAATCAATAGTTTAAAAATCCACAAACAAGATCCAAACCCAAATAGTATTACTTTTTAATTTTATTAAACTTAAAATGAAATCTATCCTCAACTAATTTCTTGTGCATAATACAGTATTGCTGACTTCAATATAACATTATATGACAAATTTTGATAACATCAATCTTGCTTACCTATAACTAGTTATTAATTTGTAACTCCCTACCAATCTCTTCTAATCCCTGGAAATCACTATTTCACTCTTAAATTCTATGAATTTGACTATTTTAGATATTGTAAAGAAGTAGAAATCATACACTATTTGTTTATCTATGACTCTGTTATTTCGGTGAATGCAACATCTTCAGGGTTTGTCCCTGTTATGACGCATTGCAGATTTTCTATTGAGACTGAATAATATTCCATTAAATGCACACATTTCTTTTAAAGAATTATTTATATTTTTTTTATTCATTTTACATTCCAACCACAGTTTTCCCTCCATTCCCTCCTTCCCCTCCCCCCACCTCCCTCTAACCCACTACCATCCACTCCTCAGAAATGTTAAGGCCGCCATGGGGAATCGATAAAGCCTGACACAGTCAGTTGAGGCAGGACCAAGACCCTCCCCCATCATCAACTAGACTCCCCTGTAGCTCAGCTTGGTGCCTGGCTGTGGATCTCTGCATCTGGTTCCATCAGTTACTGGATGAAGGTTCTATGATGATAATTAGGGTAGTCACAAATCTGACTATAGGGGAAGCCCAGTTAGGCACCCTCTCCACTATTACTAGGAGTCTTAGCTGGGATCATCCTTGTGGATTCCTGGGAATTTCCCTAGTGCCAATTTTCTCCAAGACCTTTATCATAAAAGGGTGTTGGATTTTGTCAAAGGCTTTTTTGGCATCTAATGAGATGATTATGTGTTTTTTCTTTCCGTTTGTTTACATGGTGGATTACATTGACAAATTTTCATATGTTGAACCATCCCTGCATCTCCGGAATGAAGCCTACTTCATCATAGTGAATGATTTTTTTTTTTTTAGTGTTCTTGGATTCAGTTTGCCAATAGTTTTTTGAATATTTTTATATCAATGTTCATGAGGGAGATTGGTCTGTAATTCTCTTTCTTTGTTGTATCTTTGAGTGGTTTGGGTATCAGGGTAATTGTAGTCTCATAAAAGGTGTTTGACAATGTTCCTTCTGATTCTATTGTTTGGAACAATTTGAGGAATATTGGTATTAGCTCTTCTTCGAAATTCTGGTAGAATTCTTTGCTGAAGATAAAGCTATTGGGTAATCTGTTTAATTAGACCAAGGTAAGATGACTGGCAAAGGAAAGGATGGGTGAGAAAAAGGGTGTCTCATCAAAGGTAGCTCATGTAGAAAGCAGGTTCACAAATCACGGATTGTGCAGATGGCTATTGGCACAGGGGTGGATGGGTGGGTAGCTTTTGTAGAGCTGGCTTAGTGTTCATAAAGTCCTTAAATACATTGGTTTTTTTTTAATCATGAAAAGGTTTTCTTTCTCCATCAACTATAACAATTTCACAGAATATTATATCTGTACTGGCATCTCCCTTCTTTTAAAACTTGTTGACTGTCAGTCAAGGCCCTTCTGGCTCCCACAGTCTCCATTAAAAAGTCAGTTGTTATTCTGATGGGCTTGCTTTTATATGTGAGTTGTTCCTTCTTATAGCTTTTAGTATCCTTTCTTTGTTTTGAATTTCTTTTCTGGTCCTGTCTATTTAATATTCTGTATGCCTCTAGGAATCTTTTCCTTAGGCTGGAGGAGTTTTGTTCTATAATTAGGTTGGAAATATTTCCTGCACCTTTGACCTGGGTTTCTTGTCCTTCTTCTATATCTATAATTCATAGGTTTGGCCTTTTTATAATGTTTCAGAGTTCTCAAATGTTCTATTTCTATTTTATATTTTATTGAACATTTTCTTTGACTGGTACAATTTCTCTACCTCTTCTTCAAGCCTTAGCCTTCTCTTTTCCACTTGATCTATTCCATTGGTGAGACTTTCTATCGACTTTTTAATTTACTGACTGAATTTTTCATTTCAAGGTTTATTTTATTTTAGCTTTTTAGAAAGCTCTTTTTATTAAATTCTCTTTTCAGAATTTAATTGAGTTGTTTTATTCCCTTCCACTGTTTGCTTGTGCTTTCACAGTCTTTATTTCAGAATTTATGCATATCACCTTTGAGTTCCTTGAGCACATTTGCAATTACTATTTTGAAATCATTACCTTCTACATCAACCAACTTGCTTTTCTCAGGGAAAGTATTATAGGGGTACTGGGTATAATTTCTGGAAAATACACATTATCTTGGTTATTCACGTTGCTTACGTTTTTTGATGAGCCTTAGGCATCTGAAGTTAGATCATTGATGGTAGTCTTGATATGGCCTCACTTTTGTTGAGTGAGTGCTTGCGTCTTTGTTTGATGTTTCTACAATTTGTCATGTTGTGAACTAGCTGAATGTGTTTGGAGTTCAGTCTTGGTGAAACCCTATGTTGATGTGCAAATGGGGTGTCAAAAACAGTCCCAGCTTTAGCTAGGAACTTCTGACCCTAGGAGCAAATCATCTGTACTCTTAGAAGATCCTCCTGCTGGTATTCAACAGTGATGGAAGGGTCATTGGTTTCTAAAGGTGATTTTTAATTATCAATGGCTAGGATTACAAGAGGGATGGTTGGTACTCCCTGGGGGCAGGGTATAGGATAGCACACCATTCCTTAGAAAGCAATGGAGGCCAGACTGAGGGTCCCTGCCACAAGTTAGGGATACAGCTTACATGTGGTCTAGGGCACCCTGATGAATGAGGTAGGCAGGCTCAAAGTTCCCTTCCTGGGTTTGAGGTTGCAGGACTTCTCATAGTCCTTGGTTGTGTGGTAGGTAGGGTGGCTGTTGACTATGTTGGAGGACAGATGTACTACCTGAGTCCAGAGTTGCAGGACGTCAGTGGCTGGTGGGCAGCCAGACAGTTGGGCTGTAAGGCTCCCTACTTAGGTTTAGGGTCACAGAACACCACCAACGATTGGATTTTAATAGCAAAAATATGTTTGGTTTTAAAGAAACTATGAAATTCTCTTTGAAAGTAGCTAAATTATTTTTCGCTTCTACCACCAGTGAATGAGAGTTCTAGTACATACCTCCACAGCTTACCAATATTAGCTTTGAATTTTAGCCATTATAATAAATGTGTAGTAGCATTCAGTGTTTAATTTGTACACACTGATGCTATGTTAGGCATTTTGTGTGTTTATTTTCCACATGTATGTCTTACTTGATAAAGTGGCTCTTCAATTGTTTTGCTTAATTTATAATTTAGTTGTTTTCTTATTGTTGAATTTTAAAAACTTCATTATATATTAGAAGTATCAGTCCTTTGTCAGTTACATGTTTTTCAGATATTTTCTTTTTTTTTATTTTATTTTTTTATTGAGAAAAAAAAATCCGCCTCCTCCCAGCCTCCC
>NC_022026.1:23012057-23030046 GCF_000317375.1 Microtus ochrogaster
TTTTTTTTCCATTGTGTGCTTTTGGATTCTTTGTCAAAAATTAGGTGTTCATAGGTGTGTGAATTTATGTCATAATCTTCAATTTGATTCCATTGGTCTACTGTCTTTTTTTATGCCAATTTTATATTTTCTCCTAATGTGTAATTTGCCATTTACAAGGCCTAGGCTAGCCTTGACCTTGCTGTTTTCCTGCCTCAACCTTCTGTCAGAGTACTGAGAATGCAGGTGTGCTCTATCATATCTGTATCAGAAATTCAGAAATTTTAAATTTTAATGGAGTCTGGCTTGCCATTTGTTTTTCTTTTTTGGAAATGCTTTTGGTTTCATACATAAAAAGTTATTGCCAAACTCAAAGTCACCTAGATCTTTTTCTTTTTCTGTGAGTTTTATATTTTTTAAAATTTTTTTCTGCCTGTTTTATAAAAGTTATTTACCTTTATTTTATGTGCATTGGCATCAGAGTCCATGAAGCTGGAGTTACAGACAGCTGTGAGCTGCCATGTGGGTGCTGGGAATTGAACCTGGGTCCTGGAAGCCAGTGCTCATAACTGCTGAGCCATCTCTCCAGGCCTTGAGTTTTATAGTTTTAAGTTTTCCATTTAAGATATAATCTATTTTTAGTTAATTTCCAGTGAAAATTTTATGGTCTGTGTCTAGGCTTCTTTGTTTGTTAGTTTTTGCATGTGCATGTCTAGTCATTCCAGCACCATTTGTTAGAAAGACGGTCCTCAGTAATTCTCTTTTACATTTCATCTTCTCTCTTGCACTCATATGAAAGTTAGTATCTTGTTTTAGTTACTGGCCTAGAAAGTATACAATCCTTTCTTAACTGCCCTCCATATTTATAATCTCTCTCGCTGACTTATTCTTTATGATAGTATTTTCTTATTTTCATGACTGTGGTGCTGGAGGCCAAACCAAGGGCGTTGTTCATGCTAGGCATGAATCCTCTACCAGTGCTCTACTCCATCCTCCTTGTTACTCCTTTTCTCTTATCCTTCCATGTAATTCATCTTCATCTATTTCTAACCTACTATTCGACGTATTTGTTTTATTTTCATTTTACTTATTATACATTTCACTTCAAGAAGTTTCCTTTTTTCAAACTTTTAAGAACCATGAAGTTCATTGATAGTCAAAAATGTTAAAACTGTTACAGCATAGAAATAACTAATTAGAATGCATACAACCTTGAATAATCACTATAATTGTTTCACTAGGTGCTTACTACTATTAATCTGCCTACTTGCATTTTTAATATAACTTTTACTTTTTTGAACTTTGAAAACATAGATGTTTTGTCACTAGTTTTATTATTCCAGTTTCTGAATCTTTGTAGCGAGCTGCGTGGTGTCACACCTGATGGAGATGTATGATCAACTCCTGAGATGGCTAAGGCCTGACCTATGCTATGATCACGCAGTGATTATCAGCTGCCTGAATATGCGTGAGCCTATGGGCAGTGCCCACCTGGCAGTTCGGGGTTGGCAGCCCATGCCTACTTAAGGGCTGGGAGAGGTTTGCCCGGGGAGAGAGGGGAAGAGAGAGAGAAGTGTAAAAAGTCCTGGAATAAAACTGCAGTGAGAAGCGCTCCGGTGATCGCGTCATCCTTGCGGGACGAGGGTGGCCGTGACAAATCTTGAATATCTGTTTCTGTTAGCTGTCATTTCTGCTGTTATTCTTTTATGGCGTCTGGTTTTATATGGTGCTTGGTTAATGTTTATAGCTCATCATTGTTGAAAATTTTTATGAAATATTTTGAAGCTGAAAATGAATATCCCTTAATAGGTTTGGGAGTAGTTATTCATAACTGTAGGTCTTTTGAGCCCTCTAGCCACCAGATTCTGTAATTTAGGACTGTAAACAAGCAAGTCTACTTGTATTATAGCTCAAGGAACATTTCCCCCTGTGTGTTGTGCTGTCTTCTACTCAGTGCCAAAGTAACCTTCTTTGTGGTCTTCTGGAATGGCTATGGGTAGGTACAAGTTTACTTCTGACTTAGTCTAACCATGTGATCTTGTGGAACTTGATATCTAGTTCCTGATTTACCAAGACCCGTCAAATTTTCAGTAAACATTTGTCTACATTCACAAATACCCACCAGCCAAAATTAGTTTTAATTCTCTGCTTACCTTTCTGTGCCTTCACTTTTCCTTAGGTTTGGTTTGATAAATGTGTTGCTACTTTTCCATTTGTCCTATTATTTTATTTAATATTTTTAGAAAAATTCTAAGCATATTATTCAACGTGTATGTTTTCAGAAGAAAAGTTATTTTGATATGGCTTATTCACTCTGGTTCTAGAAGCAAAACTATTTCTGTAGCCTTCTAAGACAATAGGTCTCTAATTTTTTTAGATTCCTTTCTTTTCTTAGTTGAGTACCCCTCAACTATTGTGACTATCAATGATATTAGTAAAATACGATACGGGCTTTTATAAAATCAACCCTATGTTTTTCTTTTCAGGCTAAAGAGGCAGTAACAGAAACTGAGCAACAGGATCCTACAAACATTTTCACTCAGTTTTATATATTCAAGATTGCAGTCATGGAGGGCAACTCTGACAGAGGTATAAATACTCTATGTATTAATGTGAACAATGAAAATCCCCAAAGAATAAAAATCCACAATAAGAAAATAGATATACTGTTTTGAAGATAACTGTGCTGAATAGGTATAATTACTTTTGCATAAAATTATACAACAATGCACAAAGAAACTGAGGGGTATGAGAAAGTAAAAAAAAAAAACACAGCTACCTATCTAGAGGATCTGAAATGGGAAAATATTGGACAAGAATTGGGGATAATTTTTATTACTGTTCTTGTTTATACTTTGCCATTTGAGCCAGCCTACTCAAAAGTTTTAAAAGTTATGGGAAGGGACAGTCTTAATAAAAATTTACATCAGTTAAGAATTGACCTAAAAACCAAAGTCTTTGGGTACCTTTTGACTCTGTTCACTAATGTTGTAAAACAATAATAAAAACCCCAATCTTTAAGTGGAATTATTCTTCACAAAGTGATAGTGATAGAATGGTATATACATGATGCATATCCCATCAGTGCTGTGTTCTCCCATTAACTCAAGCATAGTTTCTTAGCTGGTGTGTCAGCACACACATATGTATCTTTAATTAGTTATGTATATACATGTACTCATTTAAGGTTTTCAGCCTTTCTACCCTTGGGTAGTTGTGCAAATTCTGAAGCAGTCTGAACTGTAGACAAGTTGCCATTTATAAAGGAAATTGAGATGCTTATGCAAATAGATGGAGCAGAAACTATACCAATCTAATCACTAAACTATTTACAGTTACTGTGCACCAGAGATTCTGTTATTCATGCTAGAAAAAAGGTAATTTAATATATAATAAAAAGTGTTATATACCTCAAAAATAATAAAAAAGTAGTTAGAGTTAGCTCTGTATCAAGGCTAATATTTTTTTCATGTCTTTCTTTACTGTTTTCGGTAGAGACTTCTGGACATTTGTTGTACACACACACACACACACACACACACACACACACACACACACACATATATTTCTTACTGCTTTTCAAGATGGGGTCTCATTATGTAGCCCTGGCTGTCCTAGAACTCACTTTGTAGACCAGACTGGCCTTAAACTCACAGAGATCCACTTGCCTATGCCTCCCAAATACTGGGATTAAAGGCATGTTGATATAGTATATTAAGGGATAAAAGAACTTTAAATTTCTTGAGGCATTTTTATCAGTGAAATGTGAAAAGTTTCCTTATTAAACTTTTCCCTTTAACTTTATTTTAAATAGAGTTATTTCAAAACCTATTAAACTAAAAAATTATTTATGTGTGTGAGAATGTGTATATTTGTACATGATGCCACAGTATTTGGATTTTAAATAAAACCTTCATGGAGTTGGTCTCTCCCACCTTCATATGGGTTCTGGGATTGAACTCAGGTCAGCAGGCTTGTGAAGTAAGCACTTTTACCCACCAAGCCATTTTTACCATCCCTTTTAAATGTTTCTATTTAAGTAGTATATATTGATTATATAGAATAGTAAGTTTTATTATGACATTTCATATATGGATATGGTATATTTCAATCATATTCATATTTACCTCCTGTTACTCTTTATTGTCCTTCTGATCTCCCACTGATGCCCCTCCTTTTCCTCAACTAGTTCCCCTTCTCCATATGTTTTTTTGAAGACCTAATGAATTTCATTAGGGTTGTTTATGAAGCATGGGTAAAGGCTTATTTATAGGAGCATGAGCACCTTATCAGTGGTCACACCACAGAATAAAATACTCCCCTCCCCTATTAACCATTAAATGTGTTTAAATATTCAAGGAAGTGTAGAGCCCAAGATTTCTTCCCTTCTCCATGACAGGATGCTGACTGAGCCAAGCATATACACAAAGAACTACAGGCAACCAAGGAATGCTGAGAGCAGGAGACATAGTCTTCCCTAGAGAAGAGTGCACACTCATTGGTTATCCAGTCCCAAATGGTCAGCTCTGAAAACATACATACAAGTGACATACATTCTGTGCAGTCTATATGTGTGTAATTACATGTATACATATGCATGCAATAACAATTAATGAATAAAAGAGGTCTTAAATTTGAAAGAGAGCAAGGAAAGGTATAGGGAAGGGTTTGAAGGGAGGAAAAGGAAGGTAGAGACACATGACAGAGGGCTGAGCTCCAAAATATATAAAGAACACAAGAAGCTAAACATCTCTTAGTTAATTCTTCTAACAGTGAGAGCACGAGCTGTCCCTGGCACATATCTGGCTTTTGGTAACCTGTTCCCCATGCTGGATTACCTGGCCTGGCCTTGATGTAAGGGGAGGATCTTGGTCCTGCCTCAACTTGATGTACTATGCTTTGTGCAAGCCCATGGGAGGTCTGCCCCATTCTGAACAGAGATGGAGGAGGAGTTGATGGGGAGGGGAAAAAGGGGAAGGGGAGAGGATTGGAGGAGAAGAGGGAGTGGAAACTGGTTGGTATGTAAAATAAATGAAAAAATATATTATTTAAATAAAAATAATTGTGTATGAAATATTCAAATATTATAAATGAAATGATATTAAGAGTAAAATTTGTTGAAAATGTATGATAGAGAGACTCTCAAATTGAAATATTATACCTGTGTATAAAATAGTGACTCTCCAAAGTGGTATATAATACATGTAAGTAAATTGCCTTAGATTCTTTCATAAAAAAGAAAAGGAAGGGAGAAATGTTGTAGTTATAATCTCAACCATAAGAAATATACTTTAGTACTGTGAAATGGTCTTTTTGTCTTTTTTTAATTTTTGCTGATAATTTAATTTGGCTTGTATAAATACAGATAATCTAGCTCTATTTTGCCATGCATTTATGTGGAATGTCTTTTTCTACCTCATCACATTCAAACTATGTGTCCTTAAAAGGCTTTCTTGAAAAGTATCTTATAGATACAATATTTCCCTGGTTTTAATCCATTCACTCACTCTGTATGTTTTGATTACAGAATTAAGTCATTTACATTCAAGACAATTATTGATATCCAAAGTGTTAATTGCCACCATGGTGGCAGCCTGCCTCTGCCACCAAAGCAGTTATGTCATCATACCATGAGCTATGTGACATGTGCACCCCTTAAGAGTGCCTGTCAGGCACAGCTTACTTTCTTGCTTCTTCCTCTCGTTTCTTCACTGTCTCTGTCTGCCTGCCTCTCTCACATCCTCACTCCAACATGGCCTTTCATTCTTTGTCCTCCTCCCCCAATAAACATCTTGCACTAACTTTGTTGTGCACAGCGTCTTTGCTTAGTGGTATTCCTTGGCAGGGCCCGCCAAAAAACTTCACCTTTCCTTTTTCATCCTTCCACAAGGACTTATTGCCAATCCACTAATTCTTATTGTTTTATATATCTTTTGCTCCTTTCTACATGTTGTCTTTCTTTGTAATCAGGTGATATTCTATGGTTATCTACTTTGATTACTATATGTTATGTAATAATTATAGTTTGTTTTTGTGATTATCACAGGCTTATTTAAAACATAATAAATAGGCTGTTTTAAGCTGATAATTACTTTACTTTGGTCATACCATCCACCTGCTTCCCCATAGTTTATATTTTTGATCAACTTATATTTTATATTAAATATTCTTTAAAATTATTATAGATATCTTTTAATAATTTAATTTTAACCTTCATTCTAAAGCTATAGGTGAGTTACACACTTATCAAGATTATTTTGAATTTAACTGTATACTTTGATGGTTTAGTTTTGATCTTGCTAATCAATATACTTTTCCTTCAGTTCCTTTAATGTTTGTTTATCTGGGAATTTTCATTGCCCTTAATTTCCTTGCCTAGTATTCCTAGTTAGCAGTTTTTTCCATCTGTACTTTGGATCTGTCTTCTCAATTTTTCATGGCTGGTAATGTTTCTGCCAAGAAACATCAGTGCTGCTAGACTATCGGCACACCCTTTTATGTGCTGCCTCTTTTCAGCTTCTGCTTTCAAGATCTTCAGTCTTTGCTTTTGTATTATTTGATAATATCTTTGTTAAGTCTTGCTTGCATTAAATCTGCTTAGACAGTTGTCACCTTCCTCCAAAGTTTAGAGTCTAAATGGATACTTACATCTATTTTTAAATGTATTGTTTTAAAAATGTGTGGCAATCAGAGGAAAACTTGGAGTCAGTTCTCATCTTCAGCCGTGTGAGCTCCAGGGATCAAATTCAGGTCATCAGGTTTAGCAACAAGCATCTCACTAGCCCTGTTTCTCTGCATCCTTGATGTTTATTAAGCTTCTTTGAAATGTGTTATTTTGCATTATTAGTTGGGCAGTTTACAAATCTACACTTCTTTTTTAAAATATCTTATTATTACCCAGGCTGGTTTCAAACGCCTATGGACACGTGAGTTTCACACCTTGGTATTCAGAATGCTAGGACGACAGGTCTGTGTTTGCCGTTTGTATGACTCTCCAGTTCTTTTAGAGACTCTTACTTTATTTACTATTGGAGTGATGTATTCCATGATTGTGTTTGATCTTTGTGGCCTTGCATTGATGTCTGCATATTTGAGGAAGGAGGGAATTACTGTCTGTGGTTGTTGTCAAATCGCTTGATCTAGAAAGTCCTTTCATCAGTCAGTTCATTTGAAGATTTGGGGCAGGGTGATTGGTAAGCTTGTTGCTTATGTCCTTGGGCGTGTCTCAGATAGATCAGTGAAGCTTGTGTCTGGAAACAGGTTTAGATCTGGAGGTAAATCCATTGACTGGACCTAATGATTGGGTTCTCTCCTTCCACCATGTGGGTCCCAGGTATAAAGTCAGATCATCAGGGTTGTGGATGAAGGTCTTAACACATCTCACTAGCCCACTTTTGCATCTTATATTATGAAATTTTGTCATTGGATCTATAAATAATTTGGTTTATATCTTCATTGAATTGATTCATTTATCAGCTTGAAATATCCTATTCTAGGTAGTTGTTCTTTGTTCTGAAATCTTTTGTCTCCTTTTTGGATTATTAGGTATAACTTATATGTCACTTAATATCTTTTGTATCTACTTAATTTATAATTATCTACCTTTATGACAAATAATGTGATATAAGACCTCATTTCATTTTAATAGTGTTATAAATACCCCCAATTTTGGTGTTCCACAATGCATCCAGTCCATCTATCTATTAGTAATGGAATTTAGGCTCTAGGTTCCATATTTTATTCTTTTTATTTATTTATTTTTACTTAAATATTTTCACCTCCCATTTCCCTCCCCCTCCCTCCTTCCCCTGCCCCTCCCTCTCCAGTCCAAAGAGCAGTCAGGGTTCCCTGCCCTGTGGGAAGTTCAAGGTCCTCCATCCAGGTCAAATAGTACTAGATGAACATCTTGTATTTATTTGCTTTTGAAGCTAATTCTATAGATAAATTTACAAAAGTGTAGTTGCTCAGTTAGGCATTTTTCTAATATTCAAGTCTTTCTTGATGGCGTATTAATTCATATGACTTAATAATTTTATATTTCTAAAAATATGACTATCTTAAGGTGATTCAAAATCCATTATGATATAATTAACCATAAGTATGTATTATCCTTGATGAAAATATCTCACATTCTTATTGTTTATTTCAGCTTTACAGGTGGTCCGTACTTTAGAGAAATTATTAACAGATGAAGAACTGGATGATGATGGTCTATTTGAAAGTGAAGTTTCACCTACCAAAATCCTAAGTTTGGCTATACAGTTTGCTCTAGAGGTAATTCATATTTATCCACTATTATACTCTTTTTTTAAAAAAAGAATTCATCACCATCAGCTTGGCATAGGAGAGTCCTTCTTTTACTGTTTTGTCTCATATTTTCATACCATGATTCTTATATAATAGTCTTGTTTTTATCTTATTTATCTTATTTTGAGGTAACAGATTTGTGTTTAAAACAAACAAAAATAAACACATCAAACACTAATTTTAAAAGAACCCCTAGGATCAGTGAGATGGCTCAGTGGGTAAAGACACTTGTCAGAAGCCTGGTGATCTGAGTTCAATCCCCTGAACCCACATAAAGGTGGAAGGAGAGAACCAGCTTCACAAAGTTGTTCTCTAACCTCCACATGTGTCCTACACACACACACACACACACACACACACACACACACACAGTGGCTATGATGATAATGATGATGAATATGATGATAGTGATAGGAAAGATATTTAAAAATCAAAGAAACTTCAGATTTTAAAATGTTGTTTCAGGGGCAGAGAATGTCGCTTATGGTAGAGCATTTGCCTAGCATGCACTAAGCCCTGTTTGTATCCTCAGCTCTATGAAAAGCTAGGGTGGGAGTATATCATGACATGCAAATAAATATGTATCTACTTAGAAATTTATATCTATCATCAATTTAAATGAATATATTTTAAACACTTGTGATCTTTCTTTCTTCCTTGGGAGGGATGTTCTCATGATACAACTCTGGCTGGCCTAGAGCTTAGTATGTAGGTAGACTAGGCTGGCTTTGAACTTATAGAGATCTACCTGTCTCTGCCTCCAAAGTACTGGGATTAAAGACCTTTGCTACTGCTATGACTAACCTGTGTCTTTTATAACAATAAAACATTATTGTTTTATAACAATAAAACATTAATTTTTGTTTAATAATATATCTATTTTTATTTGCAAAACTTTGGTCTTAATGAGATACAGAATGAGAAAAGATGCCATACCAGCTTTGGAACTCTTGGCCTGAATGGAATATTGGACCCGCCTTTTAATAAATGCCTAACTTAAAATAAATCTTAATACCACCATTAGCAAATAAAGGTATTGCTTCAAAGACTTTTGTAAAAATTAACTAAGATTATTGAAAATGTGATTTATAAACTATGACTCTTTAAAAAGATTTAATTTTTTATTTTCTGTATAATGAGTATTTTGCCTGTGTGTATATACATATACTACCTATGTGTCTGGTGCCCTAGGTACTGGAGTTGCAGATGGCTGAGAACTGTCATATGTGTGCTGAGAATTGAACTTAGGTCCTCTGGAAGAGCAGCCAAATGCTCCTAACTGCTGATCCATCTCTTTGGCACCCTAAGCTACGACTCTTGGTCTTACTTAAACTACTTCAGTTTCTGATTCTTTTGCTTAGATGAAAACCAAATTTATGCTTGGAACTTAATTTCTACAATTCTCTACTACTTGTCTGTTTTTTATGTCAAATGTAAAATTTTAATATATTTAGTGTGTGTGTGCGCGCGCACGTGCGTGCATGAGTTCATATACACCACGCAGGAGCCTGTGAAGGCCAGAAAATGGAATCAGTTGCCCTAGAACTGAAGTTACAGGCAAGCTTTGAGCCACCATGTGGGTGCTGGTAACTTAATTTGGGTTCACTACAAGAGCAGTGATTGTTCTTAAACATGGAGCCATCTCTTTAGCCCTCAACTTACATAATTTTTCATTCTTCTCTCATGTATTACATTCTGACCTCAATTTCCCTACTTGCACTCCTCCTAGTTCCCCTACCTCTTCTCTTCCCCCAGATCTACTCCTCTTCCATTTATCTTCAGAAAAGAGTAGGGCTCCCAGGGATATCAAGCAAACACAGTATAGCATGCTACAATAAGACTAGTCACAAACCCTCACATCAAGGCTGGAGGAGACCCCTCAATAAGAGGAAAAGGGTCCCAAGAGCAGTCAAAAAGTCAGATTCACCCTCCACTCCCACTGTTAGGGGTCCCACAAGAACACCAAGCTACACAATCATGACACATATACAGAGGACGTAGCTCAGACCCATACAGACACCCTGATTTTCCTTTTCCTCTCTCTTCCTCTTTCTTTCCATCCTATACAAATGCACCCCATGTCAATGTCAAATAATTTTCTTCCTTTAGAAATTATGTTACCTTGTTCATTAGTATCCAAATCTATGGTTGAAATTGTATTTAGTGACAATTTTGGGTAAGTTGTTGGTCTAGAATCTAGAAATAGAGTCCTCAAGATAGTTTGAATGAACAAAACATACATTAGCATTAATGGACAGTACATAGAACAAAAATCAAATAACTAATATGCATGTTAAGAGTCACTGAAATTCACAGGAAGAAGGGAGGCACTGAAACTGGAATTGAATTTGGAAATCTCTACAATAGAGGGAAAACGTAAGTTGAGCTTTGAAAAAAAAGGTAGCATTTAGATATGTAAGAAAATAGTTTAAATGATTAGATGATGTGAGTAAAATATAAAAAAGTAATATGATTGGCTTGGCTCATGAGACAGTGTATATGGTTGGAATAATAAAATATTTATTTCTCCACAATTTTTAAACTTGTACCTAATATAGTGACTTGTATGTTAAAACAATGCTATACTGAGCAAGGTATAATCCCAGTCATCCAACTGTCAGCCACATTCAGAAGGACTAGTTTGGTTCTCTGTTGTTCCTTCCCAGTCCAGCTGGAGTTGGTGAGCTCCCATTAGTTCAGGTAAACTGTTTCAGTGGATGAACTCTTCATGGTCTTGACCTCTTTGTTCATATTCTCATTCCTTCAACTCTTCAACTGGACCTTGGGAGCTCAGTCCAGTGCTTTGGTGTGGGACTCTGCCTTTGTTTCCATCTGTTGTTGGTCAAAGATTCTATTGTGATATTTAAGATAATCATCAGTCTGAATACAGGGCAAGGCCAGTTCAGGGTAAGACCCTCTCCTTTATTGCTTCAGGTCTTAGCTGGGGTCATTCTTGTGGATTCCTGGGAATTTTTCTAGAGCCAGGTTTCTTGCTAACTCCATAATGGCTCCCTCAATCAAGATATCTCCTTTTTTGCTCTCATATCTGTCCTTCCTCCATCTCAACTATCCCATTATACCTTGCTCAGCCTAGATGTAGTAGGGAGGGCCTTGAACCTTCCACAAAGCAAAGTGCTTTACCTTCTCTTAGGATTAGAGGGGGTGGGATATACAGGATGAAGTTGAATTGATATCTGTGGCCTGATTATACAATAGCTATTTTCTAAACAACAAGAAAACTTTGTTGGTAGTTTATATAAAAAGCAACCCTTTGAGGCCAGGTGTGCTGTCATATCCTGTAGACAAGAAGATAAGGATTTCGAGACCAGCCTTTGACTACAGTGAAGACCTAATCTCAGAAGACACCAAACCCAAACAACAAACAGAATCACAAGCAGTGCTTCGAGAAAGTGTTTCTGGCTGTTTCTTGGGGAGCTGAATAGGGAAAAATTAGAGGCAGAATAGAAGACAATGATAATCCAATCTTAGGATAAAAGGCTAGATAAGGTAAAACACCACTTTCTCTTTTAAAATAAGCTACCTTATCCATCAAACTGTAATAGTTTCATTTCCTGTTGCTGTGATAAAAATACCTTGACAAAAGTGATTTAAGATAGAAAAAATTTATTTGGCTGACAGTTCGGGGGGGGTTAAAGTCCATCACGCTGGGGAAGGAGTGGTGGTAGAAGCATGAGACCAGCCAGTCTTACTGCATCAGTGGACCAGAAACGATATGGTGTAAAGTGTGGCTGGGCCATAAAATCTCAGGGCTTGCCCCCACTGATACATTTCCTCTATTAAGGCTTCACCTTCTGAAGTTTTTGACCTTTCCATACAACACCATTGTCTGAGGGTTTCTATTAGTGTGAAGAGATATCATGAACATGACAACTTTTATAAAGAAAAACATTTAACTGAGGCTGGCTTACAGTATCAGAGGTGTACTCCATTATCGTGGTGGGAAGCATGGCAGCACACAGGTAGACATGGTGCTGGAGAAGGAGCTGAGAGTTCTACATCTTGATCTGCAGGCAACACAAAGTGAACTGTGAGCCACACTGGCTGTAGCTTGAATGTATATGGGACCTCAGAGCCTGCCTCCACAATGAGACACTTATTCCAAAAGGTTCACACTCCAGCAAGGCCACATCTTTTAATAGTGCCACTTCCTACGGTCCAAGCATTCAAACACACAAGTCTATGGGGACCATTTCTATTCAAACCACTATAACCACCAACTGGAAACTAAGTATTCAAGTATATGAGCCTATGGGAGACATTTTACATTCAAACCACAATACTAGTCATTCGTAAAATACCCTCCAAAGTGATATAGCATGCATATTCTAGTTTGTAAAACCCAAGGAACCCTAGAAGAGAACCTCCATAGATTCATACTACAACCTCTCTGCACATTGTAGTGATATTTTTGTTTATGTTTTAACAAATGAAGCTTGCCTGAAGATCAGAGTGCAGAGCTAAGCCACTAGAGGCCAGGGAGTGGTGGCTCACACCTTTAATCCCAGTATTTGGAAGACAGAGGCAGAGGGATCTCTGTTAGTTCAAGGCCACCTAGGGCTACACAAGATTGAATCTGCCTAAAAGAGAAACAGAGCTCACACAAAGGTGATTTCAGCACTTGGGATCCCATGCCTCTAATTCCAGTACTAGGGAGGTGGAGATAGGAGTGATATGGCTGGGTGGAGAGAGGAATATAAGGTGGGAAGGAGACAGGAGCTCAGTGCAACCTGAGGTTCAGTGGAGAAAGTTGCAGTCTGAGGTTTGGTGGAGACAGATGGAGTCTGGAGATGCATTCTGAGGATAGGATCACCTCTTTGGTTAGAGCATTGGTAGAGGTAAAAGAACTGTTTAGTGGCTGGCCTGTCTGCTTCACTGATCTTCAGCATTCACCTCTATATCTGACTCTGGGTTCTAATTATTAAGAACAACTAGAAGTCATGCTACAGCACTTGCCAGGCATCTTATATTCTACCTTCTCAACCGTTGTTGTGGGTGAACTATTCACATTTCTGCCTAAAGGCAGTCTCTCAACTTAAGCACTTGCTTCTGAAATCACCTATTGTTGCCTTTGCATTCCCTTTTACTGAGTTATTCTCATAGCTTATAAATATACTCTTGTCCTATTCAAATGAACAGAACGTAAACAAAAAGAACTGTCTTAACCATTTTCTTATCAAATACTGCCCAGCTTATTTTCTTTCTTTGGTAACAAAACTCCTCTGAAATGTTGTCTATACTTATTATTCCTCCATATCTCCTGAGTTTTTGTTCTGTCAAGCTTTTGTCAGAAAGTCAGCTTTTGTTAAGGTGACCTCTGTCTAGTATATTGCAATGGTTAAATCTTAGTTCTTATCATATTTTACCTATTAGCTATAGTCAAAACAGTTAACCATTCTTTGAAACACAATTGGTTTCTAGTACTTCTTGTTTTATTCTTACCTTATCAGTTGCTCTTTTTACTCTCTTTTTGATAGATTTTTTTTTTCATTTCTCTTAAACTTGCTGTCAAATAATGGCATTGGGAGATATGTATAGGAGATTTGAGAAGACAGGATAAGGTATGAATTAATTATTCATAAAAGCAGGAAATAAATGATTAAAGAAGTGTCAAGTGCTTGCTAATAGGATTAAGACTCAGTTGATGATGCTCAGAAATAAAGCAAATAGCTGGATGGTGGTGGCACACGCCTTTAATCCCAGCATTCAAGAGACAGAGGCAAGCAGATCTCTATGAGTTTGAGGCCAGCCTGGTTTACAGAGCGAGTTCCAGGACAGCCACAGCAGTTACACAGAGAAACCCTGTCTTGCAAAACCAAAAAAAGAAAAAAGAAAAGAAAGGAAAAGAAAGAAAAAAGCAAATGGTTGTGTAATTTTAAACAACTTCTGAATTCTGCTGAATGAATGAAAGAACAAAAGTCAATGCAAAGTTTGGCTTAACAAGACTTCAGTTTTTGTAAAATAAATTTAATGAATGAAAACTATCAGTAAAATTGGAGTAATTATAGTGAATACTTCTAGAATTTTAAGTGGGTGTATCAGAAGACATTAAGGGAATGAGATGCAGGGAAAAGTTGGAAGCATCAATGAGTTGGAGGTTTTACTGCAGGATTGCTGGAATCAGAGTAATAAAGAGAATGCATAGATAGGTAAGAGAGTGGTCAGAAAATGAAATTATTCTCAATACCAGGAAATGGAAGGAGCCTAGATGTCCATCAATCAGTGAACTGATAATGAAATTGTAGTACATATATACAATGTAATTTTATTCAAATTAATATGAAATTTCAGGAAATTGGAACTGAAAAAAATTATACTGTGTGAGGATATCCAGACCCAAATAGATAAGCACATGTTCTCTCTCATATGCAAGCCTTAGCTTAGAATTCTTCGACTGATATGTTTAAGTTGGAGTGTCATGGAGGTCAGGAAGCTAGAAAGAGATCATTAAATGTGGAGTGGAAAAAGAAACCTTAAGGAAGGAGGCTAGAAGAACATTTGATATGAAAGTGGAGAAGGGGAAAACTTGGGGTGGAAAGATTTAAATTGGAGCAGATATCAGGAAATGGGGGAAACAAGATGGGAAGAGTTAACTAAAACTAAGGATAGATGAGAAAGCCCTGTGCAAACCTACCATTTTGTAAGTCAGTTAAAAAGATTAGAGTCCTCTTGCATGGGTGGATAATGCTCCTTCCAGAAGCCAAAGGTTACTAGATGAGAACTCCAGTACCAGGTCTGGGATACCCTCCTATGAGCTGTTGGTAAAGGAGGCTACAGATGCCACTAAAACAACATCCTTGTTTGCCCACCAGAATTATATCATAAGACCCTATTACTAAAGACACCAGAATTCAAGTGGAATAAGCTGGAATTTTCCTCCATGTTGGGTAGCAAGCTGCTGGGAAAGTCGTTAGCAGTCCTATCTATCTGTGGACCCTACGAACTATGACAATGACCTGCCTGCCAAGATACACTTACTGGTACAATAGTGGCATGACTATTATGGGGGTAACAAAGTGTTTTCTGATTGGATTTGAGGCTCACACCACAAATGGAAACTCATACCTTATATTAGAAACCTGGTCAAGAGCCTGTGGCTGAGGAGGTCATAGGCGCTAGGAGAAAACCAACTACTGTTGTTTTGCTAAAGTGGATATGGTATCAAACAGCCTTCTTAATATCCACGTCTATATGTTGTTCTCAGTCTTTATCATAAGAG
This sequence comes from Microtus ochrogaster, assembly GCF_000317375.1. Lineage (NCBI taxonomy): Eukaryota > Metazoa > Chordata > Mammalia > Rodentia > Cricetidae > Microtus > Microtus ochrogaster. The sequence continues at coordinate 23,027,581 of NC_022026.1, forward strand.
TCTTTTCACAGTGGATGTAAGGTAACATAGAAACTCAACTGGTCAAAGTGCAGAGAATACGTGACTGTAGAGTACTAGGTCCTAAGTGAATCATATGATTATCCCCTTCGAGATTCAGGGAACATTGCAGAAGAGAATGAAAGGAATATAAGAGTCAGAGTTTGGGAAGGGATCCTACAAAACAATGTGTTCTAGACACAGCTATTACATATATGAACTCTGTTGTTAAATGTACAAGATTAGACCTCTCACTGTTTCATCATACTTGACAGAGAGGATTGTAAGGCTTCCACCCCTCGGTAAAGGACTGTGAGCAGATAATCCAGTAGTTGCTAGATATGGTCATGTAATTTCTTCGGTGATAAAGCCATTGATACATTGCCTATGTTCCAGTAAAAACTCCATACACACTCATGCTCATGCAGGCGACTACAGTTAAACTCAGTGGGTCGGAAAAAAAAGATACCAGAATTGGAGTGGGGGACTTGTTGGGAAGAAGAAAGGTTTCATTGAGGAGGGTTGTGTGTGTGTGTTTGTGTGTGGGCGTGTGTGTGTGTGTGTGTGTGTGTGTGAGAGAGAGAGAGAGAGAGAGAGAGAGAGAGAGAGAGAGAGAGAGAGAAATGGTGGGTAAAAACAGAACTCACATGTATGATATTGTCAAATTTTAAATGTCATACTTGAAAAGCTCGGATGAAGAACAAGGGTAAGACAATAAAGTAACTGGGGCTCAAAACTTGAAGCACCTATTCAGGGTCTTACAGGCATAGGCTTGCTACTTAGAGTATTCTGAGAGTAAGTGGAGTACCTTCTTAAATGGTGCACTCTGAAGTATTTCACTTGTTGACCCAAATCCTCATGGGTCCACGCTTCCTAAGAATAGATTCATATATATATCATCTGCATTCTCATAGAACATAGTACCTACATGGGCTATTGACTCTGGTTCTCTATTATTTCAGCTAGGACTATAGAAACACATTTCTCCTCACAGTTTCCATGGTGTAAGATATCAAGAACTTAGCAATTCATGGAAAGATTTTGTCACCGATTTTTCATTCATAAAATTCACTACCTTCTGATGAGAGAAGATTGTTCAGGTTCTTAAATATAGCTTTCAGAAATTCTCTACCTAGACAAGAGTTCAAGACTATATCTACTGCATGTTCTGACTGGTGGTAATATATCAAACACTGAGATAGCATTGGAATTGTAAATTGTTCTGTCATAGCACACAATTTACCCAGCCGTACACTGTAGAATTCTCTTTTTTCTTTTTAATCTTATTTATCAATTTAATTTTTTACAGATATGCTTTGTGGTAAACATATCCCCCCACTTCCCTGTTTCTTTTTCTCCCTCTTCTTTTTCATTTGCTTCATTTATTCCCCTTCATTTATTTGCCTTTATTCACATCTAATGTTGTTTTATAGGCATATTCATGGTTTTATGTGACTAAATAAAATCTAGGAACCACAAATGAGAGAAAACATATTAATAGTTGTCTTTCTGAGGTGGGCCAAACTTATCTCCAGTTTCATTTATTTCCTTGATAATAACATAGCTTCATTCTTCTTTATGTTGAAAAAATTCCCTTGTGTAATACACACCCTTTCTTATTTGTTATTCTGTTATTAGAGACGTAGTTTGACTCTATTACTTAGCTATGAACAGTGTTGTAATAAACATGGATGCACAAGTATCTCTGTAATATGTTGACTTGGAGTCTTCCAGACAAATATCTATAGGGTAGATCTAGTTTTCTATATCCAAAGTAGCTGAACTATTTAACATCTTTTCAATTCATCAACAGATTGTGCTGACTATGCTTTTCAAATGACCCAGAATCTGACTACTTCTTCTAGTCCTCATTATTGCTACCTGATCTCTGCCACCTTTCCTCACCCAGTTTTTTTTGTATTTTATTTATTTATTTTTGCAAGAGCCTCTTTATTTTAACTCTACTTAGGATCTGGAGTGATCCTGTTAAATTATGGGAGTTATTGTTACTCTTCTGTCCACAGCTCTTTTATGAAAAAAACCAAAGCCTCACCTACAGACCCCATAATCTGACTTATTTTCTTTAATAATAAAATAAAAGAGAAAACAAAAAAACTAATACATCAGAATTGAACAAAACAAAGAAACAGAAGGAAAAGAACCTAAGAGACGGCACAAGAAACAGAGACCTACTCATTTGTACATTCAAAACTCCCATAAAAACACTAAACTGGAAGCCATAATAAATACTTGGAGGAACTGATACAGACCTGTGCAGGCCCTGTGTATGCTGCCTTAGACTCTCTGAGTTCATATGTGCATCAATCCTGTTGATTTAGAGGGCCTTGTTTTCTTGGTGTCCTCCATTCCCTCTGACTCTTACATTCTTCCTGCCTCCTCTTCCACATGGTTTTCTGAGCCATGAAGGGAGGCATTTGGTAGAGACATCCCTTTATTATTACTATTATT
>NC_022026.1:23030146-23045993 GCF_000317375.1 Microtus ochrogaster
TGGATTACCTCATTCAACATTATATATTTTTTCTTTCTTTCTTTTATTTATTATTATTATTACTTTATAAATAATACAAGTCAAAGTTTCCACTTCCTCCCCTAGAGACATCTCTTTTAGGGCTGAGTGTTCCAAGGTCTCACTTTCTGCATAATGATCTGGCTGTGAGTCTGTGTATTTGTCCCCATCTGCTGCAGGAGGAAGCTTCTCTAATGATGACTGATAAGGCATTATGAGTGTAGCAGAATATCATTAGGAGTCATTTTGTCATTGTTGTTTTAATAAAAGTAGTATTTGGTTTTCCCCTAGGTTCCTGAACTATCTAGTCTCAGGTTCACGGTCTCCCAAGCAGGGTCGGGTATGGGTTCCATCTCGTGGAGTGGACCTTCAGTCAAATCGGACATTGGTTTGTTACTCCCACACACTTTGTACCACCATTCCACTAACATACCTTGCAGGCAGAACACTATTGTAGATCACAGGGTTTGTGTCTGGGCTGGTGTTTATGTTTCTCCTTTTGTGGCTTGCAGAGTACCCTCCTATACCCATGACACTACAACATAGGCTCCATCTCAACCTCTCCATATTCAATGAGTTGTGTAGGTGTTTTCTTTAGCAATGGGGCCTTGCCATCAGTTTGTGGAGAACAAAATATAGTCCTGGTAACAGCCTGGGTTATTTAGGGATTCTCATCTTTGACAAACAACTCAGTTGGATGTAATCCAGTACCAGCACTAGAAGCTTTATTTGGTGACAAGAGATGACACTCTCTCTCCCTCGTTATTTAGTGATTTCATTTAGATGAACTTCATACACGTATATATTTTATCAAGCTTCTACTGTGTTATGTTTCCATATTACCCCTCAAATGGTCCTTAATTTCACCTTCTCTTCACAGGTTTTATTAATAAAATCAGAGAGAACTCAGTCTAAAGAATATGAGGCACTTAGGACTTTGCATGACTTTTTAGACATTAACTTCTAGGCAGCATGATAGTGGTCATGTGGTTATACTAGATGCATCCTTGAAATATGCATGGGTGTGATGATGATCTGGAAAAGTCTTCAAAATAATATGGAAGAAGTAGTTGCAGATTTACAGTGGGATAAGATGGATGAGATATTGAAGCTGGGCAGTAGGCATATGGGAGGTAAGCATAGCCTGGCTATTAACATTGGGACGTCTTTGAAATTATCAGCAATAAAATTGTTTTTTAAGGGGTAGGGAGTCAAGAAATTCAGATCTAAACTTTAATAGCTGGTGTACTGTAAAAGTTCGCTGATGGCTGGGAGTATTTGTATTTTTTTCTGTATCCCTGGGACCTAGCTTAGCATCAGGCACATAATTGCCACTCTGTATTTAAATGTCTGAATATCAGTGTCTTTTATGGTTTTTTGACTTACAGTACTTTGTAAGTCATACCTGTGGCATACTCTCAAACCTCACTTGTTAATTCTTACTTGGAAGTAGGTAAGGGAGGAGGATTTTGTGTGAATTGGTAATAAATTGCAGAACATTAAAGTATACTTTTATTGCTTTAAAATACATATAATAATACAGAACATCCAGTGGTTTCTTTTCAGGTTCAAGTTAGCACTGAATATAATAAAAAAATTATACTAAAAACAAGCCTCTTTACCATAGCCTCAAAAAACCCAAAATAAACCTGATCAAGCAAGGAAAATGCCTCTACAATGGAAATTTTAAAACCCTGAAGAAGATTCTAGAAAAATAGTAAGAACTACCATGTTCATTGACAGAATTAATATTGTGAACATGTCTATAGTATCAAATTGATCTGTAGATTCAGTATAATCACCATCAAAATTCCAGTGACACTTTTCACAGAAATAGGAAAAGATGTTCTAAATTTCACTTGTTGAAAAATTTCAGTACCTAACTCGATGATACAAATCAAAATAAATGAATTGTTTCACTTTGCCTTACTTTTCACAATGGCGACTTAAATTCTCTAAGCTTTATTTTCCTCATCTCTAAGAGTCTTAAAAATCTTGACAGGACAATTTTTGCTCTGTTCTAAATTTCCTATAGCTTTGGATTAATAATACCTGCCTAAACACTAACCATTTATGAACAAGATTATTTAAAAGCAATTTTCTCTAAAATAATGTATCCCTTTCCATATGCTCATTCTTTTCTGTGCTATTTATTTGCATTCATGGACCCTAAGTTGTTCTATATTTCCACAAAGTTATATAGTGAAGGAGTCAACTTTAGCTCAGCTGAAATTCAAACTAAGAGAAGTTGACTATAAAAAGTCAATACATATATTTGTAAGTCCCTTTAATGTTCATCTCTGCAAGGAGATTACAAGGTTGAGACCAGTCTCAGTTACACAGTGAGTTCAAGCCAGCATGAGCAACATAGAAGACCCTGTCTTGAGGAAAAGGAGGAGAAAATGGAGGAGGAAGGGCGTTACTGAAAAGCTCTTACTTTTCCTGAAAGTTATTCTTTGTTAAATAATAGTCCAGCATTTCCTGATAAGGTCAGTCTTTTTTTAATTGATTTTTATTGAGTTCTACATTTTTTTCCTCTGCTCCCCTCCCTGCTTCTCCCTTCCTCTTCAACCTGCCTGCAAGGTCCCCATGCTCCCAATTTACTCAGGAGATCTTGTCTTTTTCTACTTCCCATGTAGATTAGATCTATGTATGTCTCTCTTAGGGTCCTCATTGTTGTCTAGGTTCTCTGAGATTGTGGTTTGTAGGCTGGCTTTCTTTGCTTTATGTTTAAAAACCACCTATGAGTGAGTACATGTGATAATTGTCTTTCTGGGTCTGGTTACCTCACTCAAATGATATTTTCTAGCTCCATCCATTTGCCTGCAAATTTCAAGATGTCATTATTTTTTTCTGCTGTATAGTACTCCGTTGTGTAAATGTACCACATTTTCCTTATCCATTCTTTGGTCGAGGAGCACTTAGGTTGTTTCCAGGTTCTGGCTATTACAAACAACGCTGCTATGAATATTGTTGAGCACATGCCCTTGTGGCATGATTGAGCGTCCTTTGGATATATACCCAAAAGTGTTATTACTGGGTTTTAAGGAAGCTTGTTTCCTAATTTTCTGAGAAATTGACACACTGACATCCAAAGGGGTTCTACCAGTTTGCATTCCCACCAGCAATGCAGAAGTGTTCCCTTTACCCCACAACCTCTCCAGCATAAGTTGTTATCAGTATTTTTGATCTTGGCCATTCTTACAGGTGGATTCTGTTTTCACATCCAATCTGTTAGCCTGTGTCTTTTTATAGGTGAGTTGAGTCCACTTATATTAAGGGATATTAATGGCCAGTGATTACTGTTTCCTGTTAATTTAGTTTTCATTGTTGGTGATGTTAATTTGTGCATTTTTTCCTTCTTTGGCATTTGCTGTGGTGAGATCATCAATTATCTGTGTTTTGTTGATATAGCCAACTTCCTTGTGTTGGAGTTTTCCTTCTTGTATTTTGTGTAGGGCTGGGTTTGTGGCTAGGTATTGGTTAAATCTGGTTTTGTCATGGAATATCTTGTCTTGTCCTTCTATGGTTATCAAAAATTTTGCTGGGTATGGTAGTCTGGGCTGGTATCTGTGGTCCCTTAATGTCTGCATAACGCTTGACCATGACCTTCTGGTTTTCATTGTCTCCAATGAAAAGTCAGGTGTAATTCTGATAGGTCTGCCTTCATATGTTCCTTGGCCTTTTTCCTTTGTAGCTCTTAATATTCTTTTTTTACTCTGTATGTTTAGTGTTTTGATTATTATGTGGCGAGGAGACTTTTTTTTTATTTGATCCAGTCTATTTGGTATTCTATAAGCTTGTATCTTCATAGGCATATCTTTCTTTAGGTTGGCAAAGTTTTCTTCTATGATTTTGTCAAATATGTTTTCTGTGCTTTTGAGTTGAACTTCTTCTTTTATATCTATTATTCTTCGGTTTGGCCTTTTCATGGTGTCCCATATTTCCCGGATATTTTGGGTAAAGCTTTTGTTAGAGTTAATGTTTTCTTTGACTGATGAGTCTATTTCCTCTATTGTATCTTTAGCACTTGAGATTCTCTCTTCCATCTCTTGTATTCTGCTGTTCATGCTTGCATTTGTGGTTCCTGATCATTTTCTCATGATTTTTGTTTCTATAATTTTCCCCGGCTTATGTTTTCTTTATTGTATCTATTTAAGTTTTCAAGTCTGGAATAGTTTCTTTCATATGTTTGATTACTTTTTCTTGGCTTTTTTAAAGGGATTTGCTGATGTCTTCCAATTTTTTGTTTGTCTTTTCCTGTATTTCTTTGAGGAATTTCTCATTTCCTCTTTAAAAGTTACAAACATTCTCCTGAAGTTATTTTTCAGTCATTTTCTTCTGCTTCATCTATATTTGGTTGTTCAAGTCTTGCTGCTGTAGGGTCTTTAGGTTTATACTGGTGTCATGTTGCTGTTTGTGGTGTTGTGTGTGTTCTTACCCTTTCTGCTCATCCTTTCCTCTGATAGGTGTGCTTAGGGTTGGCTGTCATTCTGGTGATTAATCTTCTAGGTGCCAGTGAATCCAAGGCTCAGATGGTTGTTCCTTGTGGTATAGTCAGTGCCATGGTTCCAGTCACCTCGTTGGTCACTTTGTGTTCCTGGAGGTCGCTCAGCACTCCCAGGCGTTGCTCCACTCCCTTGGAGTTTGCTGTCTCAGGCCTGCTCTAGCTAGGTTGTCAGCTCAGACCTGTTTCTGTAAATGCCTCTGGTCTAGATCTGTTCCTGCAGAGGGCACTGGCTTGGGTTTGGGACTTTAAAGAACTCTGGCTCCAGTCTACTCCCTCAGAGTCCCCAGGCTTGGGTATGCCCATACTTGCAGAGGACCTGGCTCCGGCTTACTCTCTTAGAGGTCCCAGACTCACGCTTAGACCTGCAAAGGTTTCTGGTTCCTGCCTATTCTCTTTGATGTCACAGACCAACACCCAGACCCACAGAGGTCCTGGCTCAGGCCTATTTCATCTGAGGTCCCAATTCCTGCACTCTCTCAGCAGTTTCTCCCTTGTACCTGTTTCTGTGGATTTTGCTGTCTCAGGTCTGCTCTGGCCCAGGTCGCTGGCTCAGTCCTGGTCTGCCAATGTCCCTGGACTGGATCCACTCCCACTCCCATGGAGCTTGCTGTCTCAGGCCCATTCCAGCCTAGGTAGCTGGTTCAGGCCAAGGTCAGTCTTATTATGGACTTTTTATCACAAATTTCTTTAGTTGAGATTGCCAGTACTCCAATATTAATCCTGTTTAATTAAAATGATTTTTCTATTAGATTTTCTTATTTTATTTTTTAGTTGGAGAATTCATACATACATGTTTGTTTCCATCAAATCTAGCTTTCCCTTTTTCCCCTTTGGTTCCTTCCCATTCCCCACTTTTTCTTCCCAACTTTATGTATCCCTTTTTAAAATAAATTTGGTTTTGTTATTATTTGAAGGTTTCCTACATAAGTATACTATATTTCCATCCTTTCCACACTCTTCTGCCTTCCAACTCTTCCTGTGTCCACAACCACACCCTTTCAAATTCAGGACCTTTTAGTTATGTGTGTGGTGTGTGTGTATGTATGTTATGTTATATCTTTATGTATAAAACTGATTCCAACTTACATTGCTCTTATTTGCATGTATTTGGATCTGAACCCTTAGGATTGTGGGTCTTCTGTATGAAATAAAGAAATAAAACTGGTTTTTCCTCCCTTAGCAGCCATTGACTGCCTGTAGCTCATCATCTAGGGGATGAGTGCTTGGGGGCTTTATCTGTGTTGATGTGTAAATTGGTGTTGTTTTTATAGGTCTTATACAGATAAACAAGTTGTTGAATGTTCATGTGAACTCTATGTCTTCCCTGTCCAGAAAAAAAAAAACTGTCTTATGGCTGTCATCCCAGTCCTTAGGTTTTTACAGTCTCTCTACCCACTCTATGACAATTTTCCCTGAGACTTAGGTGTAGACTTGTGATAGAGATGTCCCATTTAGGGCTAGGCACCCCACAGTCACCTTTTTCTTGCCTTTTTTAAAAAACCAGTTATAGATCTCTCTAATAGTCTCCATCTGCTGGGGGAAAAAGAATCTTCTTCAGTGAGATCTGAGAGTTGCACTTCTCTTAGATCTAAAGGATGGGTATTTAGAATTCAGTTGGAAACTTTTATTCCTTTAGTAATATGGTAGTACTAAGTTCCCCTTTATGACTTGCATTAGTTACTTTTCTATTGCTATGATAAAATACCATGGCTATGGCAACTTAGAGAAGGAAGGGTTTGTTTGGTACTTACAGTTCCAGAGGGATGAGAGTCCATCAGAATCATGGAAGGAAAGTGTGTGAGCAAGCACAGTGTTTGAGCAACAAGTTGAGAGTTCACATCTTTTTTATTTTTTATTTTTTGCCTTTTTATTGAAAAATTGATATAATAATTCTGATCATATTTTCTCTCCTATTCCAAATACCATCCTCTACCCCCCCCCCAAATCCATGCCCTGTCTTTTAAAAAGAAAAGAAATAAACAGCCAGGTGGTGGTGGCGCATGTCTTTAATTCCAGCACTTGGGAGGCAGAAGCAGGCAGATCTCCGTGAGTTCGAGGCCAGCCTGGTTTACAGAGCAAGTTCCAGGACAGCTAGGGCTGTTACACAGAGAAACCCTGTCTTGAAAAACCAAAACCAAACAAACAAAAAATAAATAAATAAAAAAGAGAAACTCACAGAAAAAAAAACAAAACACAAAATTGAACACCAAAATCTTCAGGCAAAAGACAAATAAGACAAAAAATGCGCCCCCAAAATAAGAAAGATGAACTGAAAAAAGCAAGTGGCTTTTGTAACATCAGAGCCTATCCCTGGTGATGTACTTCCTCCAGCAAGGCCACATCTCCTAAGCCTCCCTGAACCGTAAAACCAAGTATTCAAATACCTGAGGATGTGGGCAACATCTTATTCAAATCATGACCATGGTTTCTTGGCTAGGTTTATAATACCAGGAATGAGTTCTCTCCAATTGAGTGGGCTTTAGGTTCAATTACACAGTTATTTGTTGTCTCAAGATATAAGTGTTGACCCTGTTGCCAGAAGCACAAGCAAGCCAGCTCTGGGGCCATGAGAGTGGGAGAGTTGGCCTTGCCCCCCCCATCTGCCACGTGGTGGGAAAGATGCCCCACTTCCACCTCTCATGGCCTGTGGCAGTTTGGAGAGCCAGCCTGAGGTTATGATAGTAAGAGAGCTGGCCTTGCGCCTAGCCTGGGCAGCACAGTAGAGCTGACCCTGTTGGTGGGGGCTCCCGTGAACTGGTCCTGAGAGAGTGTGAGAGCAGGAGAGCCCACCCCGCCCCTCCCCTTGCTGCTTGCTGCATTAGGTAAGCTGCGGGTTAGGGATGGGGTAGGGGAGGTGAGGGATGGGTAGAGGTATAGTGCTAGAGAGCTCGCCCTGGCGGTGCAGATGAGGAAGAGTGAGCCAGTGTGCTGACCAACCCAGCTGCTACCCAGGCAGAACCAGGGCTAAGAGTTGTCCTACCCAAATATCCATCACATCTATGATGTGCTGGAGCACGTGAAGGGGCTGATCCTGCAGATCCAAACCTGCAGAATCTCCATGATACAGGGCAACAGCAGAAAGTCCAAGAGGAGTCCCAGTGAGGAGTGAGGGCCCATCAGAAGCCAGAGGCCTCGAACTGGACCAATGACTCATTGCAGTAAACACTTGAAAGGAAAGATGTATGGGCTAAAGGGTACACTGTAACTCTCTGTGTCACGCTGCAGCTTCCATGACCAGATTTTTCCTTTTCTTTAAAATGGTATTTTCTTTTGTTTTGGGGGGAGGCTGCAGGAGCATAGGTTAGATGTGAAAGGGTGGGGAGATGAATGTGATCCCAGTGCCTGATATGAAATCCACCAAGAAACAATAAAAAGTAAAAAGATACAGAGACACAGATAGCACTATTGGACCATTGAGAATGTCCTGCTGATCTCATTGTGATTATCGGGCTTTATAGCTAGGTAGGACTGTTGGTAACTTGTTTTCTTGACAGTTTGCAAAATCAACTTTTTGTTTTTTTATAAATTTATTTATTTATTAAAGATTTCTGTCTCTTCCCCACCACCACCTCTCATTTCCCTCCCCCTCCCCCGATCAAGTCCCCCTCCCTCATCAGCCCAAAGAGCTAGCAGGGTTCCCTGCCCTGTGGGAAGTCCAAGGAACCCCCACCTCCATCCAGGTCCAGTAAGGTGAGCATCCAAACTGCCAAGGCTCCCACAAAGCCAGTACGTGCAGTAGGATCAGAAACCCATTGCCATTGTTCTTGAGTTTTCAGTAGTCCTCATTGTCCGCTATGTTCAGCGAGTCTGGTTTTATCCCAGGCTTTTTCAGACCCTGGCCAGCTGGCCTTGGTGAGTTCCCAATAGAACATCCCCATCAACTTTTAACACTATTAGAGCTAGCCTTCAGTCAGCTAGCTTTCAGGTCAGTACCAGCTGGATTTCTTCAATTTCTATGGCCCAAAATGTGGTATCTTCATCAAAAGGGTCTTATGTTCGTGTTCTGACAGGCAACCAAGAGCAATGGCTAATAGCCTATATTTGAGGTAGGTCTGCTCGACTCCTTGACCAACAGTTTGAAGGACAGTATTCCCTACCTGGTGGCACTGGGGATTTTGTAAAATAATCATTGACTCTCATGGGAGCGTTATTTTACTGTGCAATTTTAAGGAAGCTTATAAAATACTAGGTTTCCCTATGGTCTTTTCATACATAATTTCTTCTTCTTTTCCTCTTCTCGCTCTATATTTACCCTCCAGTTAATCCCCCCTCCCATTTTTCACATGCCTCTTCATAGTGCCCGTGTCCTACTTCCACTTTTCTTTAGTGCTTTTCCCACTTCCCCTAATGGTCTCTTTCTGCTTTCCTGTCTTTTATAGTTAATCCAGGTTAAACACTCAGACCTAAGGTTAATATCTAGGATCCCAGAATAAGAAAGAGACAGCATGTGGCATTTGTATCTCTCTGTCTGCGTCATCTCACTCAGTTTATTATCCAGCTCTATCCATTTACCTGAAAAGTTCATCCCTCTACAGCTGGATAGAATTCCATTGTATATAGTCCCACATTTCATTTTCCATTTATCAGCTGATGAATATCTAGGCTGTTTCCATTTCCTGGCTATTGTGAATAAAGCAGCAATAAGCTGGGATGAACAAGTATCTCTGGCATAGTCTATAGAACCTTTTGGGAATATGCTCAGGAGTGATGTATTTGAACAATGGTGAATCTATTTCTAGGTTTGGAAGAACCACCGCACTGATTTCCAATGACTTCACCAGTTTTTATTTTAAAAAAAAATGTATGAACGTGGCTGACATGGAGGGCTGACTGAGAAGCCAAGGATAATGGCACTGGGTTTTGATTCTACTGCATGTACTGGCTTTGTGGGAACCTAGTCTGTTTGGATGCTCACCTTCCTAGACCTGGATGGAGGGGGGAGGACCTTGGACTTCCCATAGGACAGGGAATCCTGACTTCTTTTAGGACTAGAGAGGGAGGGGGAAAGGGAGGGAAATGGGAGGGGGGGAGGAGGTGGAAATTTGTAATAATAAGAATCTTATTTCAGAAGAAAAAAGTAGTTTATGACAGTATGAAATTGTTTTAAAATTGCTAATGGAATGAAGTTTAAGCTATTTGAGAGGCTAGAATTTTAGGGAGATCTTTCTGTGCATTAAAAATGCTGAGAGAGGGAAGAAGGAGAAGGAGGGTGGGTGGGTAATATAACTTAGCGGTAGTTAATTCATCCACAAACCATAGAAACAAGGGAAATAGAGACCATGGCAACAACAAAGGATACAGGTACCATGGCAACAGTAAGGTATATAGAGATCATGGTGACAATAAGGGATATAATATGATGACAGAATTTCAAAGTGGTGATTTTTAGGAAAGAAAGAGTGAGAATAACATGAAAATAATACTGAAGGATTAAGGCACACACTCCACCTCCAGCGTGGAAGGGCAGTGAAAGTAAATCTATTGTTACTTGAGATGTTTCCCATGTAAGCAGTATCCTTGGACAAAGCCTACATGTCCATTGTAGAAATAGTGAGGAAACTTTCAGAGAAGAGGTCTCTCATAGGGAGATCTCTGGTAATGGACTAAATTTACAAGTTAGGATGGAAGGGTTGGAGGAGCTGGGAGAAACGAGAAAAGGATACAAATAGGGATAAACAGAGTCTTTGAGCTATAAGAGTACTAGAAGTGAGGGAGTTCAACAGTTTGGGTTTCTTTTGGTTAGTACTAAAAATGAGGCTAAAGAGGATAAAGCAAGGCTGCAATTGTGGATAGGAAGCTATGAGCTTTTTTTTAATTGAAAATAGATTGTTTTCATATAATTTATTCTGATTACCATTTTCTCCCCCCTAGTTCTCTCAGTGCCTCCTCATCTCCCCTCCCATCCTGTTTTACACACTTTTTGACTCATTAGAAAAGAAGAAGAATTAGATACAATACAATAAGATAAAACAAAAACAAATAAATTAGAATAGGACAAAACAAACAATAAAAAGAGCCAAAGACAGAACACAAGAAAAACATGTGAGTTCCTGAGGATAAAATGAACCTGTCTTCTTTTTGTCAGTGAATTACAGCTTCATTCTACATTGTTAGACAACCCTTTTGAGAAAAAAATGGATATTCTTTTGTAATAGGCAGGATATAGACAACTTGCTGCTGTAATTTACCATACTATGTTTGTTCTTTTTAGAATGGGCAACAATTTGTGGCAGCCAAAGCTTTGGAATGTTTATCTCAACTTTCAGAAGACCCAAAAGAAGTACTTGGAGCTTTAAAGTAAGCTGCCCTTCATACTTTTAATTTATAAACTTTGCTAAAACTGCTGATGATATCAAAGCCTTTAAGAACCAGTAATGAAGATGCATAGTTTAAAAAAAAGGCAAAGGTTAGTGATTGAACCTTATCTCCCCTGTTCCTTTTAGAAAGGAAAAGTCTTTTTTCAAAGGGATCTTTCATGTGTAATCCTGAGAGTTAGATTTGGCCATGATGACCCTATAGTTGTGACAGGGGAAAAAGAACCCAAAACAGGCTGTGTTTGTTCTACTGCTAGTCAGCTCTACTTCAGGCCATGCTTCTCATGGGAAATAGAGTGATAGAATTGAAGTTGACATACCAGCATGCATTCAATCAAGTAAATACATAAAATCACTCAGGACACATAACATTTCTTTTCCTTAAATCATTTTTTTCAATGTTAGAAACAGAATCTAGGGCTTCATCCCCGTGAGGCAAGCAACAACTCGAGCCTCACACCCCTTTTTGAGACAGGGTCTCACTATATAGCTTTGGCTAGCCTGGAACTGGTTGGTCTTGAACCTTCTGCTTCTATCTCCTGACTGCTGTGTTTATTACAGTCATACACCACCACACCTGGCACATCATTTTATTTTATTATTTTAAGTTTTACTTCATTTTATTATTTTATTTTATAAGCAGGATCTTACTATGTATCTCAGATTAACCTTACCCTCCCAAGTGTCGAGATTATAGGGGGTGTGCCAGGCTCAGATAGTTTTCCATTCCAAAGTATTTTCAAGTTTGAAATTACCAATGATTCATCATATCATTTTGTAGTAAAGCTTCCAGATTCTTTCAAAGATTAGTGGTTCTTAATGAAGGCTGATGAGAAGCCAAAGACAATGGCACGGGGTTTTGATCCTACTTAATGTTCTGGCTTTGTGGGAGCCTAGCCAGTTTGGATGTTCACCTTCCTAAATAAGGGGGGAGGGGGGAGGACCTTGGACTTTCCAGAGGGCAGGGAACCCTGACTGCTCTTTGGACTGGAGAGGGAGGGGAAGAAGGGTGGGAGGAGGGGGGGGGGAAATGGGAGGCTGGGAGGAGGCGGAAACTTTTTTTTTCCTTTTTTTCAATAAAAAAAAAGAAAAGATTAGTGGTTCTTTCTTCTGTGAGACCCCAAAACCAATTACAGCTTTCTTATATAAAAAAATAAAGAGTTATACACCATACTTGATATTTCTGTGTTGATATGAACTTGGAACACTTTAATAGCTTATTATAAATAACAATTTTGTCTTAAACTTATTTTATTAAATTTTATTTCCAAAAATCATAAAATTTGTTTTTATTGCAACCTTTAGAACAATACAAAGATCTACAAATAAGACTGATTTTCTCTTTTTTTTCATTTCTGCACTTTGGGATACTCAAAGTTAATAAACTGGTATCATAACTTTGACATATTTCTTCCTAAGAATTTCTCTCCCTTTGCTTGCTCTTGCTTTACCTGTCATTCTCTCCCTCCCTCTCTCTTTCCTGTTTATAGTGTTGGGAATAGAACCTAGGGCCTCTACCCTAGTTTACTTCTATTGCCGTGATGAAACACCATGATCAAAAGCAACTTGAGGAGGAAAGGGTTTGTTTGTCTTATACATCCCGATCACAGTCCATCACTGAGGGAAGTTAGCAGGATCTGAAGGTGGGGACTGGAGGCAGAAACTAAAGTAGAGGCCCTGGAGGAGTGCTGCTTACTGGCTTGCTCATCATGGCTTGCTCAGCCTGCTTTCTTTTTTTAATTAATTAATTAATTTAAAAATTATCTTTTCTCATTTTACATACCAATCCCAGTTCCCACTCCCTCCCCTCCTACCGCTCCCTTCACATTCCCCCACCCCCATCCATTCCTCAGAGAGGGTAAGGTTTCCCATGGGGAGTCAACAAAGTCTAGCATATCACTTTGAGGCAGGACCAAGGCCCTCCCCACTTTATCTAGGCTGAGCAAGGTATCCCTCCAAAGAAAATGAATTCCAAAAAGACAGTTCTAACAACAGTGGCCCCACAGTCTACCCCAGCCAATGTCACACATTCAGAGGGCCTAGTTTAGTCTATACTGGTTCCCCCACTGTCATCAGTCTGCTTCCTTATATACCCCAGGACCACCTGCCCAGGAATGGCACCACCCACAGTGAACTGAGCCCACCCACTTCAATCATAAATTTAGAAATGCCTACAGGCCAATCTGATGAAAGCATTGTCTCCATTGAGGTTCCATCGTCCAGATCATCTTAGCTTTTGTCAGACTGGGGGAAACTAGCACAGCCTCACGCATAGTAGGCAACCACTTTACCACTAATCTGCATTCCTCACACCCGAGAAACTTCTTCTGTATTGTCTTTTGACACAGGTGTCTGGTTCGAATTATTCTTCAACAAGTTTCTCGTATGCCAGAATCTGAAAATAAGTAAGTTTTTTTTTCATGAGAAATAACGTAATTTCCATTAGAAAATTTAGAGTAGATTTAAATGAAAACCTTATATTGAAATATGTATTGTATAGTGGATGAAATTAATATATATTTTAGCCAGTCTTCCTGGTTTCATATTCTATGTGGTTATTTATGAGATATATAGCTTAGATAAGTTTCTTATTTTTTCCTTCAGTTTTTCCATCTGTAAAAGGGAAATACCAATGTATATCTCATGGAGTTTCTGTAATTACTCAGTGAATTAATACATTTAAAAGTTAAAAAATATACTTGGCAGTTTATAATCCCTCACATTTTGCATATGACCTGATTATGATATTGTATCTGTTCCCCCTTAACAGTAGACTCAATGGAAATTCACAAAGATTCTGGTTCTCTATTATCTCAGCTTGAACTAGAGAAACACTTTTCTCTTCACAGTTTCCATGGTATATGATATCAATAACTGGGACTAGAGAGATGGCTCAGCAGTTAAGAGCACTAACTGCTCTTCCAGGGGAACTAGGTTCAATTCCCAGCACCTACATGGCAGCTCACAACTCCAATTTCAGGGGACCCAACACTTTCACAGACATGCATATGGGCAAAACACGAATGCACATGAAATAAAAATCAGTAAAAAATAAGAAGAACTTAACATTTTTTGAGAGGATTTTGTCACCAATTTTTCATTCATAAAATTCACTATCTTCTGGTGAGTTGAGAGAAAACTTGGTTCAAGTTCTTGACTAAATGTAGCTTTCAGAAAATAGCACCCATCTCTTCATTCTATGCTTAGACAAAACTCTGTAACAGACTTTATCTACTGCATGTTCTGTGTCTATTGTTTACAATTAGTAGCACTATATTATTTCAACTGAATTTTGGAAGAAATATTGATCACTGAGATAACTTGGAATTGTAACATGTTTTGTCATAACACACAGTCTGCCCAGACGTACATTGTAGGATTCATCTTTTCTTACCAGGCTTTATCAATCAAATAGAAGAGAATTCAATCTAAAGAATATGAGGCACTTAGAACTTTGCATAATGGCTGCATTTTAACATTAACTTCTAGGCAGCTCGATAGTGGTAATGTTGTTATGCTGTTTTAAGAAACATTATCTATCTCCAAGAAATGACTCCTTGAAATATGTATGGGTGTGATGAAGTGATAGCTGGAAATTTTTTTCAAAATAATATATAAGAAGTAGTTGAGATTTACAGTGGGATAAGATGGATATGTTAATAATTGTTGAAGCTGGGTGGGAAGGAAACATGACTTCTCTTTTAACATTGGAACATCTTTGAAATTATCAACAATAAGATTGTTTTTTAAAGGGTGGAAAGTCAGTAAATTCAGAACTAAACTTTAATAGCTGCCATATTCTAAGAGTCCCTTGACTGTGGGACTATTTGTATTTATCTGCATATCTCTGGGACCTAGCTTAGCAACAGGCACATAATTGCCACTCAGCATATTTGAATGTATGAATATCAGTGTCTTATATTTTCTATTGATGTTATAAAACACCATGACCAACACAACTTAGAGAAGAAAGTGTCTATTTACAGCTTAAGATTTCAGAGGGTTAGAGTCCATAGTGGCAGGGTAAGAGGAGCAGCTGAGAGCTCACATCTTAAACTTCAGCTAGGAAGCACAGAGTGAAGCACAATGGTACCCCAGAGGCCTGCCCCAGTGTCATTATTCCTTTTGGAAGACCACACCACCTAATCGTCTCCAAACAAACACCAATTGGGACCAAGTATTCAAATGCCCAAGATTTATGGGGGCATTTCATTCAAATTACCATAATTACTGTTTTATAAGCACTTCAGTGCAGGACTTAAAAGTGCTTCATAATCCATATAACTGTAGCACACAGTCAAACCCCACCTGTTAATTCCAATTGGAAAGCGGGTAAAGGAGAATGATGTTGTATATGTTTTAGAACATTAAAATATATTATTTCTTCTACATATGTATAGTAACGCAGAACATCTAGAAGATCATTTTTCCAGTAGAGGTCAGCATTTGCTATAATAAAAATTCAACTAACTAGTACTACCTTTCTTTCTTATAGAACTCAGGACCACCAGCCCAGGGATGGCATCACCCACAATGGGCTGGGCCCTCCCCATAAATAACTAATTAAGAAAAAACCTTACAACCAGATCTTATGGAGGCATTTCTCAATCGAGGTTCCCTTCTTCCAGATAACTCTAGCTTGTGTAAAGTCGACATAAAACTATCCCACACACAGTATCTGTGTAAATTATGTGCTTAGTTATTTAAACCAGTTTGTCTTTTACGTATATATGTTTTTGTGTCCTGGGTCTTATTTGTGATACATTTTGCATGACCTTGTCTGGGTTGTTCCATATAGCCACTGAATTAAAGCACCGAAGTTAACTTTAGCTTAACTTAAATTCAAACTGATAAAAGTTTTCTATAAAGTCATTATACATAAATTTGTAAGACTTTTAAGATTTGTCCCCAGAAAGTACAAGTATTAAGTAATACTACTTCTGGATATGAGTAGGTTTTGGTATATTTGTGTGTGTGTGTGTGTGTGTGTGTGTGTGTGTGTGTG
>NC_022026.1:23046093-23065353 GCF_000317375.1 Microtus ochrogaster
AGAGAGAGAGAGAGAGAGAGAGAGAGAGAGAGAGAGAGAGAGAGAGAGAGTCTTGCTTTGTTGCTCAGGCTGAGTTTGAACTCACAATTCTGCTGCTGCAGTTTTATTGAAGCCATGAATCCAAGTGTAAGTCGCTACTCCTGCCTAAAGCCAGTCTTATCCTACTTCCTGTAAATGTCCTTAATTGAGTTTCCTAGTGCTTCCTTCCATATTCACTCCTCTGACTGAGTTAAACGATCTTCTGTTAAATGCTCATTTTCAGTTTTCCTTTTGTCTTTGAGGTTTTTTTTTTTACTTTTATTGGGTTAAAACAGAATTTTGTTAACATAACAATGTTACCAAATTTGTATCAGAATATAATAATGAGTTTCATTAAGACATCATAATGCATATATATCACATACTTTGATCTTCATCTTTTGTTACTCTCTCAAATCCCCCTCCCACTGGTCCCTTATTTTATCTTCTAAAATAGTTATGGTGTTTTGTTTTGTTTTGAGACAGGGTTTCTCTGTGTAGCCCTGGATGACCTGGAACTCACTGTGCACATACATGTGTGTATAACAATCATAATAAAGAAAAAGAGGCTATCAACTTGAGAGTTGGGGGTACCATGGGAGGAGTCAGAAGTACTGGGGAGGGACTTGAGAAAAAATGATGTAATTCTATTTCAATTAGGAACATATTTAAGAAAAAATAAACATAAGGGAGGAAAAGCAGTAACTGACCTGATATGGTGGTGCATGTCTTTAATCCCAGTACTACAGAGGCAGAGGCATATAGATCTCTGTGAATTCAAGACTAACCATAGCATATCATGAGTATTCTCACTGCTCTTTTGAAAACCTCTGTCCTCTACCTATTTATCCCCCACCTTGTCAATTCCTTATTACCTTCAAAGTTTTGTTTTGCATGGTGTCATGTAGATGCAAGAATACAATATAGAACTTTTTTCACATAAACATTTTCAATTCCTCCATGTTGTTTTATGACTGATAGCTCATCATATAGCTCCTATCAATTCAGTACTGAATGTATAACATGTTGTTTTTCCATTCACCCATTAAAGGGCATCTTAATTGCTTCCATATTTCAAAATGTACTAGTTGGTTTTAAAAGATATTATAAGCATCTGTATACAGGACTTTGTGTAGTATTAAGTTTTTTGCTCCTTGAGAATCAATACTTAGGAGCAAGATTTCTGGGTTACATCATAGGTAGTGAGTGATGTTGTCTTGTTTTACTTCACATTTGCTTTTCCTTTTTCTATCTCTTTGTTTGTTTATTTATTTATTATTTATTTATTTATTTATTTGTGGTTTTTCGATACAGGGTTTCTCTGTGTAGTTCTGGCTGTCCTGGAACTCACTCTGTAGACCAGGCTGGCCTCGAACTCCGCCTTCCTCTGCCACCCGAGTGCTGGGATTAAATGCACGTGCCACTATGTCTGGCTACTTCACATTTTCTTGTTGACACATCTGAAGGAGCGTCTTTATTTTTAACGTGTCAAATTCTCAAATTTTAGTATTTTAATTTCATTATATCTATTTGTTTATTTTTAGCGGTGTACTTGTATTGAAGTCAGAGCATAACTTGGAGGAGTCAGTTTGCTCTTTCCACCCTGTGAGTCCTGGAAATTGAACTCAGGTTGTCAGACTTGGTTACAAGTGCCTTTACCCAAAGAGGCATCTTGCTATCCTGAGACAGTATCATCCCACATTCTTAACGTCTTTGAGATGTTGACGTAATATTTGATTTCCCTCATTTTTTGCCTTACTTTAGTGTACTAGTTCTTTTCTTTTTTAAAAATTATTTATTTAGTTAACATCCCAGCTGCAGTTTCCCCTCCCTCCTCTCCTCCCGGTCCCTCTGCTTACCCACCTCGGTTCCCACCCTTCAGTCCATTCCCATGGATATCAACAAAACATGGCATATCAAATTGCAGTAAGACTAAGAGTTCCCCATGTATTAAGGCTGGGCAAAGTGACCCAGTATGAGGAGCAGGGTCTCAAAAGCCAGTAAAAGACTCAGATACAGCCCCTGTTCCCACTGTTAGGAGTCCCACAAGAGGACCAAGCTGCATAACTGTAACATATATGCAGAGTGCCTAGGTCAGTCTCATGAGGGCTCCCTGGTTGTCATTTCAGTCTCTGTGAGCCCCTATGAGCCCAGGTTAGTTGATTCTGTGAGTTTTCTTGTGGTGTCTTTGACCCCTCTGGTCCTACAATCCTTTCTTTCCCTCTTCTGCAGGATTCTCAGATGATGATAGTATACATAAGTAGCTCCCAAAACTACTAAGGAACTCCTTCTGCCGATAAAAACATTTAGTCAAGTGACTGGATACAAGGTTAACGCAAAAAATTAGTAGCCCTCCTATATGCAAACGATAAATGTGCTGAGAAAGAAATCAGAAAATGAACACCCTTTAAAATAGTCTCAAATAATATGAAATATCTTACTGTAACTCTAACCAAGCAAGTGAAAGACTGGTATGACTTGATCTCCTTTTCTTTATAACCAAAAAATGTCCTTTTTAAGAAGGAAGTTGCAGATTTAGCCACTGTACTGAACAAGAATTCAAACAGCAGTACTAGTCTAGTAAATACATCAGCTCTCATTTATATAGGACATGCTTACATAGAAAGAGAATGCTTAGGCCATCTTTTTATTAACCTGTATTAATTATACATATTATGAAGTCTTCTTTTGACATTTACACATATGCATATGTCATACAATGATCATGTCTACTTTCTCCTTCCTGTTCGTTCCTGCCCCACAGCCCCTTATCAATCCCTATTATTTCCTCTTCTACTCTCATGTCATTTTTTTTCTATTTGTATATGTGAGAGAAAATGTATGATACTTATCTTTTCCATGTTTGGCTTATTTTATTTAATATGATGCCATTCAGTTTTATCTATTTTTCCACTAATGACATAATTTCATCTTCTTTATGGATGATTAATGCTTCATTATATATATATATATATATATATATATATATCTGCTGATGAACATCTAGGATGATCCATATTTTGGCTACTATAACTAGTGCAGCCATAAATAATAGAGGTGTTCAGATATTTCTTTGTGTGCTGGTTTCATTTCTTTCAGCTACCCAGGATTGGTATACCTGGATCATATAGTAGTTCTATTTTTAATGTTTAAAAGGACTTTTGTACTGTTTTAGAAAATGGCTGGGATAATTTGTATTCCTACCAACAATGAGTAGGTGTTCATTTTTTCTGTATATCCTTGGCAGTACTTGTTGTTTTTGAGTTTTCATTTTGTTTTTATAATAACCATTCTAGCTGGAGTGAGATGCAACTTCAGTGTAACTATAATTTGTATTTTTGTGATGACTTAATAATACTATATATTTTTTTATATTTATTGGCTATTTGTACTTACTCATTTGGAACATGTCTTTTCAGTTCATTTGCCAATTTAATTGATTCTATTATTTACTCTTTCAGTGTTATTTTAAAAAATTATATATATATATATATATTCTGGATATTCATCCCTTACTCACTGATTAGCTAATAAATTTTTTCCTGTTGTCTATCTTTTCCTAGATTATTTCCTTTGTTCTCCAGAAGCTTTTTAATTGGACATCATTTCATTTATGAATTCTTGCTTTTGTTTGTCCTATTAAAGAAAACATTGCCTGTGTCAATATTTTAAAGTGTTTGTCCTGTTTTCTTGAAATAGTTTCAAGTTTTACATTAAAGCCTTTTATCTTTTTTTTTTTTTGGTTTTTCTAGACAGGGTTTCTCTGTAGCTTTGGAGCCTGTCCTGGAACTCCCTTTGTAGACCAGGCTGGCCTCGAACTCACAGAGATCCGCCTGCCTCTGCCTCCCGAGTGCTGGGATTAAAGGCGTGTGCCATCACTGCCCGGCTGCCTTTTATCATTTTAACTTGATTTTTATCTCAGGTTGAGAGGCATTGCTTTAGTTTTAGTCTTTTATATGCTGATACCCAGTTCCTCACCACCACTTATTAAAAGGCTACTCTTCTCCAGTGCATGTTTTTGAGGCAGGGTCTCACGCCTAGCCCAGAGTGGCTCTGAATTTACTGTGTAGCTCAGTCTGGCCTTGAACTCACAACAATCCTCCTGCTTCCACCTTCCAAGTGCTGGGATTACAGGCGTGTGCCACCATGCCCAGTCATAGATCTTTGGAAGATGCTTATCCAAACCATCACAATATTTCTTCACTGTTCTAAGTAACACTGATAAAAAGCTTTGTGCAAACACCTCTGACTGGATTCTATCCTGGACCAAAGATTATATACAAAAAGGTTTGTTTGTTTGTTTGTTTGATTGTTTGAGACAGACTCTTACCAATTTAGTCTCTTTAGAGTCAAAAATAAAATTTAATTTTAGTCAAGGCACTTAACCATTTGAAAAAAGGGCTTTTACCATATAATCTTTTGGTACCTTCATGGAGAATCTGGGCTCTCTATTCTATTCCATTCATCTCTGAATCTGTTTTATGCCAGTATCATGTAGTTTTTATTACTATGACCCTGTAACATATTTTAAAGTCAGATATTGCTATCTTGCTCTTTTTAGTCAAGAATTGCTTTTAACTTTTCAAGTTCTTTTGTGGTTCCATGTGAATATTAGGTTTTTTTTTCCATATCTGTGTCACTGATATTTAGATGGGGATTTCATTAACTATCTAGATCAAATTAAGCTGTCTCATTAGGCAATACAATTGCCTTTACCTCGGTTTTGCCAGATAAAAACACAACTTGTCCCATGAGGACCTTAGGAATATTAACATGAAAGACTATAAAATAGCTGGGCATGGTGGCACAGGCCTTTAGTCCCAGCACTTGGGAAGCAGAAGTAGGCAGATTCGAGGCCAACGTGGTCTACATAGCAAGTTCCAGGACAATTAGGACTACAAAGACAGACCCTGTAATTTTTTTAAAGGAAATCTATAAAATACAGTTGTAGTTCCCTGTTTAGAGATAATCGTGTTTCCGGCACTTGTAGTTGTAGCTACTTTGATAGGGTGACAAACAGAACATTGACGTAATATGAAGGAGATAAAAAAAAATCAAATAGTCTTCATGTCAGTATTTAATCCCTTGGGAAGAATTGTATTTATACCAACATCCTTTCCAGCCTCTTTCTCCTAGTTCACTAGAACTAGACTATCTATTGGGGATACTCCCTTAGTGCCCCTCATATCTTGCACACTTACCAAGATTTGTAATCCAGCCTATACCCACTCATTATTTATTTCATCTCATCATTCTTTGTATTTTTATCTTTAAAATACATATATATTTAAAAACATAGTATTTTCAATTAAGAATTTCTGCATGACATTTTATTCCTATATTGATCCATATATACATTATTATATCTGTTAAATAGCAACAGGTTTTGTAGGAATATTTAACAAACTTCCTTAGTTATGCAACAATAAGCTTGCTGAGTACTTTGTTGAAAGTACTATGCTTCTGTTTGCAAAACCTTATGAGACTTAAAGTATAATAAAGTGAAAACTCAATTTATTTTTTTCATAATTCTTTTCACATACATTGGTAGAAATGTCAGATTAGCAGATTACAGAAAAATGGGGGAAACTCAGATATTGCTTTGTGGGAGCCTAGCCTGTTTGGAGGCTCACCTTCCTAGACCTGGATGGAGTGGGGAGGACTTTGGACTTCCCACAGGGCAGGGAACCCTGACTGCTCTTTGGACTGGAGGGGGGGGAGAGGAGGGAGGAGGGGAGGGAAATGGGAGGCAGGGAGGAGGCGGAAATTTTTAATAAAAAAAAAGAAAGAAATGAAAGGGCTAAAAATAAGAAAGGAAGAAGTCATTTTCTTTACTATAGGTGATGCTCAGCTCCTTCTAAAGAGTCCACTAGAAACTCTATACCTGACTTAATATCCCTATGACTAGTGGGTCAATCCTTTGAAATGTAGAAACAAACCACTAGAGTCTACCATTCTTTGTATTTTTATGTTTACATTCTATGAGCTTATCATTAACAGGCTTTGGTTTCATTGATAGGTTTTGGTTTTACAGTACTATGGGTGGGAGCATTTTCTAGTCAGACTGTACCTATTCTTTTAAATCATTTAAATAAAAGATATACAACTTTTTATATAAAGTTTTAACCTCACATTTTAGTCAGGTGCACTACCACTAAACTATATTCCCAGCCCTATTCCGCACTGTTTTTAACAACCATTGTTTAAATTGCCTGTTCTTCATCTCTGTTACTCAGAGGAAGAACTTTGGCCATTGTTAGTAAGAATTGTAAAATGTGATTTTTTTTTTAGTCGGAGGAAATGTGACTCAGCAGGTCACACCAACATGATATATTCTGTTCTAGTTGTCTTATACCATGGTGAGCATTTTTATACAACACCAGGCAATCAAAACTCACTTTAGAGTTACTGTCTATTCCCATTAAGATCTCCCGTGACTATCAGCATCAATTCAGTCTGCTAGCTGTTCTCAGGGCCATCTTCAACTGTTGTCTCTCCTTGGAAAACAGAACAGTAGTTGGCCTTCTGTACCTTGGAGGGTATAAAAAGGTTGCATCAACACCCAGCCTCTCTCTCTGCATTAATGCAGAGCCCTGATGTTCACTCATTTCATCACACCAGGTGGCCAATTCAAGGGAGCATACAGGGATATCTACTTGATAGCTCCAATCACCTTCTAAATCGAGCAGGTGCTTCTGATAAATAGCAGCAGATCCTATTCTAATGTACCTCTAGGACTCCCATAGTGGTTTTCCATAGGGCTGTGCCTCATAAATACATCCTTTGAAAGACCAATTTTCCATTACCCTTCTGTCTGATTATATGGCCAGGCCTTTAGTCCCTGCCCGTGAGTCAGTACCCAAACACAGGGTGTTTTCCAGTGTTCCATTCTTCTGTTACTGCTGATGAAACAGTATATAGTCTGTTCAACTGGTTTGCTTTTACTATTTATTTATTTATTTATTTAATAGAGTGCTTTCCTTCCAAATCTTGGAACTGCCACCCATGTATTAAAAGACTCTTTTCTGTTTGGTCAGTTGAGAGCTGCTTATTGGACTGTGTGTGTGTTTGCGTGTGTGCGTGTAAAAATGCTTCCATCTGAGCACTATCCACTCTTTTAGGATATTTTTCCAACATCACCTGAGACATTGTGGGTATTTCAGCTTTGGAGAAGATTTTGTGTATTTTATTTATAGGACAGTTTCCATTAATTTCCAGTAGCAAGCTTATATATGCCTTCATGTGTCCCGTTTAGCCCATCCAACTAACAATAGTAGATTTACATGTCTTTTGTTTTATAATAGTACATAAAAGAAATATTTCTCAGTAAGATTTCAGTATTCAAACTTACCCTGCAATCAAGTAAAAGAGACATAACCATGTCATGAAAAGCCTATCAAAATATATTAGGCCTCCTCCAAACTTTCCCCTTCACCCCATGACCCTTTACATTTCTAAGATTAGTTTCCATTAGCATAGTATCAACAGGTTTTGATTCCATTGATGCATCTTTATTTTATAGCACTAGGAATAGAGGCATTTCCCAGTCAGACACTATCCACTTGCATGAAGCATTTAGATAAAGGATACACAGTTTGTTTATACAAAGTCTGCTTAAACATTCCAATTTCCACCCACATTTCTGCCTTAATCTATGAACCTTTATACTGTTGTGCCTTCCCAATTGTTAGGACTTCAACAACAGGTTTGAGTGCCACTGTGCATGAGGCTCCTATGCTAAAAAGTTCTACAAACTTTTCTTCTCCATATCTAATTTTGCCTACTTACATGCAAGCCTTGCGTCCCAAGTAAAGTTTATCATTAAAGGAATACAGCTTCTTTTTCAATCTCTAACATCTGCAAAAATGTTATCCCACATGATTTAAGATAAGAAATTTTTGCACTTTATAATTTTCTACCTTATGGCTTTTTAAACTTCCCCAAAGTGGGATAAATAGAAGAGACTTGTTTAGAGCCCTTTAGTGTTGTGCAACCAGTAGAGACTCTCTTTGGTCTTACCAGCCTTTGGTAATGCAACATTCAAAGCCAGGGACACTGTCACAAATTTGACACTTTCAGAATCTTTTGGGAGACTTTCAGAAAACTAATTATACCAATCTACAAAATGAAACCTCATATTATATTACCTGCTTTCAATACTTTATTGGTTTTTGCATGACCCCCCTTTTTTACTACTCTTTTGTTTTTCAGAAGTGTTTTCTCAGACAAAAAGATCATGGTTTCAAAAGAGAGTAATGAGGCAGTGCATGGAAGGGATTGGAGGAAGGAAAGGAAGGGGGAAATGATGAAATTATATCTTAATTTACAAAAATATGATAAAAAGAGAAAAACTCAAAATATGTCCCATAAAAGTGTTTTATCTATTCTTCTTTTTTCTCTTGGTGATTAAGCTACTTTAAGCTAGTTGCCAACACAGACTTAATAAAATCTGAGCTCAGGCTAATATTAAATTATAATCCAACTTCTTTATTTTCCATCTAGCTATTACAGATACTGATGCAATGGATTGAATATGTCACCTTACTTACTAATTCTCATTTCCTTGTGGATCCAATGAAACAACTGTCTGGGAATTGGAACCATTCTAAATTCCAATGTAAACTTTTACCAAGCACAAATCAGCTGCTACTCCATGCCTTGAGTGGCCATGTGACTACTCAGGTCTCAAGGTCCTTGACCTTTGCCCTTCCATTTTTTCTCTATTCATTCTCTATTCAAACCATATTCCTATGAGCCAAGACAGTCTAACAAATACTTGTCCTGATTCCAGTGCCAACAAATGACACCATGAAGTCTACTCTTCACAAGTTAAAGGGCTCAGCCCTATAAAACTTCCCCTACTTCACATGCCAATGCAAATCCATGCCTCAGATATTTCTGACTGGCCCAGACAGGAAATCCAAGGTCCCCTTTTCCAAATTCATTAATTGCTAGTCTGACTTGCAGTACTCAGCGAAACACTTGACTTATTTTACAGTTTATTATTAATTGTTAGTTCAGGAAAAGCTGGATGAAACATATACATGACACAAAGTGCTAGGCAGTATAGGGTGTTCTTGCCCTCTCCAGGCTAACCATCATCCCAGTACCTCAAAGTGTTCACCACTCTACAAGATTTATAGAGAGAGATATATAGATATATATTATATATAATTTCATTTTACATTCCAACCCCAATTCTCCCTCCCACCCCTCCTTCTACCCCCTTATCTCCCCACCATGTCTAGAAGTTCTTTAGGCCCACTTTTAATTGAGTTGTCTTCTTCATGTTGAGTCTTATGAATTCTTTATATACTTTAGATGTCAGTTATTTATCTGATGTGTCTTTTTCAGGTATTTTCTACCAATCTATGGCTTGTCTTTATTGTCTTGATACTGAATTGTGAAAAATAGGAGTTTTTGATTTTAAAGTGGCCTAGTTTATCAAGCATTGCTCCAATATACCATGCATTGTTGTTGGTTTTTACTCTTCACTCTTTGCTCTTTGGCTCTTTTGGGGGGCTCCACTCAGCTCCCATATAAATCACACATAGAGTCTTATTCTTACTTATGAATGCATGGCCTTAGTGTGGCTTATTTCTAGCTAGATTTTCTTAAATTATCCTGTCTACCTTTTGCCTCTGTATTTCTGAATACCTTTCTTTCTTTGTACTGTGTCCGTGGCTTGCTGTGGAACTGGGTGGCTGTCTCCTGGAGTCCTCCTCCTTCTCTAGCTCCGAAAGCTTTTTCAGCCCAGATTTCTTCTCACACTTATTCTCTCTGCCTACCAGTTCTGTCTATCCTTTTCTGCCAAGCTATTGGCCGTTCAACTCTTTATTTAAACCAATCAAGTATTTTAAACAGATAAAGTAACACAGCTTCACAGTTAAACAAATGCAAAATAAAAGACTGCAACACATCTTTGCATCATTAAACAAATGTTCCACAGCATAAACAATTGTAACACATCTTAATGTTCTAGAACATTTCACCCTTTGTCTACATAAAAATGAAAGGTTTTAACTTTAACATAGTAAAACTGTATTACAACAAAAGCAGTTGTCAAGTAAGAATTATATTTACAATATTCAGTCTATATGTATTTAGCGAATTCAGAGAAAATACTCCATTATCGATCTTAGTGATTCCAAAGTTTTATACATAATTTACTTTCTGTCAGAGCTAAGGAAAGCTATGCCTCTAATTATTTAGTCTTTAGCTCCATCAAAGACCCAGAAGGATATAATATTACCCGAGTAAACAGGAAGTACATTGCAAGCAACTTCCAAAACTCTAGAAATGACAGAGACATCTGACTGCCTGGACAGTCACCCAAGGTTCCTCTGCAATACCGGGACATCCATCTTCATCATACAGGCCTAGAGCATCTGGCAGACTTTTCAGTGAAGCAGGAAATAGGAAGGACTGTCCTGCCTTGTACTGACAGTTTGTCAGCCTCTTTCCTCTGTGCTCTGCAGAATTTCTGGCAGACTCTTTGTGAAGCAGGAACCCTGAAGGACCATCCCACCTTTGTTTTGGCAAAGTTCAGCAGTTACTTTCCTGAGGGTCCTGCATTTCCAATTTATACATCATACTGTAAAGCAATCAAGGCAAAAGAAGTTTCTTTCCCAAATTGATTACCTTGCCACAATGGAAGCAAACTACTATGGAGTTTCTTCAATGCCCATCATCCTTTTATAAAATAAATTGGTGCTTTCAGGGGCAGATGTGTCTCATTTTATTAAAATCTCTATGTTAACAAAACATTTTAAATGCCATATTTTATATGTATTTGAAATGTTTGAAGACCATTTATATATGGAAAATATATCTCTGTATGATCTTGAAAACATGTCTAATGTGACTACAAGTCTGATCACCATAGATTAACTATTAACCTCATTTCTACATTGCATTTTAAAAATGAGCTGCATTAGCACAATACCCCAAACAAGAGTAGAAACATATATACAGTATAACAAAATAACGTTAAATTTGTATTAATAAATTATACTCTTCTAAATGATCAAAAACATCCATAACTCACCAAATAACCAACAACCTCCCATACACCCTTCTTGGGAAGGGTAGGTATCACGTTCTCCAAACTGATTCCTGCTGTCTGCGGGAAAAGGCATCTTTAAGGGTTCCTGAGGAAAATTTGAGATAATGGCCAAGTGCTGAGAAGACCAGCTATTACCTTTGTTGATATATATCACTTGTCAAGATTCAGGAGGTCTCCCTTTATCAAGCCTGATCCATATCATTCCTGAAGGGATCCACAGCCTCCCATCTCCTGTGGGAACAAAAACAGGAACACTTCTCCACAGCATTTTTAACTTCCATTTGACAAGTGCATTTTGACTTCTTTTTTTTAAGTTAAGATAGCCCTAATGTAGCTAAGCTGGTTCATTTTTGCAGTCCTCTTCACAA
Organism: Microtus ochrogaster; assembly: GCF_000317375.1. Classification (NCBI taxonomy): domain Eukaryota; kingdom Metazoa; phylum Chordata; class Mammalia; order Rodentia; family Cricetidae; genus Microtus; species Microtus ochrogaster. The sequence continues at coordinate 23,057,545 of NC_022026.1, forward strand.
GCCCATATTTGCCAGTACTTGTTTCCTCATCGGCATTCAAAAAATTCAGAACCAGCACAAATACTATATAGCATCCAGACTCCCTGTGTGTTTCCCATCTTACCTGGCTTTTTTCTTTTATATTGCTTTTTAAAGGCCTTATTATTTTTAAAACTGTTTATGTCTTTCTCTGTCTATACCCATATTCTTTCTTTTTTGTTTTTTCCTTTATTATTATTATTAAAAATTTCCACCCCGTCCCCTCCTCCCATTTCTCTCACCCATCCCCCACTTCCCCTCCCCCTCCCTCTCCAGTCCAAAGAGCAGTCAGGGTTCCCTGCCCTGTGGGAAGTCCAAGGTCCTCCCCCCTCCATCCAGGTCTAGGAAGGTGTGCATCCAAACAGAATAGGCTCCCACAAAGCCAGTACATGCAGTAGGATCAAAATCCAGTGCCATTGTCCTTGGCTTCTCATCAGTCCTCATTGTTCGCCATGTTCAGAGAATCCGGTTTTATCCCATGCTTCATCAGTCCCAGTCCAGCTGGCCTTGGTGAGCTCCCATTAGATCAGCCCCACTGTCTCAGTGGGTGGGCATACCCCTCGTGGTCCTGACTCCCTTGCTCATGTTCTCCCTCCTTCTGCTCCTCATTTGGACCTTGGGAGCTCAGTCCAGTGCTCCAATGTGGATCTCTTTATCTCCATCCATCGCCAGATGAAGGTTCTATGGTGATATGCAAGATATTCATCAGTGTGGCTATAGGATAGGGCCATTTCAGGCTCCCTCTCCTCAGCTGCCCAAGGAACTAGCTAGGGACATCTCCTTGGACACCTGGGAACCCCTCTAGAGTCAAGTCTCTTGCCAACCGTAAAATGGCTCCCTTAATTAAGATATCAACTTCCCTGCTTCCACATCCACCCCTCCTCCATCCCAACCATCCCATTCCCCCAAGCTCTCCCCATCCCCCCTTCTCACTTTTCTCTCCCCATCTCTTCTTACCCCCACCCCACCCCCAAGTTCCCAATTTTTGCCTGGCAATCTTGTCTACTTCCAATATCCAGGAGGATAACTATATGTTTTTCTTTGGGTTCACCTTCTTATTTAGCTTCTCTAGGATCATGAATTATAGGCTCAATGTCCTTTCTTTCTTAAGCCTGTGCACATTATAAAACACACTGGAACCTGTTTAGAGGGTTTTTTCCCCACCTGGACCTCTTTTACTGCATGTTTCTAGATCGTTTGCACAAACCTAAAACTGCTAAGCTACACCTGGATCCTCTGCTAGGCTTTCGGCTGAATGCCTGCTTCTAGGTTTGTGAGAGCCAAGCCTAACGCTCATGGCCTGGTTGGAGGTTCTTCTGACCAGGAACTGCAATCAACCCTCCTATAGCTTTAGAGTGCTGATGCTTATGCTGTGGCAGGCGCTTTTACTTCGTTTTTAGTTCCTACCCAATGTACTAGCTGCTCAGGAACTCACAAACAGGCAGAAACTCTTTTTTATGCTTTTTTAAAGAAAACAAACTATCTTTTTTTATTATACATACCAATCAAAGTTCCCACTCCCTCCTCTCCTCCCATTCCCTCCACTTACCCCCGCATCCCACCCCCATCCACTCCTCAGAGAGGGTAAGGCACATTGCTTTGGGGAAGGTCCAAGGCCCTCCCTACTATATCTAGGCTGAACAAGGTATCTATCCAAAGAGAATGGGTTCCCAAAAAGCCAGTACAAGCAGTAGGGATAATCCTGGTGCCACTGCCAGTGTCTCCCGCAGTCTGCCCCAGCCATGCAACTGTCAACCACATTCAGAGGGACTAGTTTGGTTTTATGCTGGTTCCTTCCCTGTCCAGCTGGAGTTGGTGAGCTCCCATTAGCTCAGGTAAACTGTTTCAGTGGATGACCCCATTATGATCTTGACTTTCCAAATAGATCTATATATGTTTTCCTTAGGGTTCACCTTATTACTTAACTTCTCTAGGATCATGAACTATAAGCTCAAGAAGCTGTATCCTTTTTTTAAACCAGCTTTCTCAGGCCCTACATGGAAATTTGAGAGCCTCATATGCCAAAATGCATATACTATTCTATCTAAAAAGGAATGAGTGTATTCAAGGTCATATATGTTTTCTTTGATGTTATTGTACATGAGTTTTATACTTTTGTTACTTACATTTAGGTCCATGGTCTGTTTTTAGTGAGTTATTATAAAAAGAAAGGTCTATGTATGCATTATATATTTTGCACATGAATGTCTCATTGTTTCATTACTGTCTCAAAGAATACCTTTGCTTCTTTGTCAAAGATCAGGTGACTAAATTTGTGAAGGCCTGCTTCAAGTCTCCTCACTTCCTTGATGAGAGATACTATAAGGAAAAGTATCTAGAACGTAGTTAGGAATTGTGCTGGTTTTGTCGAGTGGTGGTTGTAGGTTCTCCTTTAGGATCCATGGCTTCACTAGCCCTGGGTATTTGGCTAGGTTTCCAGTGCCAGAAATGATTTTCCTCTTGTTAAGTGGGAAGTCCATTTAGAGAACTTTTGATTACCTCCAGAGTATGGATCACACTACTGCCATGTTGGTCGTTTGTTGTGGTTTCATTGTTGTAATAGCTGGATAGGTTTGCTGGTTGTTTCCCTCCTTAGGAACGTTCATGGTACCTTCTGGGAGTCCTCAGGGAGGAGGCATTCAGGTCACTTCCAGCTCAGGATCCTCTAGGTCCCTTGTCTGAAGTACATGGTGTCTTCAGCAATAGGTATTTATTTACATTCCAACCGCAGTTTTTCCTCCCACCACACCTCTTGCCCCCCTCACCTCCTCCCAGCCACCCCCCATTCATTCCTTCCAATGGGTAAGGGCTCCCATGGGGAGTCAACAAAGTCTGGCACATTAATTTGGGCAGGACCAAGCCCCTTCCCCCGCATTAAGGCTGAGCATGGCATCCCACCATAGGGAATGGGCTCTCGCTCCACGGATAGATCCTGGGCCTACTGACAAGGTCCCTCAGATAGTCCAAGCTTCATCACTGTTACAGAAAAAAATGCTGTCTTGAAGAGCCAAAAAAATCTTTCATTACTCTCCCACTCCATCCCTTTGAGATACTTCTTAGTCATTTTTTCTTTTTTTGAGAACTCTTTCTATTCAGGTCCCAGGCTCATTTTTTTTTTATTATTGAAAACCCATACAATATATTCCGATCGCAGTTTCCCTTCTCCTCTCCTCCCGTATCCTCTTCCACCTTCCTACTCACCCAATTCCACGCCCTTTTCTCCTTCTCTTTTGAAAACCCACAGGCAAACAAACAAACGAAAAAAACCCCAAACAAACCAGAATATATATGAAAAATTAAAAAAGCACAAAAAGTACACATTATAAAACATATAGAAACACAAAAAATCAGAAACCATAGTATACAAGAAAAGATCAGTAAGATTTTTTTAAAGTACCCAAACAATGCAATATGAGACAAAAAAAAAAACTACAACACCATTGGCTTCATTTTGTGTTGGCATCTACTGCTGGGCATGGGGCCTTACCCTAAGTGTGGTTTATGTACGCCATGAGATTTCATTGGAGAAAACTAATTTTGCCTTTGCAAGCAGTTGACAATTGGAGATTGTTTTTTGGTTAGAAATGGGAAGATTGCTTTTTGGTTAGAAATGGGAACTGATGTTCAGTTCTTCCTCTCAACTCTGGAGACCTGCCTGGCTTGAACCTGTGCACATTGCCCCAGTTTCTGTGAGTTCATCAGTCTTGTTGTGTCTGGAAAACAAGGTTTCCTTGGAGTCATTCATCCCCTCTGGCTCTTATTATCTTTCCATCTCCTCTTTCCGCATAGCTCCCTGAGTTCTGAGGGGAGGGTTTTGATGAAGATATCCCATTTAGGACTGTCTGTTCCCAAGTGACTCACTCTTTGTCCAGTTTGACTGTATTTGTTCCAATCTACAGAAGGAAGATGCTTCTCTAATGATGGTTTAGGAAAATACAGATCTATGGATGTAACAGAATATATTTGGGAGTCATTTTATTGCTATATTACTTTAATAGAAGAGTAGTATTTGGTTTTTTCATAGGCCTGTGACCTATCTAGTTTCAGACACCCAAGAAGTGTCAGGCATGGGCTCTGTCTCGTAGAATGAACCTTGAATCCAATCAGATAGTGCTTGGTTACTCCCACAATGTTTGTGCCACTATTGTACCATTGTAGCATGCAAGTATGTCACCACTGTAGATTGCAGGGTTTATAGCTGGGTTAATGAAGGCTCTAGAGGCAGCAATTCAACCTCTCTGTGTTCAGCATGTGTGTCCTGGTTCAAACCTTGAGTGTGGAGGTAGATCTGGCAGGGTGGAGAGGTTTGACATGGTGTGGGAGGTACCAATGGATCAGAGTGGGCAGGGTAGGTCCTGGGGGTATCCTATAGATTAGTTACTATTCAGGTAGCAGTGGCCTGACTAAGCTGAGGCATTGGACTTAGGACTTGGGATAGATCTAATGGGTTTTGGATGGTTAGTAAGGAAGAGGACTAGGAAGACTCACTAGGTTAGACTTTGGAGAAGGATGTATGAGGTTTTACTGGGTAGAAAGGTTGAATGCAGCATGGGAGAGACTTGTTGGTTGGGGTAAGCAGGACAGGTCCTCTATCTGGAATTATTTTTTATTTCAAATTCCATTTGATCTTTGTTGATATAGGAAAGCACTTGATGTCTATATATTTACCTTGTAGTCTGAAACCCTGTGGTGACTATTTTTGAATTCCAATGTTTCAGGTGAGAGTGGGTAGAGTTTGGGGGAGCTGGTGGAGTCAGTTGTTTTTATTCTCTAGAGAGCCAAGTCACCTGAGAACAAATACAGTTCCTTCACACCTCTCTAAATACCTCTCTCCCCATTTTATTGTCTTATGTAATAGACAGGTGTCTTGGCCCACTAAAAATATGACAGATAAAAAGTCTTTTGTTTACTTCCAGTGGTAGGGATCAAACATGGGACCATGTGCATGTTAGACAAGTGCTGTCTCACTGGCTTACATCCTCAACTTTCCATTTAGAGGGTTACGATAAAATACTGTACAATTCTAAATGCCAGAAAGTTTACATTGGCAAGGCATAGATTCAATGTCTTTTGACCATTTTCTTAGAAATAGTCATGTTCTTATTTATTTTTTGTTTTTCTAAAGAAGTCTTTCTTTTCTTCTCCTTTAAAAGTTTTTATAGAGTACAGAATTCAAACTTGGTCATTTTTTTTCTCTTAATATTTTAAATGTTTGACTCTACTATCTTTTTTGTGAGGTTTTTGGTGTGGTTTGGACATAGGTTGAGGTCCTGTCCTTTGTGATTGAAGTCTTGGCTCACAGGAAGGCAGTATTGAGAGATTTTGTGATATGGAAGCAGGGCCTAGTCGGAAGTCCTTTGATCACTGGGAGTGGATCCTCAGAGGGGATTGCAGGAATCCCAGTTTCTCCCCTCCTCCTGTATGATTTCCTGCTTGGCTATGTAAGCGCTTCTACATGCATGTGCTCCTGACTGGGGTGGTGTGATCTGCCACTCCTGCCACACATGTCACACACACACACACAGAGAGAGAGAGAGAGAGAGAGAGAGAGAGAGAGAGAGGAGAGAGTCCTAATCTGATCATTTTATCATCTCTCCCATGTCTGTCTAATGCTGCCTCTGTGTCTTCAAATTACTTTTTGCCTTTTAGTATAATTTTCTATTTCCTCAAGAGACAGACATGATGTGTCAAGAACTGCTGCAAATATGCTATTTAGTTGTGTGGTGTTGAGTTATTGGGGAGAGAAATAGTTCTACTATTTTCTCTACTCCCCCCCCCCATTTATATGGACACGGTGGCTTAAGTAAACTGGTTTTAGCTAGTTCCATTGAATCAAGCTCTGGAAATACACCCAAAGGTTAAACTCTGGTAAAGTAGCTTGCTTAGAGGACAGGTATTATTTTGAAAGAACACAACAAGGTGGCTCAGCTGGTAAAGGCTCTTGCTAAGCAAGCCTGGCAACCTGTTTGCTCTCTGGATAAAGATGGAAGTCTAAAACTGACTCCACAAGGTTGTCCTCCGCCCTTCAGACATGCACTGTGGCATTTATATCCACACACAGTAACAAGAAATAATTTCTAAAAGAGCATAGGGGCTGGGGCAATGGCTCATCCATTAAGAGCTATGGTGTACTTGTAGAGGACCTGAATTTGGTTTAACGCCCCCATGGTGGATTACCATCCACAACTCCAATTTCAGGGGGATCTGACACTCTCATCTGACCACCATGGACTCCAAGCAAAATATATTTTGCATGTGCATATATGCAAGCAAAGTACTCATATACACAAAATAAAAACAAATATTTTTTAAAGAACATGGTCTTCTGGAACATTTCAAAATGATTCGCTTTCCCCACGCTTGCCAGAAACATGACAGGATTTTTTGCCAGTGCCTACTGTGAGTACCTGGCTAAGCTATAGAGCTGAATTTTGTAAAAGTGTTGAGGCCTCTTTATGACTGGATCACCTTGTAGTTTTTAGCTCTAAGACTTGTCCAGGATAAGCATCCAGTGATTTGCCAACCATAATCCAGCTTTTCTAACCAAGGCTTTAGTTCCCCCCCATCATTTCCAGGCCCAAGACTCTGCTCTGTGTCTCACTGTATTCACTGGTCCACCTCGGCAGTAACTTGTCCTTGTTCCTCACTACTGTTATGGAGTCAAGAAGAGTCGTTGATTTTTCAGTCTGTTCTGCTTTTTACTTGTTAGGTCAGAATATCCACTTCCAGTCTCCTAAAAATAGAATGGGAAGCCATAATCCTTTGCTAAAATTTCTTAACCCCTTAAACCAATTTGACAGAAGATTAAAAGATCAGAGTAAAAAACTTGACTTTGTCACTAACTGTGTCACCTCCTGTAAACCATTCCCTGCTATAAGGTGTGTTTCCTCAACTGTAGAATGAGGAGTTTGTATTAGATAAACAGGTTTTTTAGATGGCTTTCCTCAGAATGATGGAAATTATATGATATTTCCTTAAAGATGAGGTTCCAGTCCACCATCTACTCTTACTTCCCTCGGAGCACCTCCACTTCTTTTCAGTGCTGGAGACAGAATCTAAAGCATCTCATTTGAGACAAGTATTCTATCCCTGAACATTACTTTTTCTTAGACATTAGGCCTCTATACAATTTTACTTAAGACAGAGATTCAAATCCCTGTCCTGAAACAAACAAAACAAAACACACAGAGAGAGAGACAGAAAAAACAGACAGCCTGGAGAGGAGGTTCAGCAATTAAGAGCACTTGTTCCTGCAGAGGACCCAGGTTCAGTTCCCAGCTCACAACCACCAGTAACTGTAGTTTCAGAGGATCTGATGTGCTCTTCTGGCCTCTGTAGGCACTGCACACATGTGGTACACAGACATGCATGCAGGCGAACACGCATACACATAAAATACATAAACCTTTAGAAAGGAAGCAGAGCTTATAAATCCCAGAGGTCACTACCTGCTCCCAAATATGAAAGCTTGTCAGTTATTGAAATCATTCGCTGAGAATAGTAGAAATAGAGAGAAAAGTGTGAGCACACTGGTCTGAGTGACCGTGTCAGACAGCGGAGGGTATGTGCTGGAGTCATAGATTATCATTGAACTAGAAACTGTACATTTTGTCATTTTTAGCCCAATTCTCAGACACAGTGTTTCTTTCAGTTATTTTCTACAGTAAAGGTTTAGTACATAAAAACTCCCTTTTCTTCACTTTTTAGAAAGAAAGAAATGGACAAACTTCTGACTTACTTGAACACAGGTAATTATGTCCTTACTATTTTCTTTTTTTTTTTTTTTTTTTT
>NC_022026.1:23065453-23071450 GCF_000317375.1 Microtus ochrogaster
ACCAGGCTGGTCTCGAACTCACAGAGATCCGCCTGCCTCTGCCTCCCAAGTGCTGGGATTAAAGGCGTGCGCCACCACCGCCCGGCTGTCCTTACTATTTTCAATCCTTCATCTTGCCTCTATCCTCTCTTGAATTCTCCCAATATATTGAACATACTGACTCTAATATTTAAACTTCATGCTCATTATTAATGTTCACCACAGGGAACTATTTTAGTTTTTTATCCACAAGAAGGAAAATGTTTGCCATTACTAACATCTACTTCTAAACGTGATTTTAGTACATTTTTATCCTAATTTGTTTTAAAGATACTTCCCTCCCTCCTGCTCATCCTTCCTTCCCTTTTAATTTCCTGTCCTATAATTGAACATGTAAAAATGAACATGACGAATGAAATTCTCTGAGCACTGCTGGTTGTTTCGTGCCTTCTTAATCTAACTTGAATTGTTTGTTCAATTCAATGTCAGTGTCATCTCCTCTCCTCTACCTACGCACAATCTTTCCTGGCCACTTCTATAAACTGGTATCTACACCACCACATTCTTTTTACTAGCACCATGCTTTATCTGGTGCTGTCCCTTCTACTCAAAGGATATGTCATTTCTGAGTACACCCAAAAGTCTGTATCTTAGAAACTTTAATCTACTTACAACAATAGTTGAATTTTATATTCAAATACAGGATTATAAACATAGCAAAATGACTCAAAGCCAAAGCTTTTCAAAGAAAACTTTACTGGTTGGTATTCTTTTTCTGAGAAGAGCATGGGGTGAGTAATAAATGCTTTCTTGTGGTGATAGCATGTTCTGGTTCTATATTATACTTATTGTGGAAGCTAAGTAAATATTATGCCAGCCCACTGATACTATGAATTATTTTAGGGTGTTTTGTTTGGTGTCAGAGATTGAACCCAGAGATTCATGTATACTAAGCATCATTTTAGCATTTTACTTATTATTCCTGCTCTTTATTCTGTGTGCCTCAAGTAGTGAATAATTGTAATAATTAAATTTATAATCCTCTCTAAAGATATGTTTGTTCCCTCAAAGTTTGAGTTAATGCTTTCATGAAACATAGTAATGCTTTTTCTCGCTTGGATTATTTTTGATATGCAATCATATATATATACAGAAATGAACCTTCTAGGTTTATACTATCTTAAAGGATGATTAAGAACTTTACTAGCATGTAAGATAAATATCCCATTTTCCTATTTGATACAGCACTCCTGAAATTTTATCAGTGTTTTGATGAAGATCCTTCAACTTTGGATTCTAGAGTTAATGATGCCAATTGGTTCAGAAAAATAGGTAAAAGAAAATCTGTGGGCATTATACCATTCTATTATACCACTGGCTCTTTCTTTTGAACCTTTCGTATACGTATATAATTTGCTGAATCTTGGTTTCATTGTGTGTAAAATAGAAATGCATAATCTCTTATGTAGGATCATTTATTAAGGATTTTATATGAAAGAGTATATTTATCTCACACATAACAAAGTATTCCATACTAATTTTCTTTTCTGTGGAGAGTGATCAAAAACAAAATGATGAACTATAACTTTTATTTTCCAAATTATTTTCCTAAACCTGCTCTAGAAAGCTGAACTTATTCTTTGATGTGATCCACCAAAAATAAACTACATGCAACTATATGGATACATCTCAGAAACATATTGTTGAATAAAAAGAGCCAGACATTAAAGAGTACAAAATGCATGATTTAGTTTATGCACAGTTAAAAAAGGCAAAACTGATTCAGTGTTAAAAATCAAATGGTGATCTGTTTAGGAGGTAAGGAAGAAAAACATTGAGGGAAAATGGGGTCAGTGTGCATTATATTCATGTGTGTAGAAGTTTCTATGACTTTATCATGGAAGTAATATGAAAATAATTTTTAAAAATATAATCTGAAGAAAAGAAATAAGGTAGTGTTTACCATAAAAAGGGATCCTGAACTTGAAGGGAGCTTGCAGTTTTCTGGGAATGACCAAAATCTTTCTTGGTGTGGATATATGTTTATTTTATTACAGTTCATTAAATGACACAGTTCATAATTGTGCCATTTTCTTTTTCTGGACTTTAATTCATGAAAATGATATAAAAATTACTGAGGCAGTTAAGGACTTAACAGTATCACAGAGTGAACTGGTTCTACATGAACCCTGTCCTGTTTTGTGGGATTCCTTGAGGATTTCATCTGGGCAAAAGGGCAAATAGTGTGAATTCTAAGAAATTTGGAAAATAAGTATTTTAAAATATATAAATATTTAATGACTTTGTCCTTTTAAAAGTTTGAAAAGATAACGGTATTTTTATCACTCACCTTGTTTTTACCTACTTGGGACTTTTACTAAACTTTGGAAAATAGAAAATGCTCCATAAATACTCTAACCATTGATTTTAGTAGATTCTGATCTTTCCTAAGCTTGAACTTCTTTTTTGATGGCTTGGTGACTTTCGGTTACCACTTAGAGACTCTCTTCTTTGCATGTATTTTTAATTAATATATAATTACATCATTCCCCCTCTCCCCTTTCTCCCTCCAACCTCTCCCATTTTCCACTCCACAAACATCTCACTCCCTTTCAAATTCATGACCTGTTTCTTTGTTACTGTTACAGAGAGGTGTGTGGTTAGAGAGATAGATTTACTACTGAGAATTCTTTTTGTATGTCTCAAACTTAAAAAAATTAAACAGTACCTCATTTGTCATTGATTTAGAATGGATGATTAGAAGTGATAGAAATCTCTAAATTTCTTGGCAAAAAGTTTCTCCACAAACATAAAGTCAATTTCTTTTTCCAAAAACAAAATAGTTTATTTACCTACTTAATTTCATTTTAATTAATTTTAAACTTAAAAATTTAAGTAAAATATAATTAATCCCAAGAACCCCTTTTATAGTAAATTAGTATTGAAAATGTTGACAGTAGAGATTATGGTGATATAGACTAAACAGTCAATTTTTCACAATTATAGTATTCATCTTAACTTTCAGCTTGGAACTTAGCTCTGCAGTCTGCGAAGGATCGAGAGACAATGAAAAACTTTTTCATGGTTTCCTATAAGGTAAATTTCATCACAAACATTACAGAACTATTCCATTCCCTTTGTCAGGACAGAGTTCCAGAGTCCTATGTTAAAACAGAAGTCTCTTTAGAATGGGCATGCTCCAATGTTACCAGCTACCAACACGTTTGGAAAGGTCACATAAAAACACCTGTCAAAATGTAGTATAAGTACCTGTGCACAGCACGGGTTGAAAAGGGAGATGAGAAGTTTGAGTGTCCTTTTTTTTTTCTGGAGCAGGTTCTATATGTAAGAATTTGTGAATTTATTATTCACTCTTAAGCACCCAAAAATAGCCGTTTACCTCCAAATCAGACATTAAAAAGTTAGAAAGAGGTTCAAATACTGGTGGGGGAATGAAAGCAGAGGGGTTACAGAATATAACTCATCTGACAATTTGAGACCAAGTCAATGTTCTGAATTTTCAAGCTGGAATAAACTGAAGAGCACAGCTCCCTCACCTTAAGTAACCCGAGACCTAAGAGATTGGACAACTTAAATGTTATTTATTCAGTGAATGTTATGATTGTTATCCCTAAATGTTTGGGAAGATTAAGCAAGTCTTTGGAGGACTGGGGATGCTTCTCAGTGGTGGAATACTTATCTAGCATGTACAAGGTCCTGGGCTCAATCCAATCCCAAGTACCAGTAAAAAAAAGAAAAAGAAAAAAAAGTCTGCAAGTTCTGCACGTTTCTGTATAAATGCAGTTTTAATTAGATGGCATAAGTCCATTTCAGCTTTGACATTTGTGGTGATGCTTGTACAAGATTGACGTGTAGAAATCAAAGTGGCTTAGAATTTTATTATAGTAAAAAGCTCAGAATTTCCGAAAACTAGAGGACAAGGTTTAATGATGAGGTTAAGTTTAATGCCTGTCAGGATTTGACATTGTCCTCTTCAAACATAACAATTTAAGTACTGATTTGGGCTCTGTTCAGTACAAAGGAAAAACTACTTCCCAGGGGGAAAATCACCTATAAATGGCGGCATCACCCAAGAAGTAAATTGCTAGATAGGCATTCAGGGCCTAATGACAGTACTTGTCATTGAGAAAACAACTAAAGAAGAGAAGCTTTTTATCTCCAGGAAGGTACTAAAGACAATGAAAAGTAATATAAAATTAAAACTGTAAATCATTGTGATAGTCTGTATCATTTTTACGGCAACATGTGGTTTTCCTGCAGAATTTTCTCATTCAGACAAGATGCTGCTGATTTTGATTCTGATTGTGTTCAGCTGACAGAATTCTCCGCATTCATTGATGTTGTGTTTTTTTCTTATCAGCTGTCCCTTTTTTGTCCTTCTGATCAAGGACTACTGATTGCACAGAAAACATGTTTACTCGTAGCAGCTGCAGCTGATCTAGAGCAAGGAAGAAAAGCTCCAACAACTTATGAGCAGGTAGTGTTCAATCTTCAGAGAACAGCTGAGGGTTAAGTGTGCTGTTTGCTCTATTTATTTTCCCTGACACATTTATTTTTATTCCCCTTTAGAAAATCTTTTCCTCCATTCTATAAGTATTTTGATTTCAGAGGTTTATAATGGTCAATTCCTTCCTAAGGAAAGGTTACATTTGACTTAGCCTCTTCTTTTTAGCTGCCCCTTCCCATGGACTAATTCCTAATCTGTTCTTATATTTATCTTCATTGTCTCTCTGTGGTTATATATATGACCAATCAAAGTGTTTCCTCTACTTTTGTTTCCTTTCACACATTTGCTATGAAAGAACTCATCTATTTCTAGAGTTTTATAGCCAAGTGAACTGATTTCCTTAGCTTGTCTTTTTTCCACTCAATTACATTTGCTTAAATATGTCATCATTATCTTATGTCTAACAAGACATAAGATTACCTTTGCCTGAATTCCATGCTCAATTCCTTTCTTAATAGTTTTTATGATATAAGGTTTCAAATTATACACCATATGGCCTCAAACTCATGATAGTCCTCCTGCCTCATCCTCTTTGAGATTACAGATGTTAGCCATAACACCTACCTCCACTCTTTTTTTTATTGCTTTTATTGAACTATATACTTTCCCTGCTCTTCTCCCTTCCTCTCCACTTCCCTTATACCCTCTCCCATGGTCCCCATGCTCCCAATTTACTTAAGAGATCTTGTATTTTTCTACTTCCCATGTAGATTAGATCCATGTGTGTCTCTCTTAGTGTCCTCATTGTTGTCTAGGTTCTCTGGGATTGTGCATTGTAGGCTGGTTTTCATTGTTTTACGTCTAAAAGCCACTCATGAGTGAGTACATACGATATTTGTCTTTCTGGGTCTGGGTTACCTCACTCAATATGATGTTTTCTAGATCCATCCATTTGTCTGCACATTTCAAGATACCATTATTTTTTTCTGCTGTGTTGTACTCCATTGTGTATATGTACCACATTTTCCTCACTGAGGGCCATTTAGATTGTTTCCAGGTTCTGGCTATGATAAACAAAGCTGCTATGAACATAGTTGAGCACATGTCCTTGTGGCACGATTGAGCATCCTTTGGATATATACCCAAAAGTGGTATTACTGGGTCTTGAGGAAGGTTGTTTCCTAATTTTCTGAGAAATCACCATACTGATATCCAAAGCAGCTGTACCAGTTTGCATTCCCATCAGCAATGCAGAAGTGTCCCCTTTACCCCACAACCTCTCCAGCATAAGTTGTCATCAGTGTTTTTGATCTTGGCCATTCTTACATGTGTAAGATGGAATCTGAGAGTTGTTTTGATTTGCATTTCTCTGATGACTAAGGATGCTGAACATTTCCTTAAGTGTCTCTCAGCCATTTTAGATTCCTCTGTTGAGAGTTCTCTGTGTAAGTCTATACTCCATTTTTTATTGGATTATTTGTTCTTTTGGTGACCAATTTCTTGAATTCTTTATATATTTTAGAGATCAGAACTCTGTCTGATGTAGGGTT